>NC_143443.1:13079000-13386900 GCF_987193195.1 Phasianus colchicus
CCAAAATCTGAGACGATTTCCAGAGGAACACATCTGTTCACAGGAGACCAAGTCACATCTCATACTCCGATAAGGACAGTTGCTTTGCTGGAACCTGCTAAGCAAGTAACAGCAAGCAACTGCTATCAGCAAGTTCCCCTTTTGGGGCAGTCATGCCAACTCGCTGATTACCAGTCGACAAACTGAGCACCTTTTGTTCTCAGGGCACCAGGAGAGCTGGGGGCTTGATGCTGTACTCATGAGAGAAGATGATAGGGATCATTTTCTAAACACTTCAGTCCACATTAGCCATGCCAACAGCCTAAAGGTGAACTGACAAAGCTTCAATATAGACTATCTTTCCACCTTGCTACATTTTCACATGAAGCTTTATTCAATCAGTAGTGTTCTGATAGCTGGCTAGTGTATACGTTCGCTGCCCCTAGATGTCTATTCCTTCCTGTGTGCGCTCTCTCCCTCACACTGGCACAAGTGTGCAGCTGATTTTCTTAGTTTGCTTTACAGTGCAACCTGGCAGAAAGTGAACAGGAGAAATGGGGGTGTTTTGGATAAATCACTTTCCTGAACAAATTTACTCTACATATGTGGGAAGGAAGAGGGAAAATACAAAAATGAGCAGTGATACCAGGTGCCGAAATTCTGCCAGACTGCAAATGGAAAGGTCTTTCTGGTGCTCTCTCACACAGAATATTCCAAATTCACAACAGCAGGCAGCCTGCAGGCACTGACTCCTGGAGCCCTGCTCCCACCAGGAGATGCCAAAGGCTTCCACCAGTGGGTCCACCTGAAGGGAAGGGGTGCTCACTGATCTCCCTGTGAGCTGCCCGGTGACAGTGCAGCTGCACGGTTCCAGTTCTAGGTCTGACTCAGTGTAAGGAGAGGGAAAGATTAATCTTTGATTTGTTTTAGCTTCATCCACCTGCCTGAGCTTTCCCAAGTCAAAGAAGAGCCTACAAAGCAGAGAAACATGATAAAATGCTTAATTCAAACACTTGCATTCCTAATCCACACTGAGAGCATTAGCTAAAACAGTATGCTATGGTTAGCTATGTATTCATCCTTATTGTTGGGAGAGGGGACACAGGGGGCCATCAGCAATGATGGCTGTTTCTACACTTGGCCTGTCTTTCGTCTTTTACCTCTACTCTAAGGATCTAATTTCTCTTGCTTGAAAAACGGGACTACAACGAGGCAGTGTTTTCCTTCAGCCAAAATTCATTTTAAAAGCAATTCTCTGTATGCAAACTCTAGCTAGATTTATTTTTCTATTATAAATTAAAGTTTGCTCTTGGCAGATGATGAGGGAGAAACAGCTTAGTGAAAAGCAAAGATCTATTCCTTCCTCAGCTTGCTATGTGCAGTCATCTTTCCTCCACTTGCCAGAAATTACAAAGCAATGGACTTCAAAGGCACCACACGTGGTGTGTCAGAGGCCAGTTTCTCTGGGCGTTGAGCACATAGGCTGCAACGGGTGCTGAGCTGCACTGGGACTGGCCAGCCTGCAGCCTCTCCGCATCTGAGGAAACAGGAATTCCCTGCTGGGTGGGGCTCCATGAAACCCCACATGTTACAGAAAAACACTTTCCTATTGATGTAAAAGATCCCTCATTAGTGCTAAGTATTGTTAAAATGCAGCCATGAGATCTGGAGCCTAACAGGAGAGCTGGGTGGGTGCCCTCAGACACCAGGCCTGTGGTGCTCCCACAGGTTTGGTCTGGGTTTGCAGGGCCCATCACAACTGCTGCACAGCCTGGAGTGCAGGGTGCCAGCATGCAATTAAACCACGCTAATGATGTGCCTCACTCTGCTCCCCACCTTTGGCATGTAATCCTGTCACTGCCAGGCCTTGCACTTCTCTAACTGCACAGTGAACCTGCTCACAGCATGGAATGAGCAGAAGGCTTGAGCTGCAAAATGAATAAACAAAGGCTTGGTCAGCTTTTGGCCAGATTTCCTCTCACGACCATTTAAGTTGAGTGTCGCTTCTGTGGTGGTCAGCCCAGGGGCAAGCAGAGCAAGGCAGTCATCATTAGGCTAGCCACACTTTGTTAGCACTCACTGGTGAATCAGGATGGTTAAAATGCCACATCGCATCCTGATGAGAGCCCAATATCCTTGACAGCATGCCACTGTCCTAGTGGGAGTATGGCCATAGATGGTCTTGACCAACATGGAGTGGTGTTCTACAGCAAGGCTTCCAACAGAAACAGCTGATCTTACAAGACTTTCACCTGCAGAGCTGGTTACAGCCAGCAAGTGAGCTCTGTACTCTCACTTCCTAAGCAAGACGGTAGGGAAAAATGGAGAAAAAAAAAGAAAAAAAAAAGAAAAAAAAAAGTAAACCAGAAAGAATTAGAAATAGAGAAGAGCCTCATGCGAGACAGTAGATGCTATATCAAGGCCTGTTTGAAAAGCTTGGGTAAGTCACCATCTTCAGACATGGCATTTTTACTGTCCTACTGGTATTCATATGTTTGAGGGAGACAAGACAGCAAGAATAGGGAGAAAGCATCAGCATGAGCATGACCCCAAAGAGGACAGAAAAGAGGAGTTCTGTAGCATGAGGCTGGCTGAGAAGGAAAGCACGGACTGAAGAGCACAAGATCGTTTTGGGAAGCTGGACATTGTCTGTAGTAGACAACAAACAGAACTGCACTGGAGATGTAGCCACTGTGTGTACAGGGACCTCCTCTCTCCATTAGAAGGTCAGCTCTTTCTGGGCTCATTGCTTGAGTCTAAAAAGTCAATGCAGGTATTAGGGAGACTGTTCCCATGTCTTATTACCCTATATGTTCCACAGGTTGTAAAAAGCACAGACTCCATAGGCAGAATCTGATATTTCAAGAATGTAGCAGAGGGTAAATGAAGCTCTGCTTCCTCCACTTGCCATCGAAGGAAAGCTGAGGCTCTCCACCATTTTCTGGTTGCAGGCAGCTCGCACTAACCAGCTGTTATTATTTTAAATGGAATGAGTGATTGTCAGGACTGGTTACTGCTGGTGTCCTCTGTTATCACACTATCTAGCAATAGCGCCTGCAAATAACATGGACATAAATACGGCTTTTGGCAAAGTACTGTATTAACCTGAATTCTAAGTACTAAAACAGAGCGTTTCTGTCTCTCCCTGAAAGAAAAGAGGGAAGAAATAAGGAGGCGGGAGAGAGGAAGTGATTGTAAGGTCTCTCTTTTCCATGTTGACAATTTTGTGTATAAACTACAGTAGCTTTTTGTATTTGGGAAAACTGGCCACGCCTAACTGATGAGCTCAGTGCTGTTTGTGTCCTGAAGAGACATTAGGGCAGAAACTCAGCAACAGCAAATCAGTGTAGCTGCACTGAAGCAGAGAGCACAATGCTGATTTATGCCAGCTACGAATCTAGTTTCATCCTGTTTAAGGACGTGGCTTATTCCAGTAAAGAACCTCACTCAGCTTACAGGCAGGAGATGAAGCAGCATTTAACTGGTGGGGGGAGACACAAAAAACAGACATTTCCAAATGTACAGAGGAAAAAAAACAAGACTAGACAGATTTGTAGTAAATAAATCACTGTTTACGTGAATTCACTGGTCCTAGACATTTTTTAAGAGAAGACATACAGGCCAGGGAAGCATTTGATTGTTTCATGAAGGGAGTATAAAAATGCATGCCCAGGAACAGCAGTAAAGGCATATCTCCTCAGACAGCAAAATGCCTTCTGGAGCTCATTAGTACTGGTAGAGTAAGCAGTACAAGGTGGAATGACTGCAGATTTCTACATCTACTGAAGAGGTGCAGTACATATTTTCCTATGGGAGGAAAGGAATACATGGAAGTTGACCCTCCTCTCATCAGCTGTCTGCTGCCCCTTCCCTTTGGAAGGCACTACTCATTACCAGCTCAGTTCCCTCTTCAGAAAATGCACATGCTGCAGTCTCTACAGATGCCATGTGGCACATGATATAACATCTTGGGGAAAAAAAATACTCCTTTCTATTGTTCAACAGATATCAGCTGTGTGCACCCGCTGCTCTCTAAAGAGCCCTTTCTGTGATCAACTCTCCCATTATTGCAGATGTCAGTAGTACTGTAACTGCAATGTATTTTATCATTCTTTCCTGTCTTCAAATTTCATTTTGTACTCATTATGGCTGTTACAGTTTCTGCACAAGTCCAGAAGGCCACAGTTAGTTTTCATCGTTTTGCTCAATACAGTTATATTCTCATTTCTAACAGTTCTGGAAGAGCAACAATTTTTTGTTTACTTTTTCTTTCCCCTCTCATAGATGCAGTTACTGGTTCAGCAGTTGACAGCAGCATGGATTTCTTTCCCAGTGTTCTAGAAATTTATTTGCCTTTCAGAATTCTTACTACATGCAAATCCTACTGCTCACTTCTGCTCAGTTATTATTCATCAGAACCATAAAGTATGCAGAAATAGACACAATCAAATAATCCAGGTTAGTAATATATACATATCCAAAGAACGTCAATAAAAAACCCATGTTATTTACATCTAGTTCAAAACAGTTCATATTAATACCTGGGTAATAGCGTGTTTAATATCGCTACATTATGAAAAGGCTTTTTGCATCTACCCCACCTTGCATTATACCCTGCCACCATACTGCAGGGAAGTGCAGCAGCACACTGACAAGCATTTTGAGGAAAGTTAGTTTCCAGCATAAAGCTTGTCATCAAGTACCATCCTATTTAATTGGATTTCAAAAATGCGTTTTGAGCTATTAAATGGAACTGTCCTTTAAGTAAAATGGAAACCTTTTCCCCCTATGGACAGTAAGCATTTAGTCAAGGTTGGATGGGTGGTAATTAAAAAACAACAACTCATTTTTCCAACAATCTAGACATGTTTTGTCTCTATTCATGTAATTTAAAAATGACTATCAAATAAAGTAAGTCTGACATTATAAAAACAAGTTATTCCACGTATAAACTAATCTGGGAGGTTAGGTGGAAAAAGAAGACATTACCATGTCCTTGAAAGACATGGCTTCTCATTCTAAATTAGAACAAAAACAGAAAATAGAGCATTCCCAGTGTAATGATTGCTTCCTTACTGATTATTAGCTTTTAGGGCCTCTGCATTTTTGCTCCGTGACTGATCTGCTGAATGGCCTTGTACAAGTCACTTATCCTCTTTATGCCTCAGAGCACATACAGCTGAGAGAGATATACACAAGCTATAACCATATGTCATTATGCCAGCGCAACACAGTGTGTCAACTGAGTGTTATCTTATTCTACCTACACTGAGTACATCCATGCTGATTTTGCTTACCTAAACAAATCTCCCATTTGCAATTTGTAATAAATGGTCTAAGGAAAATTTACTGGAACTGGCTGAAGTTTAGAGAAAGAATCCCCAGTCCTTTCCCCAAACCGCAATCATCATCTTTCCACCTCACACGAGCAATCCTTGGAGCCAGAGTTGTTCAAGGCAGTGAGTAGCTGTTTTCAAATATCTGAGGTTCTGTTTTCAGCAACATAAGACTTTGTGATCTCTTCTTTGGAGAAAACAACAACAACAACAACAACAACAAAACCAAACCAAACCAACCTCAACAAAACACCACTGTTAATTATGCAATAGAAGAGAGATGTAACTGCAAAGGTAAATACACTAAAAAGGCCCTAAGGAGGGTAGGGTGTACATGCATAGGAGCAGCTATCCCAGGGGCAAGGATTGGAGCAGTGAGATCAATATTTTTTGGTGCAGTTTCCTGCTGCCTTAAGGATTTTGAAGTTGCTGCAGCTAAACCACATCCTGTAGTTATGATGCCTCCATTCTGGGGAAGCTGCAGGCTTAGATGAGCTTCCCTGCTTTACTGAAGACCTTTACTACTAACTAGAGATCAATGTATGTGTTAGCAACCACACCACCCTGAAAGCACTTCATCTATTAACAGAGCACTAGAGGTTATTTCTGTACACAAATTCAAAGTCAGGAAGATTATGCTTAGCACACATTAGTAGGCCTGACATTAACTACAGCATGTTTACATAGAACCTTCTTTGCTGTAAATGCCTTTGCTGAAGTGGCAGGTTTCCATTCCACTGCTGCCTGATAGAGATGTGAGCAGGAAGAGATTCTTGAAGCAGCAGCTCTGTGCTAGCCATATGTTACTTGCAGACGCAGAAGACTTACCTATTAAAATTCAGAGCAGCTGTGTTCACTGATAAAATGATAACTACATAGGACTAGAATCATCAGCCCATCCTCCTGGGAGCTGAGCCACCACCGTCTATATGGAGCAAAACAGTGCAGTAAAGTCTGTGCAGCCAGAGGAAGGACACAAAATCCCAAGAAGTGCTTTTGGTTACAGCACTTATTCACATCAGCTCAAGAGTTGAAGACTCCTTAAAGAACTTGAACTCTCCACAAGGTCAGACTTATTCTACACACCCTCTGCACTTTCTTCACTTTTATGTACAGAAAGGTCCCTTTTAAGTTGTCATTCCTATTTTAAGCCTATCCCTTTCAGTTTCAGCCTCAGCTTAGACCCACTATTTAACCAGGAGCTGATCCTCTATAGTTCTATGAGCAGCTAAAAAATGACTTGCTGCTTTAATTCTGCCAATCCTTACTATAACAGGAACTGAAACATGAAATAACATCAAAAGATTCTGGCCTGTATTTCAAATTTCTGTACTCAGGGTATTGCTGGCTTGCTGGGTTTGGATGCAGACCACTTTAAGAGCCAACAGACCATTTCAGATCTGGATCTCCACTTCCCTCATGTACATTTGCATACATAGTTCTTGTCCATTTTACTCAAAAGACATCTCTAGCATACTGCTTCTCACCATGACAACAGGTCTCTGGTAGCATTTAGCAGTGACTCTCAGTTTTTGCCCTTGCTTTGCTCTCACAGTTGTCATTGCCCTTTCCCCTGGGCCAATAGGAAGGTGCTGTGTGGGCAACCAGTCCTTTAATACTGGGCTGCAAATGTTCCACTCCTGATCTATCTTCACTTGAGTGATATTGTTCTCATTAAGAATTCAAATCCATTAGCAGAAAGAGGTTAGGGATGTAATGCATCTTCAACATACGTGATATATATATACACACACGATAGAGTGATCACTTATTTCCTCTCTTGTAATTCTTCAGTTAAATTAAGCTTTGAAAGAAAACCATTCCGGTTTATTCAGCAAGCATAATTGGTGTTCCCAAGCTGAATCCGCTCACCAACAAAGCTACTAGCAGCCAATCTGGGTGGGCATATACATCCACCTCTTGCCTACTGGGCACAGGGAGATATGTGGGTATGGGCTGTAAGAGTTTGATGGGTAAACAGGAAGGTCCTTTTTTATGCCCCAGCAGAAGACAGTACTGCTTCCTCTGAAAATATCAGCAATTATTTCATTTTTGATCTCCGTAGGCAGAAAGCCCAAAGCAGGGCAGCTAAAAAGCAGTATGAGCACTCACTCTTCCTCCATGCTTTGGGCATGGTATCTATACCACCCCAATGCATAAAGCAGCTCAATTTAGTTTTATATTAGATCTACGCTTTTCTGCTGTGGGAGGTCTCTGCTGTTCTCCCACAGAGGCTTTCAAAGGTGCCTGGAGAATTCTAAGTCACAGGTGTTTGATCAGGGATTAACCAGCTGCAAAGCTAACACCTGAGAAACAAGAACTTTACTGTAGATTTTCCTCACATACTAGAATTTTCCCCACAGTTACCATTTGTCCTGGTTTCAGCTCAGACAGTGTTCAGAGCAGACTGATGTTTTGGTTGTTGCTGAGTGATGGGAGCACAGCCAGGGCTGGGCCAAACTCAGCAGAAGAGCCACCACTGTGATGGAATGGCAGCAGGGTGTGGGGTAGAGCCAGGACAGGTGGTTTGAATTAGGCCAGGGGTTATTCCATACCACATGACATTATGAGAAGGCCATAAACCTGTGGGGAGGTGGCTGGGGACTGCTTGGGGATTGGCTGGATATTGGTTGGTTGGTGAGACCTTGTGTTGCTAGCAGAGCCTCAGTCACTGAGCAGTCCTGTCATTAGCTGGGTGTCAGTCAGTGTGTGGTAATTGCATTGTGGACTTACATGTATTGCTATAATCACAATTTTGTTTCCACTTTATCTCTGTCTTAGTTTTTATGTCAACCCATGAGTTCTGTTGTGATTCCAGTTCTCTCCCTCATCCCATCTGGGTGGAGTGAGCAAATAGCTGCTTGGTGTTGCACAGTTAAACCACAACACTCTATCCCTCTGAATTTTCCAGCCTACGTATCACTTTGCTTCTACTCCTGCTTCTCTTGCAAGCAAAGAGCATTTTTATGAAGTCTTGTCTCCTACAGCCTTGTACCAACACAGAGACTGACAGTGAGAATTCCATGGCTTTTTGGTTTTCAGAGGACACTTAATCACTTGGCTATACACTTACACAACAAACAAGCAAAGCTTCACCTGTTCTTTACAGGCTTTCCATGCAATGAGCCCTTAACGACTCAGAGAAACTGTAGAAAAAAAAAGAGCAGGGCAGAAGAATTAAGGGACCCAAGTGTTCATTTGGAACCAGGAGAGAAATGAAAAGGCCATCCAAGTGGATAATTAGCACTGCTCATTACAGAGCCTAACTCAAGTTTGTATTTAACTCATTTTTATCACATTTGCCAGAAAAAAACACATCTGTTTCCAATGGTCAGAGAAAATTCCTCTAGCTGTTAAATATTTTGTTCACAAGGTCTTTTTCTTTGCAAGCTTAGGAATGATTTCCCCTCTCTGTATTATTGAAATCTTAAGTCTGAGAAACACCAGACTTTTTACACTAAAATGAATCAATTTGGAGGCAGAAGCACAATACATCTAAAAACTGATTAATCTGTAAAAGCTAGAACGAACTGAAAGCACTTAAAAACTAATATTCACAAGAGTGGGACATTTTTTGTTGAAATAAATGAATGGGAACTTCTTAATTTTAAATTAAAATCAGATACCATGTAGAAGGATTTTTTTTTTTTTTTTTTTTTTTAAACAAAGCTAGCATGAAGATGAAATTTAGAGGCAACAGAATGGGAAGGAAAATGGGCTTTGGGAGGAAGGCTAACTGTCGTTAAGTGCACAGAAGGAAGAAAGGAAAGCAGAAATGATGAGAGTAATTTATATTTTTGTTTGCTTTCTCTTATTTTGTATTCTTGTTCATGACAGTCCTCAAAGACAGTGCTGAAGAGGGATACATTTTTAAAATGGTGAATTTAATTCAACAAGCGTTGAATGTCAGCGGGTGCTATTTTTCCTGCATGGAGGATTTCAGCGACACACCTTTGCTTCATACATGCTTCCATGTCAGACTGCCCCTCTGCTGCCACCTGTCACACAGCAACAAAACATAATGGAATATTGGTGGGAAGGTTCAGTCTGTGCTGCCATACCACCAATATCCACCTCTGATGATGTGGCCAAAATAAGAAGGTAGAAAGCATTACTTTAGGAGCAGCCAGTGTACTTAGTTATCACAGTTTTACTTCCATTTTCCTTTTCTGTCTTAGTAAATAGTTTCTGTCTCAACCCATGAGTTCTAGTTTGTCTCCAGTTCTCTCTCTCATCCACATGGGGCAAGTGAACAAACATTTGTGTGATGTTCAGCTGTCTGCCAGGTTAAACCATGACAGGGGTGGAGAAAAGGAATCAAATGTTTTCCTGATCAGAGAATCCAGGACACCATCAGAAGATCTGGCAGTTCACATACAGAACAGTCTGGAGGCAAGTATTTTATTTGCACCTGGGGTTAGTCTGGACTATTTGGGAGCAGCAGCTCAGTTCTGGCATGCAGAGGATGCAGCTGATTTTCCATTATCCACTATTACTGGACAATAGAGGTATGAGGAAATTAAAAATTTGACCTCTTCCAGATTTTGATTAAGTTAACTTCAACTCAAACATCCAGAATTGCTGTCTCCTAAAAAAGAATAACAGCCTCATTTATCCCTGCATCCCTATTTCCTTGGTCAAGGGAGGAGAGCAAGAATTAAACAGTGTTTTGTTATAATAGAGGGTGAAGAGCAGAGGGCAACACATAACTACAGCACAAAGGGGGATACCTAGATTACAGAATTGTGAAACTACACACTGCATACAGGATACAGCACAACTGACCCCATTTTCCTCTTTAGAAGGAATGAATTCTTTTTTTAAAGAATATACGCATCTGCTAATGATACTAAACTCAGACCTTGATGGATTGCTGATATTGCACTCCTCCCCTGAAAAACCAGGGCATGCTGCAGACCCTCAGTTGGAAGCAGACCAGATTTTGATTAGCCATATGAGCCAGTATCAGGATCCTAGGGAGTGATCAGACTCTCAAACCTGAAGCAAATTGCAGATGTCTGGCTTCTCAGACCTCAGCTCCCACTCAGCCTGAAGATTCTTCCTCTAGATAAGTAGCATCAGTAAAAAATAAAATCTCTTCAGAATTTAAAAAGTCAGAGACTAAGATAATTGTCTGCCCCTAGATGTCTGGTGAAGAGTGGGAAAAAAAAAAGGGAAAGACTGGGGAAAAAAAAAAAAACAAAAACAAACCACTAAGAAAACTACCTCTGTTATCTCCTCAAGGTGAGCTTCACAAAGCTGTATTTTGCCCCAGAGCAAGAGGTAGCTAACCAAACCAACCACCACTTCTAAATCCATGTGGGTAATCAGTCCCTGTGTGAACTATTCCCTCACCAGTGCACGGTAGAAAATACATACACTCTGCACCGTTCAACTAAATTCCTTTTTGAGACCTTTAGTCAATTAGAACTGCTATATTCAGTAAAGCACTGTGGGACAAGTACCTTAAGTTGCAGCTGTTTCTTGAATATGTACATGATCGTAGACCTGTGCATTTGCAGAACAGTAGACTATCATCACATTAAGCACAGTTAGTAGTGATGTTTGGATTGTCCTTTGGCCTTCTCACTCAAGGCATAGAGCCTACAGCTAATCATTCACTGACCCAACTGTGCAGATAGATAATATCAGCCATTATGAGAGTTTTTATTGATTCAGAGATGGGTTTATTAAGCCATATGACAAAGTTTATTCAGAAAGCAAAGGGTACTAAGACATACTGATGTATGTCCATATGGTGCAGAAAGCATATGGAGCTCTACTCCCTCAATAGAGGGCTCTAAGACAAAAATTTAATGTTCCACCGGCTTCTCAACCCATAAGAACATGAATTGCTGAACATACTGGCTTTATGAGTTTAGAGAGAAGGGGCACTAACATAACTGAAATCTCATAGGCAGACAACATTTATTTCTGTATGTAACAAAGTCTCTGTAAATCACAGTTTGCACAAGGATACATCTTGCATCACACATAGAGCAGTTTGAAGTAGTGTGTGCAGGTTAATACATACCCTGATTTGCAGCAAATAATTTCCATGAAAACTTAAAAGCTCAAGTCTGCACAACTAAGGCTAGAACTATTTTGCTAGCTCTGGAAAAGAGCTATATCTATAAGCAATAGCAATTCTAAGTCTAGAGATCGGATGAAGATGGAAAAGTGCTAACACACTCCCAGTACTATAAGGCTCGGGACTTTCTGCACCGTCAGTACTCATGGCTCAAGGTCTGGACAGCTGTACTACTCCCAGTGCTTGCTCTTACAAATGTATCCTTAGGACACATCCCAAGATGCTCCACAGGAACATTAGCATGATTCAGCAATACACTGACACTTTCTCCTATTTATATTCCTGCTTCTAACATTATCATCAGAAGTATCAAATCATGAACAAGACAAAAAAAAAAAAAAAAAAAAGAGTTTATCCAATTCTAGATAAATCTATAGACAACACTTTTTTTTTTTTTTTTTAAACAGCCTATGCTGATACAGTACATGTTGCTTCTCTTGATATCAGTAAGAGATGTCAATGGAAAACAAGAGTATACACAATAAAAATGCACACAGAAGACTTCTGTCCCTCACAGAAACAGTTCATATCTATTCTGACTTGAGTGCATACCCTGCAAAGATAGGGAACAACAACTGTTCAGCAGAGCATACCAAGTTGAACATGGAATGAAGAAACTGACTTTTACTAATCTCCTGTTATCTCAGCTTGATTTTTTCATACTCAGAAAAAAAAAAAAAAATCCAGAACACAACCCCTAAAACACATATGATAATGCAAAGTATTCCACAAAATATTTCACAGGCAAATATATTAGCAGTCCCACTAGAAATAAGACAAACTAAGACAAAAGTTACATAAACAATTTGAAATCATGCCATTTACAACCCTACTATCTTTCCAACAACTTCTACAATGCTCATTTCCAGTTAAAGTTATGTATTTGAACAAAATAAATTTTGTAATTTGCATTAAACAAACAAATCCACACACATTTAAATAAACAAGCAAACAAACAAAAACAAGCAAACTATTGAGGTTTAAACCCTACCTTCAAGGTTGCAGCGACTGAAGGCTTCCAACTCCTTGCTTAATACTACAAGGCTCTGAAGAGCAAATGAGCTGTGTCACCCCTCTCCCATTCAGGGTAAACTCATGACAGCTGGCTAAGCAATAAGATATTCTCCCATCAGAACCTCATCATGCAAAGCTCTTGCAATTAAGCCAGTGTATTTTACCTTGATACAGCTGCAGTTCAGCCCCACTGTTATAACCCTTACTTGTTTGTATTCTTTTTGTGACTCTTAATTACACAATGTAAATATACATTTTATAGTCACTGAGGATATCTGTTTTTTGAGAAGGAATGGGATCAATATTAGGTAAAAATAGAAATATGTGAAATGAGCACAGAGGCTGAAAAAATGAAATTCCATTTTAAAGCATGGATTAGAAAGAAATGAACAAATATGCAAAGTCAAATGCTTTAAAGTTATGAAAATGCTAAAATTAAAGTATGCAACTTTTTATTTGGCCCTCTTGTGGATGTATGATATGATACAGTCTTTAATTACAAGATCACATTCATTTTTTTGCTCCTGGACTCCTGTCCATTTCACTGTATGTTTGTTTAGCAATAAGCTGTACAATCTTCTTTCATTTTCCTTTCTTCTCTATGTTACTCAGTATATGGCCCATGTCTTACACTCAGCAGTACAGTATAGCCCTGCTCTATTATTAGCAACTCTAGGACAGAGTTGTTAATTTCATGCTGGGCTGTACTATCTTGCTTATTACACTGGCATCCTTGTGTCCTACTGAAAAAGAGGATTTTAATTTTAAAATATGCACCTGGTATGAGAGGAAAGGAGTCAGATTTTACAGACACAAAACTGCGACAAGTATTCCAAAATCATAAAATACCCCATAAATTTAGGTGTCTGGTTTGTGATGAACATATACTGATATTTTTTCTTCCTTTCTCTTTCATGGCATTGTTTGCATGGATTAAACAGGAGGTGGTAAGCACATTAAGTCCATGTGACCATCTGCACACTGAATGTGAAGTTTCAAGTATTTTTAATTACTTCTGTAGCAGACAATACAGCGTTCTTTTTAATTTACACCTAAGCTTTTTTTTTTTTTTTCAGACCACTGTAAGAAATGTTTAAATTGATACTAAAAATTTCCACACTGAAATACAATAAAATATTGTATAATCAAGCTAAATTGATGAGATTTTGTGTATGTTCTGCAAGATCATTTATTTTCAGAAATCTCTTAGGTCATTTACCAGGTTCACAGCTAAGGTGCTCAAATAAAGCTCTTTCTTTTCTAACTGTCTTAGTTTGATCATTGCTACCTCACTTAAATGTACCTGAGCTTGTAGTTCATTTATTCTCCTCTTAAAGCCAGTTTCTGATATGAGACTGTTGCTAATAAATCAATCACAGTGTTTCTATTCCAAGTTCTTTCAGTGTAGATGTTATTGGAAGCTCCAGCCTCATTGGATCAGGAGCTCAGGTCAACACTGCATTATATACCTGCAGACTAGGATGCTGCAGTTCAGCCAGCCTCTTTAAGACTTGTGTTTGACACAGTCCTTGATAAATGGGAGGCTGCCAGAAAGAGCCCAGTGGAAATCAGAACACCAGCTGAACACAGAATTGATAGTAAGGTAGGAGATTGCAGAGGTTTCTGGGGATATTTTCCAAATGAAATATTTTCATGTCCTTTATCAATCTGGCTCACCTCCCTGTTGCTGAACATTATGACTGGCTTTAGTCACCACTGAGCTAGGTGGTTTTATATTGATCCAAAATCAGCAGCCTGGAGCTTTTCCTTGAAGATCAGTTAAGTACCACAACAATGTTTTCATCCCTGCCTTCAGTCCTTGTTCTTTTCAGACAGACAGTAACAGCTTTCAGGAAAATATTCTTTGGGTAATGGGAAAAAATAGAAAAAAAAAAAGAGGAAATACTTTCTATTGTTAGGAGCTGTAAATTTTCAAAGTAAATACATTAGCTTGTGCTATACTTTAGAATCAAAAGATGCTTTGTCTTTTCATCTTGTATACTTACCTGATAATCATCTTGATTATATTTGTTTTTAAATGAATTACCTGAATCATTAGATCGAGTATAATGCACAAGAAAATTATTAAAGGAGCAAGAGGATAGATGGAACGTGGGACAAGGTTTCAGGAAGCAAAACTTCTGTCTTGATACTCATTTCCCCTTCCCTGCTCTTTCTTTTCACATTTATTGGTTGTCTTCATTCCTGAGTCTAAATATTCTTTTCAAAGTCAACTGATGCTGGACACTGATCCAGTTGACATTATTTTTGATTTAGCCCTTGAAGTGTAAATTGCATTTAGGCAAAGTATAATCAGGGATAACTCCATATAAGTCCACTGTAATTACAAATGAGCTTAACTTGGCTATTCATCTGTAATTTAATGAGTAACAGAATAAAAGGGGAAGTCATGAAATTTCCAGTACACTAATTTGTTAACAAAGGCAAGAAAGTAAAAGTCCACTAAACGTCATAACAGTGTATTGTTTTAAACTTCAAGTGGCAACATCCACTGTGAATGCCATATCAGTGTTTAAATTCTCATGTGGTAGTAGTGTAAGAAAACCACGTAAAGCTGCCAGACTCTAGGAGCCAGAATAGCAAAGAAAATTCACTGCCTCCCAGCACAACTTGTTATACAATTAATTTGATCTAGAAACAGAGTATTTACAGGATAATTTGCAATACGTAAACTGTTAAGCACAAAATGGCACTCTTTAAGTCATTAAACACAATTCACCTTCATTACAGGCACAGTTGGGATCCAGGGATTTCCTTTTGTGAGTGTGTGAACAGAAAAAAAACGCTGTTGCCAGGAAGATGACTTCTGTAGAATTTAATCAAGTCTAATACCACGTGTAACTGATCAAAATGATGTTTGATCAACACAACTCACAAAATACTCCTCCTCAACAAGACTCTGATACCAACCAAGCTTATTAATGCACCCAGGAATTCACCTTTAAAGTGTAACTTTTGAAGCACAAAGCAGTTAATGTGATCACAGTCAAATAGCAATTAGGTTTCATCAAGACTGATATAATAGTATTTTCCTTCATGCAAGATAAACTGTTAGTTAAGGGACTATATCATTGTTTCACATGCTCCCTGGTTTTAATAAGCCCACAGACTTGAAAAAGCCCAGTAGCGGCTGCTTTTTACATGTTTTAATCAGCTCAACTAGTAATTTCTAAAATGAACTCTAGAGATACACACAGATTTAACTGTTTCACTGTGTGGCTTTTACTTTCAGATTTTCTTCCTCTGACTTACATACCTCTAAAAGCATGCAGTGTTTCTCAGTATCCCGGACTCTGTTATGCATAAACTGTCTTTCCTCTTGTGAAATCCACGCCATTTCTTACTTTCATTATTGGCAGAAAGTCTGGATGCAACAACAGTCAAACAATACACTCTTTCCTGTAGTTCAGAAAAATTCATGGGCCAATGCTCAGGTTCATTTGTGTGTGCAGTTTCCAAGAATGCTATCTCAAAATGGACAATTGTAAGCTACAAATCTGATTTCTCATCTGTGTGTAAAGACTAATGTCTTTGTGAAACTACTGTTTTGTACAAACCGTAGAAACTCAAGTGTCAGTACTTTTTTAGAAGACAGTTGGTCTAAGAGTCCCACTCATGTAGATGACAAGACAAGAAAGTGGTTAATTTTAAGCAACTTTCATAACTTCTTCAAGCTTTCCATCTACAGGAAACCTCAAAAACCAGCTCAAGTTAGCATCCTGTAAAAACTCAGGATAATTCCACTCTGAAGTGCACAAGGCATAATGAGGAAATACAATTTTTTTTCCTTATAGTTGTGAAGATAGAGTCATCATTATTTTACTTTGTTATTTGAAGCAAATATAATCTAGAGAACATAGAATAAAAACCTCAGATTCATAAATCAGTTTTAGACAAAGCATTTTCTTGCAAAAAAGAGAAATCTGACAATAAGTTCTTTTAAGCAAATAGGATGAAAACTTATCCAGCACTAAAGACTGTTTTTTAAAATATTTTATATCCTAGCTTATGGAATTATTCATGTATATGCAAGATTTTCATCTGATGTATAAAAATGAATGGAATGACCCAGATCTTTTCAGAGAGTTCCCGATAAATTAAAATCACAGAAACATAAGACTAGAAGGGATCTCGAGAGAGCACTTAGTCAAACTCCCTGCACGAAGGAAGAATCAAGAATACTTAAAACATCCCTAACATACTTAAACAGTTCTGAAAACTGCTGGTTAAAGAGTTTACTAGGACATTAGTATATAATCTGCTATAATTTCTGAAAAACCAGAATTCAAAAGTCAAGCCAATTTATTTCTCTATTATTTACTGGCCATTGAGTATAATCAAAAAGCCCAAAATAAGAGCTGTCTTTTCTTGCTGCAACATCGCACTCCTTGCTCATAACTTACACTGTGATCCATTATAACTCTTGCAATGTTTTCTGAACTTCACAACTTCTCTTTTTGGCTGCACGTATTGATTTTAGTTTTCTTGACACCAAGCCAATTCTCCAATTTATCAAGATGACTTTGAATCACAGCTTTGTCTTTGAAAGCGTGTGCAGTGAAACCCTTGTGTTTTGGTGTCACCCACAAAAGATGTAAGTATATCCTGTACTTCACTGTCCAACATAGTATTTTGGGGAAAAAAAAAGTTCTAAGAGTTCACACTGAACTGTTCTATTTGAAATTCCTTAGCTTTTGTGTGTTGTACATCCCCATTAGTGTCATTGCTTCAGGATCGCTCTTTTCCACTACACTTTGGAACAGCAATACCAGAAAATCAGTTTGTAAAAGAGAGATCCTGTCTATTGTTTTTCTCTGAATCAGTTACCATAGTCTGACAAAAGAAGAAAACGGATTGGTTTGATAGATTTTTTTTTTCCACAAATGTTCACCTATGTTTTAATCTCATCATTGTCTTCCATGAAGATCAGGGCTCCATATAAATACACAGTTTTATGGTATTTTGGGGGTTGGGGAAGGGCACAAATTACTCAGCTCTTCATTTTTACATATTTTATTTTTGAAAGACAGGTTCTCTGTTCGTTCTTTATCAGTTTTCCACAAGTTCTCAAAAGCAGTCACTAATTGCTCAGGGACTATTTTGATTAGTTTTGTTAAGTACTTGGGAGTGAACTTCCTCTGTCAGTTTGAATCTTGACTAATTATTCTTTAAAGTGCTACGCTCTCTTCTGCTTCTCAAGTTAAAATGTTTTTGTTAAAAAACTGGTCATACTTGACCTCTAGAAAGGTGGCACTGAAGGTTTTATCTGCTTCTGCCATTACCTATTTGCTTTCCTGTTCTGTAAAAGATATATCTTCCTTTTCTCTTGAAGTTTTCTTTTTTCACCTGATACTTTTTAAGCTCTCTTTTAACTTTTTATATCTGTTAAAATTTACATTCATTCTAACAAGTTAATGAATAACAAAAGCAATCCTTAATAAATACCATTTGCTATCTTCTGGGTACATTAGAGAACTTCTCTTAAAGC
This sequence comes from Phasianus colchicus, assembly GCF_987193195.1. NCBI lineage: Eukaryota > Metazoa > Chordata > Aves > Galliformes > Phasianidae > Phasianus > Phasianus colchicus. The sequence goes on from NC_143443.1 coordinate 13,096,930, forward strand.
TGAGTTTATTTTCTCGTTGTCTAATTTTAAACAATTCCTTCTTCCTACTGTTCATATCAAGGCACTTTTCTTTATATGACTACATTGAAATAGACTGGCTTATGTTCACTCCTCACTTGCAATGCTATGAGGGTTGGTGATTTTACACAAGTTACATAACACACAGCTTTCTCTTGAAGCTATGTAATCCATACACTAGTGATTGTGAAAGTATCTTTTTGTTTTCAGTTTTACATTAGTGTGTTCTCATTTGTAGTTCTGTAAAGAAGCACAATCTAAGTAATTAAGAAATGGAAAATTGTTCAGTACTTATATATATATTTACATTCACGGTTCATGTGAACCTAAGTAAGAACTCAGGGAACAGATTACTTACTCGTCAATTACTACTGTATTGAGAGACAATTGTCTGAGGGTCAGAGATAGTTAAAAGTAAACCTGAAGTGAGGATGACAAAGTATAGGACCAAAAAATGTAGTTGTTTCTTACTTTTGCACTACAGTAATTGTGCAGCAGAACATTTTAAACATTACTAGTTCTAAGTTCTGATTATTATTTTCTAGTAATAAAATTAGTTCCAGTTTATATATCTGTCCTAGAGTTCCCCGGTAAGTTTCTGGCCTGCAACTGTGTTTTTGTCATCTATGTATGTCTATATGCGTATAAAGAGATTTTTTGAAAGATAAGGGGAAAGAAGAGGAAAGCTAGAGGTAATAAGAGGATGGACTGCTGCTTTCTGTGTTACAAAGAATGAAAAGAAAAAATCTACCTCTCATTTTTTCCCTCAAAAACATGTAAATGAAAAAGTCTTTAGTACCAAAATTATCCATTTGCTTTTTATATTCTGATTCAGCAATCTTTTCTTATACTGAACAATGTATGTTTAAATTTAGACCCATATGTAAGGCCTAATGTTATCAATAAGCTTATGCTTTTTTGAATAAGCTTAGTAGTCATACTGCACACACAATATTTCTTTCTAAAGGTTTTTAATTAGGCATGCTTTTTCAAAGCATCCAGAAAATGCTAGCATTTAACATTAACTGTTAGCATTTTCCACAGCCAAAAATATATGGTTCAAAAGTCTAATTCCTCATCTACTCAGATGTAATTTCAGTCATATAATAGCTTGTTGTCCTAGTCCAGTTCAAGTTTGAGTAAGCATAAAGTCTATCTGGCTACATGTTCCCTGAAGTTATTAACGGCGTGCCCCTACTTGCAGCCCTGAAATCCTTTGTGATTGGCCATAAAAATGCAAGTTTCACAAACCAAGAAGAGGCAATAATTCAGTGAAAAAAAATCTAATATAAATGTAATTGTGTAAGGAAATTTGGGTTTTAAGGAATACAGAAAGAGATATCGATGTTAGGAATTATTTCAAGGCCTAAATTCACACTATCACAGATACTGTAGATACTGCAGACTTTAAAAATGATTACTACTTCAAAAATCTCTAAATATTTCATGAAACAAATTATATAATCTGGTCAACGTTTACTGTAAACCAAATAAGTAACTAAGCTGCACATTAATTCACAGAGCAGAGCGTGATAATAAAATTCCTCTTAAAAATGGAAGTCATTGTGAATGACCGCTTTTAACATTTTAATAAGCATCGTTAACTTCATCTGAAAGGTTTATAAACATTTACTTTGCAAAACTCTGTTAGCAATAGGATAGATTTCGTTGCTTGGTTTTCATAGAGGTTTCTTTCTTAACAGAGAATTGAAAGTAGGCAAAACGTAGCTCAAAATTCATAGCAAATCTGTAGACAGAAACATAAACTTCCCATTCCTGGGATCTAGTGCATGCCATAAAACAGTCACTTAGATTCAGCAGGTTTTATTTTGCACTGGATATTTTCTTTTTTTGACTGTTCCACATCAGGCAAAACCCTGTTTCTCCCCCTTCTTAATGGGATAAACCTATTAGCAGTCAATCGTTAACTCCATTCAGTGAAGGAAAAATTACCTCCACAGTTGCCTGCTGTGAGATCTCCTGATGGCTCTGCAGTTGAAGAGTCTGATCAAAATAGCTTTTGTGGAATTAATAAAAAGAATACGTTGCAGTTATATGGCACTTTCTTATTTTAGAATCTTCAAGTATTAATTAATGAAGCTTCACAACACCCGTGTGAAGCAGGTAAAGACTATGAACATTTCATGAAAGAATAACTGAGGTATACAGAGTTGAAAAGCACTTCCTAGGGAAAACTGAAAATTGTTGCCAGACAGGGATTAAAGTTTCTCAATAAGTCATTTGATCTGTAGTTTCTTTTCAGACACTGCATTGCTGCAGCTAAAGGTTTTAATTGTACAGAATTCCCCTTTTCTTCCACCTGACAAACCTCTGCTCTTCCCTGCTTCTGCCCACATCCTCCTTAGGGCAGATTCATAGCAAGAAGGGTCTCAAGGACCCAGTGAACAAGTTAACCATGAGCCAGTAGCTCTCTGGTCTGTTTCAGAAGCATCGTTAGTCAGGCAGGGAGGTGAACTCCCCTTTGCTCAGCACTGGTGAGGGCCTCACCAGGAGTGCTGTGGTCAGGGCAAGAAGGATTGCAACAGGTTTCCCAGAGAGACCATCCACCCCCAGAGATACTCAAATCCAACTAGATGTGGCCCCCAGCAGCCTGCTCTTGGTGATAGCTTGCAGCAGGAGTTGGACTAGGAGATCTCCAGATCTGTTGCCAACCTCAGTGTTTCTGTGAACAACAGATGTTTTTGATGTTTTCCCACTGCTGTGGAAAAATAACGAGGAGATATTGGCCACAAAGTGAGAGCTGAAGACTTCTCTTTGGATTGTGGGCAGTTTGTATCCTCGTATATTATTATTTTAATGGCTGCTCTTTGGGCACACAGATGCCTTCTGAGGAAAAGTCAAAGATGTTCTATGGCGACCACAACAAATTCATAAATTTAGTACTTGTACAGCACAGAGCCAGCGGTATAAACTAATAATTGCATATTAACAATAACAAATAAATAAATTGTCTTTTTTTTTCCTTTAGATATAAACTTACCATTTTATATTAATGATCACAAATGGCATAAATGTCTTCTAGCAAGAAGTATGTGAACAGTCACTGCCCTTATTTGTTTTCTGCAGTGCAGGTTGTTGCTGCTAGGCAGGCATTTCTGCTCATCAGAATTAGACCAAGAATGCTTTTTCGTTGATACTGAGGGCACAATCCTTTAAGAAAATTCAGTACCGGCAAAAGTCTTACTGCAGACACATTGCTATTGAATTAAAGGCACTTTTGTCAGCATAGCCTATTTTGCTCACAAACCCCTGTATCAATTGCATCGTCAAACCCACTTTTTAAGCCTTGTTTCTAAGTTAAAAAAAAACAACAACAAAAAACACACACAAAAAAAAACCCACAGCCATGCTATCAGCCTGTCTGTCAATCATGACCCTAACGATCTTGAACCTGCCAACCAATTGAAACCACATCTGACAATGCCTTCAGGACAGAGGTCTCAAAAATTTTCCTCTCTGAGAAGTTTAATGAAAATCAGGAGTTGGTAGAGGAGGGAAAATGACCGCATTAATCCTTTCTCTGAGGAAACAATGGAAAAAGGAGGCTTTATTCATCCTGCTGGCAGTGGCTACATGAGTAGTTCCAAGTGTGTGTGTGCTGACTGATTAGCACAGCTTGCAAACCAACACAAATATATGTACTCTGGACTCATCACAGCAGAAACCTGAAACATATAAGTGAGGACACAGGAAAGGTGGGAGGGGTCATAAGAACAGCAGGGAGTGAAGGTTAAATGCACAGCACTGTGATAGGAAGTGATTTCAGGAACATGAGACTATAGGAGTGTAGCTGGGGGTTCATGAAACAGGGGGGGAGAGGTAAGGAGAAATAGTAAATATTGGGGGGAGAAATGGGGCACTAGATATATGGGGAGAATTATCGATATTGTTGTCAGAGCTGTCATGGGCTGGCTTATTGAGTGGGGAAGATGTAGGTTAATTAATCCTGCTGCTTCTGGAATCATTTATTAAATTACATGCAGCTTCTGTACTAGAAAAGTTGGCTGGTATATGTCTGGATAGCATATTGTGTAGGGCAGGCTTTACACAGGAGTGGCTTTGAAATACAAGAGGGGCATCAAAGGACCTTGCTTTTTTCTTTCCTTCATGGTGGGCAAATAGGCAATGAGTCAGTTCAGCTAAGGGGAATGATTTAGTGATTGATCTAAGTGTCAGGTCTGAAATCACTGCTGCAGACTCCTTGAAACTACAAGGTCATCTCAGCCCTTCATCGTTCCAGGGAAGAAAAATTGAGTGCCATGCAGTTTCCACATCTGCTCCTCTGACTGAGGCCTTTAAAAATGAAGGCCTATACCTTCTACATGGATTTGAAATAATCTGAGGTACCTGCCAGAATGGTGAAAGCTTTAGTCATGTTTTCACACCCTCAGAGTTACACAGCAAACTGCATGCCAGAGGTATGAGCGTGTACCTGATTCCAGCCAGTAAGTATATTAGAAATAGCTCTGTAATATATATGTGTTATGTTACAAATGAACACACATGCTTTACACTGAAAAATGAGAGGCACTGTTAATACCAGTACTAGACATTAGTTCTCTGCTCTCTGTAGAAATAGGTTTTCAAACCACTGACAGTTCACTCCTACCCTATCCACATATAAGAATCTCTCCTTCCCTTGCTTCTTTACTAGTAATCAAAATAAGAGGAGGATGTTCAAGTCAAATATCAAAATAAACTAACCTATGTCAAGCTATGTGCTACAGTGCTCATCACTGAGGTTCAGCTGAGCTCAAATAGTAATATGAGCTAATCTAAAGCAACACATTTATGTTTCCATGAATTACCATGTTCAGAAAGAACACCCTGGCTGAAACCATCCAGACAGCACTGCTTGTCAGCTCTGTGCTGGCTTGGTGTGTCCGAGTGAACTGCACAAGGGCAAACAAGGAGTCAAAACAAATCTCTTATTGCTGAAGGCTACCGTGCCGCTATCTATTCCTGTTTCTTGTCTGTACACTACATAGGTTACAATGAGGCCCTTTTCAGTGGCTGAGGCTGGAACGTACTGCAGCAGCTGTACATTCAGTGTGGCACTAATAACAACCACCGGCTTCTGCAAGTGTCAGTGCATCAACTTTCTGTCCCAGCGGTACATTCACTGTTTTCAGATTCTCAATTTTAGAGAAAAAGAGAAGATTCAACTATTTCACACTGAAAACAAATAAAAACATAACTAAAAGTGGAAAAATTTCATGCCAATTTTAAAATAAACAGAGAGAAAGTAAACAGCTAATAGCCACTTGTTGTGTTTTCTATAAGATGTTTTGAAAAGAAACCAAAGTCAGAGAAGAATGTTTCTCCAATATTGAGAATATAGCTATAATAACTGTTCCATTAGCCAACAACAATTGAGAAAGCCTCCAAATGTGAGATTTGTCTCTACATGTCAAAAGAAGCATCTGCTTTTGCGATTTGCTGAGAATGAAAAATACAGCTTAGTGTAGGGGAAGGGCTATCAGCGAATTGTGAACAAAGGACACAGCTATCTGAGTTCAGGGGGTGTCTGATTTCAGTTCAGTTTAGTTTTGCTCTTGTGCTTTTTTTTGTTTGAACATATTCCTGCACAGGGGTGAGGAAAAGCTAAAAGAAAAAGAATAGGTACTGTTGAATCTCATCAATTTGCAATCCGCTGTGGATACAGACTTAGACTGCTGATATTGTGGCATCCGAGGGACACATAGAGAGGAGCCTCAGTAAAAATGTGTGTGGTTTGATCCCAGATGAGACCTGACATTTTTTTCTTACACAATCTGTGCTCTGTATTAAGGAAAGCATTGCTCCTAAAACAGAGCAATAGCAAGGAGCTGAGCAAGGCAGAGGGCAGACAGGGAATGTGCAAGTTCCTCCACGCATCCCCACAGGAAACCTGCTTTTCTGAACCAAGGGTTTCTTAAGCTCATCTGAGCTTCCCACTACCTCTGAGGATAGGGGTGATAAATATTCTGGGAGAGCATGCACACAGATACTCTGCATACTCTGGAATAGCTTAAGTGCTTCAAGGTATTGTCAGTTTATGCAGTTTGCTGATATCTTTAAACACATTCAGAATTGTCTCCCTAGTTTTCAAAACCCATCTTGTACTGTATCTGCACCTTCTTTCCAGCTTTGTGTCACTTCAAGACTATATATCACTGTTGACCTATTCTTTCTTTGCCACTGTAGGACTCTCATGGTTAGTGGTTATTGCTTGTTTTCATCCTGCTTTTTTCCACGTATCCACGCTGTCTCGCCTCCCTACCCCAGACTGCTGTACTAGTTCTCATGTAAAGCTTTCCTGTTTCCTTTAACCTGTGACTGACTGATACTATTCATCTTCCGCTTTCCTTTAAAACAAGCTTACAAAAGTCCTGATGTCTTGCTTTTTTTTTTTTTTTTCTTTTGGTATTTGAAATGTTAGTTTTCTTTCCCTGTCCTTGGCTCAAGGATTCTCTACTTCTGCAAAGTCGAGCTTTGCCATATGCGGTTGTGCAGAAGCTGTTTTATTTATTCATTTATTTATTCATATATTCTATGAAGGAATAAGAGATCTCGGTTCCATACAGTATTGGTGGGATAAAAGGTAAAAAGCAAGGGAAAGGTAGTACCATCCTACGTTGAACATGAAGGAGTAATACTGCTTGCAAGGAAAATGAGCTGGGAGAGTTTACCAAGAAATCAGAACATGTGAAAAAGGCAAAGAATATGGACACAGTTGGTATCTTCAACAAAGAGCACATTCAGTTTTACAAATGTGGACTACTTTCATGCTATTTTCTAGGAGGAACAAACAGGAAAAACTGCAAAAAATGTTTAGCTGCATCCTTATTCATTTTCAAATAATCTTTTAACATCCAGTTATCTTCAGGCACGCATTTTCCAGCATGTTCAATCTCTTATACTCCTATATTTCTGACTCAGAACCATACTACAAATAAATTAAATGTATGTTATTTTTCTTTGTTTATTTTTTTGTTTAATTTTGTTTGTTATCCTCATATTGCTGGCTGAACGTTTTTATGGACACTTAGAGGTCCAGTGTTAAAGCTTTAGAGTTTAGCTGCAGCCATGCTAGTGGTAAGGATTTATTCCCTGCAGCATACCTAAGAGCAAATTTTAGGCTGAAAGCAACTACTTGGAAGATGTTAGAAACCTTTCAATGATTTGTGTGTAGTATTTCACTGAACTTTGTCCCACAATCCATGACTTTAATATGCAAATACCCTTATTTAAAAAGTACTCTTACGCTGTTTATCCATCGTGCAATTCATAATTATTTCAAGCAAGACACTATCCAAAAAGGGGAGAGGAAGTAATATAAAGGAAAAAAGTATATGGTAAGATGTTGATTAGGTAAGAGAGAGGAGGTTCATTCTTGGATTGGTGTAAACAGCAATTGCTTTAGTGAAGTTGATAGAGATACACTAATTTGCTCCGCATGAGACTAAAAATGTGCTCAGCATTCTCAGCTGAATGGCACTGGTATACAGGTGTTTCTGGATGTGTGTTGATATGAATAGAAAAATATTTTATGTGCAGTGAAGATATCATGGCTTGAGAAAGAGGTTCACATAATGCTTTTCAGTTTAGATATGATACCACTTTGTAGCCTCATTTAGTTAGATTTATTTCAGTGCTGCCTTCCTTCCTGTACATTCAAACTAATACTACAAAAATCAAAACCAACTTACTGGAAGAGTTGATGTCCTCCAAAAATACTAAAAAAGAAATATGATTAAAAAGGTCTCCCCTCTTTCTAATGCAAAATACTAAATGGAGCCTGTTTTTTTTGAAAATTATTTTCCAGTCAGCTTTACTGGTTATATTTATAGTATCCTTTGTGAACAGTAAATTTTAAAACAACAGGTGGTTGTGAGCCCGTGTCTGTTATAAGGAGAAAAGATGGCACTTTGGTGTTACTACCAGTAAGTTAACAAAAAATTTCTGTGCAAAGCTGAAAGTAAAAAAAATTCAAGTAACATTTCTGTATATATTTTAGATATGTATTACTTTGTCCATACATTGATTGCCTTGAAACAATTATCCTACACTATGAGAAGCTATGCTTCATACAGGAACATTTTGTTTACATGTCCATGTAATTTAAAAATAAGGCTTTCTTATTTCTTCAGATGTATTCCCTTCTTTCTGATACTTCCTGGACAAGAAGCCTTTCATACAAACAAATGACCATTGAAAAAGCAATGTCACTAATCAGTAAAAAGTGTAACAAGCCACATGCAGCAGGGCATTGCTTTGCTCTGCAAAGTGCAGTTCTGGCCAGGGAGTGTTTGGAGGTCCAGAGGGCCTAAAGTATTCAAGCTGACAAACCTGAACGAAAGGATTATCTCCCACCTCCAATTCTTCAGCACTATTTTCATCAAATACATAATTATGCACAGAAGTATAAATTTAAGGATTAAATGTCACTCTTCTCTCACAGCTACTCTGCTTTGCCATCCTTTGAAAAAGGGCAGTGTCTCACATATACTTAAAGTTTAGTAGATACTGAAATTGGTAGATAATGCAATGTTTTGCTGAATCCTTGCCATTTTTGGAAAGTGATAAATTTTGCTTTTTGTTTTTTGGATTAATTATTATTGGGTGTTTTTTTTGGTTTTGTTTTGTTTTGTTTTTTAGCAGGAGATTTGTTTCTTCAGCCTTAGTGTCATGATACTGTTTTTCTCATTTTCAGGAGAGAGTTCACATTTATCTGGAAAGTAGCTAGCATTGAGACTAATGAGAAACAGCTGAGAAATGCTGCTTTATTATTACAGTAGAACCAAAAAACCTGAAACAAAATAAACCAGATTCTTTTTAGGGTATGAACAATTCTGTATTATAGGAGGTGCTCCATACTAGTTTAACAGAGCTAGTCAGAGAATCCAAACAGATAATCTTCTGCTTTTCTATATATCTCATTATTTGTCATTTGTGAGACATCAATTAGCTGCTGGTTTATTTGAGATGCCCTTAACCTACAGAATATAATTTAATTTATTTTAAGTAAGTAATTTTGCAAAAAATAGTCTTAAAATTATTTGAGAGATATTTAAACTTTCCTTAGTCACTAATACAGTATTAAAAATGTTTTAGTGATCAGATCAGAAGATAAAAATAAAAAACATTTGACTCCCATGAACAACCAAAAATAGAACTTTTTGAATAACCCAGAGATAAAGTTTTGTGACTTGTTTAATTAATATAGATAAACAACCATTTTAAAAGGGGAGACTGCCAGTGTTTGAGAGAGATTTGGGTAATGCACTTTCACACTGACAGAGATGCAAAATCAATTAATTATCTAAAATTATGAACATTAAAAGATAAGAAAAATACTTTTTTGTTAATCTAACATAGATAAATTAGAATAGTATATACTTGAAAACAGGTCATTTTAAAAGGAGTGATGTTTACTGATCTGTACTCACCATCATTTTCAAATAGGTTTTAGGCCAATCACTTTCTGTATTCCATTTTAAAATTTCTATTTTTATATTCTGTTCTTTTATTTTCACATCAGAAATGCTCCTGTTCTCAGATTAACTTGTTAAGGCTAACAACGGATGAAATAGGGAAAGTTTTATGAGTAAAATGAGTAGTTTCCAGTACAAATGCAATGAAGTTTCCATTGAGTTCAGCAGAGATTATTCTTTCCAGAGGAAGAAGGACCACAAAGTTTGTACCCTTCCCTACCTCACAAAACATGTACATGAGCATAAAGGCTTTCTCTTGAGCACTGTTTGAGGCCATTATTGTGTGTAACAATTGGCTGAAGTCAAATGGCTGTTGTGTGATTCTCATTCTTTCAGTAACTGTGTTTAACTTATCTGGATAACAGGGAAGATTTTTATTTTATATTGTCTAGTTTCTGCCATCGATTTGTCAGTAGAGTGGAATGGAAAATGCTACCAAGCTCTGTCAACTGAGTGACAGTGTTGATGAAAGGTTGTCCTGATTTTATTCTTCATGTTGCACCATCCACTACCCTTCCAGTGAAGATTTGTCTGCACTATCATTTTATACTGGCTGTGATGCAAAACACAAGAATACTGTTCTCAGTTCATAGCTTGAGTGGAAAAAAAATCCTTTCCTTCATGGAGTTTCCATATTAAAACTGGTAGAAAAGGAAACTCCTCCCAATTTAATTTCTATGGAATCTCTTGTCTGGCTGTACAGGACTTAAAATGTAAATGATGGCCAAAGTTATGGTGAGATTAAGCAAACTGAAAACAGGAGTAACAGAGAGAAAAATATGAAAGGGAGAACAACAAAACAGTCTATTCACCAGGTTCTTATCAGAAAGTTCTGTACATAAACATTGTGACTATTCTTCAAAATTTGATCAATTCTCAATTAAAATCCAGGTGAGATCCTGAAAGATTCAGCAGAACATAGCTTTCTGTATGTTTTTCACACAGCAGTAGAAAGTGAAAGAGTTGGGAAATCATTCATAGCTGTTGCAAGTAGTCCATACCCACAGGGATCAGCAATAGTCTCAGTGCCTAGAGCTTGAGCCAGAGTTGTACTTTATTTCATTCTTCATCTCCTCCAAAAATGAGCCTCTTACTGAGCAACTGAGGAATGTAACAAAGGCAAAGGTTTTGGAATGAATTTGAACTCTAAAGTAGCTTCCAACTTTGAAAAGCTCTTTATTTCTTACTAAATTTATGAGTTTTGGGGGAATGGGCAGGAACATTGTGCTCAGTATGAGAAGGAGGAAAGATGGAAAGAATGTGCCATAGACAGGTATTAACGTAGCTCACTGTTCTGTTTCATGTGCTTAAAACTATGGGACTGTTGTCTGATGCTGTGAAATAAAAATATAGGCATGAAGGTTTAAGGTAAGCTAACACACAAGAAGGATGAACTCAGAGGAATTTTTACTCAGGTGAGCAATACCAGTGAAGGCAATGGACCTGCTTAAGAAATACAGCTACCCTTCATGTTGTTTCTGTCACCTGACTCATGTAATGGTGTTCTCTGTCAAACAGGTGATAGGACAGAAGCATGCATGCCAAGCAATGACTGATAGTGCTTAATGAAGACCATGTGTATCAGAAAGCCTGAGTACAGGAAAAGAGAGATTTCCCCCTGCTTTTCTAATGATATCTAAGAGCAAATTCCATGTAAAGAAATATTTCTTTAGGAAATAGCTGATCAGAATCCTTACAGAAACAAACAAACAAACAAACAAAAACCACCATGAGTTTTCCATTACTTCTGTCTTGGGTTAAAGGCAGTTTTGATTTCTGCTGTTTCCCCAGATTTCTTTACAAAAATTTCCAGACATTCCCATGGTGCTAAATTCAGGCCAATATCTTATAACATTTTTCTGAACTGTTTATGTCCTAAATACAGTATGTTTCAGTTTAGAGGGTTTAAACCAATTATATTACACTCCCAGCCAATACTCAGGACATTACAGGAAAGTCTTCCCGCTTCTGGCTATGAACAGATGCAAGTTTTACTGTGGATTAAGAAAAAAATCTCCAAGCACTAATAAGTTTCCATAAGTTACTGATGAATATGTTTAAGTTGCAGAATCTAATCTGTACAATTAGCTTATAATGAAAATTAATGATCAGGATTGGTAGTACAGAAAAGTATGTTTGTCACTATTTGTAGTTCATTATTAAATACAATTTGGAATACTTACTCCTGTAGAATTGTCTGGTAAAACTTCAGGCCTAGTAGTATTTTTTTTAATTTATTTTCATTATTTTATTGCTCTATCAACACATACTTTCTAGAAATGTGTTACAGCACTACCAGATATTAGATATAATTAAATGAGGGGCAAAAGTAAGTTATTCCCAACAGCTTGTATATTAGATAGCACATCAACTTTCACCAGTAAATGAGACAACTTAGTTTGGTTGAGCAAAGCTATGTGCAATATTTATAACCCTGCTACATAAGCAATTTTAGCCTACCTGCTAATAAAGCGATCTTGAGGGAATCCAAAAGCTGGTGTAGCACATTCTTAGATGTAAGTGCCATCATTCTCAGAACTCCTTCATCTGTATTAAGATGAAGTCTGAAAATTGTTGTCTGCTTTTCATACCAGATTAATCAAGCCCTGTCTCTATTTATTTCTAAGAGGTCCAAGGATTTCATACAAGATCCTGGCTTAAATCAGGAATAATATGCATTTGCCCTTCAAATCATTTTTTATGGCTAGGAATTCACACTTTTCCTGTCTAACAATTCTCAGATAACATGAGAAAATTTCTATGAAAATATCTCCAGACAGTAAATACTGTATCTTATTAATGTGATTCTTCATAGAATTTCAATTGTAAACTCAACTTCTCATTGAATAAGGTGATTTATGTCACTTTCAGGAGTTAAAAATAAAATGTGTATAGCAAAAATGAGAGGATGCAGTGGATATAAAAATCTTTTAAAAAGAAAATAATTGTTGCAAAGAAAAGCTAAATCAAATATGGTGATTTTTAATTTTCTGTTGCCAACTGTTAGAAAAACAATTGAAAAAATAAACTAAATATTCCTGTGGAATACAGTGTTAGTCAACATAAATCACACAGACAAGCAGTAACTGATTCCCAAAGCAGTACTGAAGCTACTCTATTCAGGCATTTGGTCATGTCAGTTTCAATCTATCTGCTATGTGAAGGTCCTAATACTATTTGGCTTGCATGATCTTGATATTATCCTGAATAAACGACTGCTTAAATATATCAGTTATTAATCTGATTTTTAGTTCTCTACACTAATTCCAAATCTGGGGAGAGGAGGCATCCAGCTTCCTTTCTAAAGTGAACCTTCAAAAGCACATAGACTTGATCTTTGGTGGACAAATTACTACTTACTCATTAGTTTCAAAAGAATATATTTACTATAGAATGCCTCATTAAAATATTTTTTTTCAGAATGTGATTTCTTATGAAAACAAATAGTTTTGTCTGAAATTCCTTCATCTAGTGCGGGGAAAAAAAAGAATTAACTTCTGAACAGTGGCACTTTATGTCACTAATGGGAGAATATCCTAACTGAGATCCTATGCCTTAAACTCTACTGGCAAGATCTCCGAAACCTTATTCATCAGAGCTAGTTAAAGGGCAGCAAGGTACCTAAAATTCACCTTTTGTGAGTTAAGTTTTTATCTGCTGACAGTCCCATCCTGATAGGTGCATGCTAAGAACTCAAACAGGAATTCCTCTGATTAGATCTATTCACGAGAAAAGCCAGTATTACCATGAATAGTCCAAGCAAGAAATATTAAAATAATATTGAAAAATGTTACTGTAAGAAAAATTATATCTTGCTAGCAGCTAGCATTCACAACCAAGTAACATCCAACTGACATCCCTATGCTAATTCTAAACTTCTAATATTCTATACAAACTATATATAGAATGAGCTTCTATAATTTTTTAAAGAAACAAACAAAATAATGCCTCCAATCACAATTAAAACATAAAATCAGTTTCTTGCAAATATATTCTTCTGATTGCTTAATATCATCACACTTTTGCTGAGAAAGTACTGTTTCTTCTCCTAAGTTCATACCAGCTATCAAATGAAAGATAACTTTGTAAGTAGGTTTGAATGCAGTTTTCTCCTTTGAGAACTGCTCTGAATTTGTTTTTGTTTGTGTAAATACTTTCAGATGTCACTTAAATATGAAGCCTGAGATAAACACGCTTTTCAGTTTGTTATGGTTCAAAACTAATTAATCAGATTTCCTAGCCAAGACCATATACTTTTAATGATGTGTCGTGTTGCTTGAGAGTGTGCCTGGAAGAGAGCTTGACTTTGCCTTTTCTGCAAGTAACTGTTAAATATAACAACCAGAATCCTAGACACTTGCCTGCAAGTGACTTTGCCTGTACTGCTGAATGGAAAGTATTATTTGTTCTAACTGCGCCTTGCAGATGCTTTCCCTGTGGTTTCACAGCCTGGTCACAAGGCAAATCTTTTAAATATTTATTTTATATTTTTACAGCTGCTTAATTGGGGCAGTCCCCACTCTGGTATTTATTTGTGATGTTTGTTTACTCAAAAGGCTTTTAGATTTGTAGATGCAAGGTTTTGCTTGATTGAAAGGGCCACGTATAGTGTTTGTACAGCTGATTGCCAGGTAACCTTCCCAAATGCTGCTGTAGACCACTGGAATCAAGTGGTGGCATCAGAGTTGGTGCTCTCCCTGGGACTACCTGCAGCAGCACAAGCTCAGTGGTGGTGATGGTGGTGCTTTTTAACGTCAAGTTAAAACATAATTCTACTTTGTAAAGATAAAAATTGTGAAGCAGAAAGTGACTCTCTTCCAAAAGTGTATTTTAAGCAGAATAGAACTGTTTATTAGTGAGCCTGGCTAGGAAAAACTGATGGTTTACTAACAGAAATTCAGTGTATGGCTGGTCCCTTGCACCCAGAAGTCACAAGTCAGACACCAAACATTATGGGACTAAAAAAAGAAAAAATACATTCTTCCTCAAACAATTAGTTTGAAACTCTGACTTGATTTTAGAGGTTTTAGAGTTACATGGGTTTTGAGTTTTTAATGTCTCTAGATAAGGGAGCTAAAAGCATGGTCCTGATTCAGAGCACAGATTTTGTCTGCTGTCCCCAGGATGAGACAGTCAGAATTCAAGTAGCAGCCAGCTCTGCCAGAACAGTGAGGTCCTGCTGGAACCCCTAGAAAGCACCGCTGCACAGGCTGCCCAGCATCCAACGCACAGTGCTCGAGTCCAGGTACCACAGGCTGGGTGATAGAGATCTCTAAAGCTCACAGTTCTGCAGACCTATGGAAGCATTAACAAGGAAAGGTTTGATGTTTATCCTCAAATGTTATAAAATATCTAGGAAAAAGTACACCAGTTACTGAAGACATCTGAACATGCTGAGCAGTTTAATCTGGCTATGACCTTTTACAAGTGTGAACATTTGTGGCTCTAGTATGTTCATAAGAAAAACTCAGCTGTGTAAAATTCAACCTTCCCTTCCCTGCTGCCTTATGCATTTCCTATGACTATTTTCTTCCACTTCTGTCTGTATGAATTTAATGCAGTTCTACATTAAAAAACACTGCTTGTGTGCTGTGCATGTGTGCACACTGCCAAGGCAATGAGAGAGCAGAAAGACCTTGTCCTTAATGAGTAGGACATTCACACCCCTTACTCTGAATAATCTACGTGGTGAATGTTATGAGTCTAAATTTCTGTTTTCCTTTACTTGGATCTATTACTGTAGGCATTTTTCCTTTCTGTTTTGTAGCCACCTTCTGTGCTTTCATTTGAATATAACTTCAAGTAATGGATTCCATCAGGGATTGTTTTTCCCTTTCAGCGTAGACAAAAGAGTTAAACAAGAAAAAAGTTCTGGGCAAATCATTGAAAATGAGATTAATGGCTTTTAAAAACAAAACGTTCTGTTGTACTGATACTAGTGGGTAATGGTAACTTACCAATTTGTTTCTATTCCCATAGTAACTATTCTAAGTACCATGGTAACAAACCTAAACAAACATAAATATTATCTCTCCTTGGTCCCAAAATTTTCACATTTAATGCTGTCCTAATAAAGAGCTAGAGTACCAGTTCCCCAGCTATTGTTAACAAAGACGTGCTACAATAAATAGATTCTCAGTGTGCCTAAAAATGCTCAAGCAGTTGTGGTGCTTAATAAGTAATATGTAATTATATGTACGTAATTGCTTTTATTTAGCAATATAGGAACATGTAACAGTAAGTAGCACATGTCAGTGAAACAGCATTCTACTTAAACAGGTTGGGTGAACTCACTGGTGTGGGTTATCAGTCTGTTCGACAGTCTGAAAAGCTAGAGCTGTTTTCCACATTCATATTACCTGTCAGAAGCATATTATGTGATTAACTTATGATTGTAAAGAAAATAGATGCCTTTAAAAACGATTGTTCTAATGGAATTCTAACTCAGAACTCATACAGACACTTAGTTCTGTTCTCCTTCATCTGTTTCACAGTGTTCTGTACATATTCTGTTATTTATCCACAGTTCAGTTTTTGTTTGGTAGTTTGATTATGTCATACCTTAATTTTCTAAGACAAATACACCCTGCTTCTGTTTGGAAACTGAGCTTTCCTGCGTGCACCCCCTAAGGGCTTTGTGAGAAGACAGAGCAGCTGCTTGCAGCATGCAGCAGCCCAGTGAGAGCTGCCCACTCCTACAGCCTCAGCTCCAGCACAGTGTGCTGCACCACCTGCTCAGAGGCATAGGGCAGCAGCTGCAGGCAGATGCCAGCATTTGTATAGGCAATTCATCTCACAGGCATGCATTGCCCAGGATTTTTCTGACCAGGTGACTTGCTATTTAAACAAAGAGGAAGGCATTCTTTAGAAAAGCAGCTTGAAAGCAATAGTTCTCTCTCACTTATTCTTCCCTTAGAAATCCACAGTGACTGCATTCAAAGAGACCTGAGTACACCCTATTCTGAGTGGCTCTTGGAACATCTGCACTACAAAACAGTAAAGTCCACCTCCATACCTGAGCAGCTCTCGTCCTTTGCCATATTGCAGCCTGCCATCGGGGCTTGTTCACCTACTCAGAGCATGCACAGATCTTAGCACACAACCTTACTGAAGGATGACTTATAACTGTACAAATCCATTTTCCCAGATAAGAGTTTGCCTGTTGTTTGACCCTGTTTCATTTTGTGGGGAGACAACACCTTTCCTCTGGTAATTTTCTGCTTCTTGTCTTATCATTCCATCAAGGAGGTAAAATCAGAGAACTAGATATTCACAGTGGAGAGTGTTGAGTTCTTGCAGATATCTCATAGGCGCAACCAGAAGATTTACCTCACTGAGGAAAATATTTCCTGGTCTGAGCAAAGGGAAAGAGAAGAAAAGGCATATATATGCAGGCTCATGTCAGCAACATTTCCAAGAAGATAACTGATACTACACAAACACATTGGGCCTCGAGTCTAGGCTTGTTTGGGTTGGAGGTCTAATGAAAAAGCTGTTCTCAGTTCTAGTCAGCTGCTCCTTGGCTTTGGGCATGACCACAGATTTGCATGACCTCATCTCATCTGGAAAATGCTTTGAGTACTGGACAAAAACAGCTTTGAAATGACAAGTTTTCTGCTTTGGATTTATCCACGTCTTGCAGTGTCTGGTTCACCAAATGCCAGCACAGTTACCTGTTACCTG
The DNA here is from genome assembly GCF_987193195.1 of Phasianus colchicus. Lineage (NCBI taxonomy): Eukaryota > Metazoa > Chordata > Aves > Galliformes > Phasianidae > Phasianus > Phasianus colchicus. The sequence goes on from NC_143443.1 coordinate 13,114,128, forward strand.
CCTTGCTTGCTTGCAATTCAAAGCTATTGGAGTTGCAGTGGGAAATAAATTTTAAATGAGGCAAACTATTATTTTAGTATAATGCTTTTGCTAAACTACTGACTGAACTCCTACAAAGGATTCCACAAGTATCTGGTGTAAGGGAATAAGGAAGATAGTCAGATTGTTTGGTGCCCACTGACAGCACAAGAGGCAGTGGGCACAAACTGAAACACACGGAATTGCTTATGAATCCAAAATAAGCCCTATTTCACTCTGAGGCTGGCAAATGCTGGAACAGTTGCCTAGAGATGTTGTGGAGTCTCACTGTAAGGAGATATTCAAAACCTGTCTGGAGTTGGTTGTGGACAATGTGCTGTAGGTGTCCTTGCTTGAGCAGAGGCTGGACTCTGCTTGAGCAGAGGATCTCAAGGGGTCCCTTCCAACCATAGCCACATTGGGTTCTTTGATACATGATAAACCCAGGAATGAATGGTTAACCTTCAGAGAGCCAACATATCTTTAATTTTCAGCGGTCAAATGCCTGATAAAAACCCTGTCATTTGGTGAATCACTGTGTAAAATGTCTCAGTGCTATTCTCAATTTTTGACGGAGAAGCTGAAATCCACTGGGACTTTAAAGAGACACATTTACACTGAAAAAACATACAAGTGTCTCAAGAAAATTATTTTTCTTTCACAAGATTCTTAAATTGTTCCCCTCTTCAGAAGACAGGTATCATCACCTAAAACATCTGCTCTTAGTGAATGTTTTCAGATTTAGAGTCAGAAATTACGTCTGGAATGTCAGAATTTCTCAAGAGTTGATTTCATCCCTTGGGGATACAATTGGAGTGTCTACTTGCTTGTCTTTGAAGCCTGAAGCTCAGCTACTTCAATAACAGGACTTGATATTGCACTTGGGAAACGTTTCCATACACTCCTGGTGTTTGCTCTCATTACCATTTATCTCTGTTGCTGTTAGCTAGCACCTCAAGAAAATTTCCATGTCCAAACATAAAAAAAAAACAAACATCCTTTTCTCAAATCTAAGTCAATAGATACGAAGATAACATCCCAATAGCTGATGTTCAGTTCACATACACATCTGAATTACTCACACCATTTTTTTCTATGATTGGAAATTAAAAAAAAAAAAAAAAGTCAGATGTCCAGGTGTCCTAGCTACTGTCTCCAGAAATTTAGTAGAAGAATGCATTCAGTTTGTTTCTTTCCATTGCAAGCTGTCCTGTTTTCCTGGAATCTAGACTACACATGCAAGACAATGCTCTGAGGAGCAGAAAGAATGAAACTGAAATATTTCTTGAACAACATGCTTTAAAATTAACCGGAAGATCTGACAGACATGCAGAAATCAGTTCTCTGAGCTTATCTTTCAGAATCTTAAAGAATTTAACTATTAGTATTCTAGAAGCTATCCACATTTTGCACCATTTAACCATAAAGAATTAATTTGTATTAAACTCCTGTATACTGTCAAATCAGTTAAATGCAGTTAGTTGTGGAGATTTTACTGTAACTAAGTTGCTTTTAAATATATGAAACCAAAAAAACTTCATTGGAAAAACTTCCTGTCAGCCTCTGTTAGCAGTCAGCACTTTATACAGAAAGTACTGTTCAACACTACAAATCAGTGATCAAACTTGCCTCATCTGAGGAGTCCTTTCTTCTTTGTTGTTTTTCCCCAGGTGCATAGCCAGCAAGGAGTGAAAGACCCAGCCCTGCTCAAATCACACACAGGTGAAATACTGCTAATGGATATGAAATGGCAGTGCAGTTCTAAAGCCTTTCAGCTCAAAAACAGAACGATTGATGTTTCCATAACTTCTGGGCAACATTTCAGATTCTCTCATTCTTGCTTAATTGCCTTGTAAACATGTTAGTATCATGCCTGAGCAATATAGCCCACCATTTATTATCCTTGTTGTGTCTTTTTCCTTTTTAAAGGTTGATTAGCCATTTATGTTCTTACTCAAACTGTGATATCTGAAAAATCATTATCCATCCTCAAAAAACAATCAACAAATATGAAAGTGAGATAAAATTCTCAAACTGTACTTCATAAAGCGCTCAGGCACCAAAGAATTAAGGTGATTTGAACATGGAGAACCTGTGGGACAGGCTAGGAGTGGAAATTTTGAGACAGATATTGTAACATTCTTATGGACTTTAAGGAAAATTAAGATGTTAGTCTGTTAGTCACCATAACCAGAAATGCTGTGATAGAAATTTGCCCTGAATAGTAAATTCTTATAGTAGTGTTTCAAGGTGCAATGCATAACTTCAGTCGCCTTGTTACTGAAGCTCCAATACAAAAGGTGGCTTTTCCTGTGTGCCATTATTTTCATTACCCAAAGATTTATACCCATTGTCAATCCATCTGAACTCTAGGGAAACCAACCAGAGGAGGGAAGAGAAGGTGTTCTGCAGAACTTGCAATGTCCTGCCTCACTGTGCCAGGGGCTCTGCTGTTGTGCCCCCATACTCTGCAGTTTCCCGTTGTACCCCACTTCTCTGTTAATAGAGCAGCAACGACTAACAGTGGTCAGAAATATTCATTCAGTATTCAGCTGCCCATTCTTGCAACTTTATAAGATCCATCTGAAAGGTTTGGGTGATGATTCTCTAAGACAAAGATGCCATGCACTGTTCTGAATGTTGGTTTGTATTTTACATACACACACTACCACAGGAAGATTTTTCTTTGTACCCACTGTACTACTGAGAACTAAAAGAACAAAATGCTACTCTCTCTTACCTAAAACCAGATGTTAAAATGCCCTGTTGGCAGGAAAAGGATGCAATGAAACTTTATTCTGCTGAAAAGGGACAAGAGGTTATAGTCTGTCCCCTCCTAGAGATACATGTCTACATCACACCTACATTTTACAAGGGCACTGAAAGAGTATTTCATGTTTGTCCCTCCTTCTTGCTCAGACCAGCAGCCAAGAGAAAAACTCCTGGATATTGTGACGATCTGGAAAATAATTGACCGTAGAAGGCAGAGGTCAGCCTTCATTCACTGAGTCAAGGGTGAGGTTGGAAATTTTTGGCCTTGTCAAGTTTGTATTTTTTAAATACCCATGGGATTTGGTTTATCCGGTAAGTATTTCTTCCTGGCAGTGACTGCAGTCATTCTAATCGGTGCTGCAGGGAAGGGGCAGAAAGTAGCAGCTACAAGAGGGCTGCTTTCATTGCAGGAGGCACAATGACAGGCACAGTGTAGAAGCAAGCTCTGCCTTAGAGATGTAGGCAGACAGGTCTAGGAACTAGCACGCGAAAGCACCTAGAATAATAGCCACTTGCCTCTGGTGAGCCAAATGCAGAGCCTTGCAGACAAGGAACAAATGGATAATGTAATCTTGAATATTAGGTTTCACATCAGCAAAGCCAAAACGTAACTGAAAGAACAGTAGATGTAGGTGAACACACTGGTATATATTGGAAACTTTCATTTTTGCTTTTTTGTTCTACTTTACATTGATGCAACAACCTACATGCCTGCTGGGCTTTGATTGTAGCTTTAGATAACTATATTGAGATATTTTGTCATATAGTAAACTGCAACTGCATTGACATTAGTAGAGATTTGCCCATTCTTCAGTTATTCATTCTCCTCCCAAATAAAAATACAAACTGTCACACACTAATATATATAAATATATTTTAAAGTAGAGGGATATGCCATTTATAGCTCTTTCAGATTTATTTCCTAGAACACATTGGGAACTCCATTTGCACCCTAGAAAGTGTGCTGGGTAGCAAGAAATGAACTGTACTTTCAACACGTTCTCCAGACCTATCTTCCCACAGAAATAAAACCTCAAGATCACTGCTACATTCAGCTGTATTACGCATATCCAAGAAACCAACAAATGCAGAAGACTACTGAATGACTATTGTTATGCACAGGATCAGAGAAATCCAGAACAGGGAAGAATGCCTGATGGTTATCCTCCAGACTAGAATTAATCTTGAATTGTCACATAGGAACAATCATAAAAATATTATTTTTCTTTGTCTTGTATCAGTTCTGTTTGGTCTGGAAAAAGTAAGAAGTTCTGGCATGCCAAAAGATTTACAAACCTAATGAATAAATCCAGCTAGAAGCAAACTGGGTTTGAAAGGCTCCAGTATTCTGCAGCTATTGGTGTTTAGGGCATCAGATTTGCTTTTTTTAAATGCTGTGGCATGAGATAAAAGCAGACAACTTTCCTCAGCTAGCTATAGTTTTTCCCAGACGTTTTGCACAGATGACTGTACAAATTCTTTAGCTATCAGCACCTAAGCATTCCAATTCTTTCTGGCAACATTAGCTCAAGTTAAATTTCAGCTGTCACTCTGCCTTGTCCCTGATGTTTGGAGAGGCATCTTTATAGACCCACTCATTTTCCATAGCCTTAAACCTTCAGGAGATGAAGAGAAAAAACCCAGCCTAACAGAGATTTGTTTCTGCTTTGGCATATAGTTTAATATATCAGATATTCAGTGACTTATTTTCCATAGCACTGCTGGCACCAGCCTTGCTGCTGCTGCTGCTGCTGCTTTTGTGTTTGTGCAGAGGTACCTTAGAAACGCTCAGCTGCTGTGTATTTGGCAAAGGTGAAGGAGGTGGCATGCAAATTCTGCAGCCAAGAGTGCAACTTTCACCCTGCAAGCAGCTGGGGATCAACCTGGGTCCGCCCTTGGCACAAGCATGTGCTCAGTGTACTTTCTCCCACTCAGCACAAACAAACCGCAAGGCGAAATAATTTTGTTTTTCCAGCCACTTGCATGGCCATTCCAATTGCTGCTCTGCCTGCCATGCTGTGACAGAAACCAGCTCCATGGCAGCCTGGGCTCCTGCGAGAGCACCAGCAGAAGGGGCTTCCTCCCAGCCACAGGGTTTATAGAGAGAACGCAGGGGCTGCACCTGCTGCTCCAGTTATTGCTCTTGTATTGGCACAAAGAATTGACAAATGTTTGGGAATCCTTTCACATGTGCTGCCTCTGGCACTTTATATAATCTGCAAATAAAGATTTGCAAATTCTTCAGGAGACTTTCCTATCCATTTGTGTTTTCCAGTGTTCACAGTCTCAGATATGGCAAATTAATGATAATTAATAACAATAGTCATCTGTACCTTTTCCTCATCTTTTCCTTTTCTCAAGAGAAACTATAAAAACCAACCCTTCCTACTAGATCTAAATTGAAAAAATACGTTCCTCTATTCTTTCTTCTAACGTTCTAATCCCTGCTGTGAAAGACTATCTTTATGAGACCACTTTTTCTTTTTTTTTAAATGGTGATTTAGCTGATTTTTCCACCATAAATACAGATGATTTTGAACAGCGCAATGTTCCACAAGGGCCTGATTGTGAAACTCTCATGTTAATAAGATTATTCATGCAAGCACTCTCCATATTACGCAACAATTGCATAATCACTGCCTGAATAGTGCCTCAGGTTCCAACTCAAGAGTCTCCAAATCTCATCCTCCCACCTCGTTAGAAGTTTTCATGCTGCATGTAGCCATGGCAAAAATCTCCTCCAATAACTACTGAAAATGATAAAGGATTTAAATTTGGATCCTCCCAGTTTCCTAATGCACATCTCAGCACTTGAGTTATAGAGATTACTTGAAGGGATTTGGGGGGGGGGGGTTTCTTGCATATTTTATGTTCCTTTTCTGGTGAAAAGAACACAAGTGGAAAAGACAAAACAGTTTCTTCCAGTTCTTTCCTAAAAGTTAAACAATTTTGGTTTACAGCAAACAAATGGGAATGCAGTTTTTTGGAAAGGATTTCTAGACTTCACCATTCTGAAAGAGAAAAAGCAAGGTTACCATTGCTGCTTTTTCTTTGCTTCCTACTCTCAAATTATCTAATCATTTTACTACTCTTCTAATAATTACATTATTTGATGTGGCCAAAAGGTGAATAAAAATGTTCAGCGTCTGGAAGGCATATTGCTCAGTAGGGACTGAGGCTCATCATCCATACTAGAAACAGTAGTAAAATTAGGGACCATCTGGCCTATTTACCTGCTCTTGGAGAAGGAACAGTCCCCATGCCAGCTGGAGCTGTGTTTGCCAGCATTTTGGAAGTCTCTAAAGATGGAATTAATGACCAGATGTTAGTGAAAGATCAGCATTGCCACCTCCATTTTACATGCCCTCCACCTTTTTGTCATAGTTTCAGTGCAAGGAAAATGGTCTCAGATGCTCTTTGAGCCTGATTTCAAGTTTTCTTAGAGTCAGCTGAGTTTGCACTGTGGTGGGGAAGAGAAGGATTGCATCCATGAAGGAATGTCTGCAACAGTAAATCCAATTTGAACATCATGAATGTGCTTGCAATTTTGACAGCTGCATGTTTGAAAAGGTAGTCAAAATCCAAATGCTATGTACTCTTAGGAGCTACTGATAGTAGCTTATTTTTAGTTTTTCTGCATAGTAATTTTAGCATATATTCTGAGTTTAAGCTTTTCTATTTATTCTATGTTGGCTTTGGTATTACTATTATTTTGCCTGTCATCAATACCACAGAACTATGCAAATGCAGGGGATTTCAGTGTACACAGTTACTATATACCAACTGGCTCAGTGATCAAGTCTTCAAGAGGCAAAGTTATTAAACAAATCATAGCACTCAGTGAACACATGCAACATGCCAAATAGAGAAGAATACAAGCTGTTGAGATGGGGACAATTCTGGAGCCAAAGCCTTCAAATCTGCTGGTCTTTGAGAAACAAGATGTAGTAATTATGGCCTGATGCATCAGAAAAGTGCAACACAGCAGCCTCTACCCTTACATCCATGTAAAGGAGAGGAAAACTAAACTATTAGTAGGAACTACGGACATGAAGTAGCACTACAGGTTTGCTTTACAAATGCTTTCCGGATTATTTTGTGAAGAAACTGGAAACTTAAAATATTCAGCAATATTACTTTGATATCTTCATAGAATTTTGTTTCTTCTCCTTATATTTGTGATAGAGACAGGATGAAAGCCATCCACTTCAATCCTGGTCCACAGAAGCAGTTATTCCATCCTACCAGGCTGCCAGGCTTGTCAGGCTGTTTGCCCTTAGTAAATCTATGTTGGCCCTTCCAATCATCATCTTGTCCTAGATAGAACTGAAGATAGAAAATACAAAATGGAGCACTGGTGGCAGATTGCAGCCCACACGAATTCCAAGGATTGTACATAATTATCACAATGGCAAGGGTAAAGAAGACAAATGCAAGATATGAAATAACAAGTATAACGTTCTTAGAATCTGTTAACTTTCCCAGCACACTCAAATCCCAGCAAATTATCAGCATGCATGCCTTTTTTGTACAAGTAGAATAATACAGATTATTATAGATTTCCTATAGCAACCACTGTTTGTTAGAGCAATACATTCTCAATCTCACAAATTCCATCCTAATATAAACCAGAACATATCAGTAAATGCCAATAAAGAACCCCGCCTTCTCTCCATTTCAATTACTTCCAAATGTGTACAGTTTATCTGACTGTGCATGGGGCATCTCAGCATCTCCCCATTTGGTAGAGCTTATGCAAGGAAAACATGAAATGCTGGCAGCTACCTAATTTTAATAGGGAAAATGCATTAGTAGTTCCCAGGCAGCATGTTTGTGTTTAAGTTTTGATGATTTTCCTTTCTTAGTGCTCACCGCTTCCTTTGTTCAGTCACACTTCCTGTTAGATTAAGAGTGAGAGAGTTCAGCAGCTGGCCAGTAGCTTGACAAATTGGAAAACATTCTATTTATCAAGCCATATAGCACTTTTTTCTCCATAATTGAAATAGTATGTTCTTAAAAATATTAAAGCTGATGGTTGTGCTTTTCTAAGGGCCAATCTGATACTCTGTAGAATCAGTGGGGGTGATTCCATCATCATCAACAAGCTTTGGATCAATGCCTTTGCACTCAAGTGATGACTTCTCCTATATATTACAGAATGTAGGCATACCCCAACTATGCAAGTTAAAGTTATAGATCTACCACAGAAATATGTGCAAAATGTTGGCTAAAAGTCAGAGGGAACTCACACAGAAGACAAGCCTATAATGGGGTAGAAGAATGTTTTTTTCCCCTATCTTTCCACCTCTTATTTCAGAACAAAAAAATGTTTCCCATAGAGAGATGTGGATTTTATTCTGTGCATGTTAAGAAGTTATGAAAGGTATTTTCCTCTCTTACTGGTTTTGCCTGTCCTGCGACTATTCCTCTCTATACTTGGTCCCTGCTCTAAAGAGACTTCAGTTCTGGGAAAAAAAAAAACACCAACAGCCAAACAAAAAAACCCACTCACCGTGCTGACCTGGAAAAGTGAAGCAGGACAATAAGAACCACAGTAAAAATTATGACCATGGCTATAATGGGAACTACTTAAAAAGTATTTTCCAAATCCCAGGAAATATGCCTGTTCTAGACAATGCGTTTGGATAAATTTGAGCTCACGAGATGTTACCAAAAAACATGTTGTTTCCACAGAAAAGAAGTTCTCAGGTTCTTGTAGCTGCACTTGTCTGTCATTTTCTACAAGCTTTGTAATTCCTAAGACAAATGGATTCTAGGCAGATCTGCTGGAGAGGTCAATCTTCAAGTCAGAGGCTATCCCCACCTTTTCAAGTCCTCACCTGTGCTTTGTGGCATGAAGTAGGGCAGTGGCAGAGCCAGGGTTCCAGTTTGTTTTCCTGGCTGCTAAGTATCGTGCCAGAAGACCGAACTTGCTGATAATTCTGTGGGGGCTTTCTGCTCAGGACAGAGCTTGGAGTTTCTGGCAATGCAAACCCAGAGGCAGATCAAGGACAAAAGTCCAACCTTGGAGTAATCTACTTAATGAGAATGTTTTGTGTTTTGTTTTTCCAGCAAAGTCCAGTTTTCCAAAGGTAAGTCCTGTCAAGATAGCCTTTTCTGAGGTGATGTGGAGGGCATGCCTTTGGCTTCTCTAGGTTCAGAAGGGTTTTATCAGACTTGCATAAACTAAACAAGTACTAAGATATTTCTCTATTGACAAACTGCCTTTTGGCATTTGTATGTAGAAGGAAACTCCTTTTGTCTAAAACACCTTTAACTTTCATCTTACTTTTCTCCATGAACCAGATATAAGTAAGATAAAGTTCTTCCTATAACCTGTGAGGGTGGATCAGAAGCAAAAGCCACATACATCTGATTTAATATTTCAGCAGTTCTAGCACAACCGTTTTGTCTTTTATGTATGCATTGTACAGTATTTATATTAAATATATTTCAGTTCATGAAATGAATTTATGAGACATCTAGTGAATGACAGTGTTCTGCTCCCTAGATTTAATTAAGACCAGGATCAGATAGTGGTTTGCACCTTTCACACAAATAACTACTGACCAGTAAACTAATTTATGAATATAAATGCCTCTTTCCTCAAAAGCATGTTCTTTCTAACAGGTACTGCTGTGCTCTGTGAAACCCACTTAATAAATATGTCACTAGATCCTATCTTCACTTTACACATAAAAGTACGTGAAAGTATGTGACAATACTCTCATGTATTAGTCATAAAAATAGGGCATAGGAAAGTTTATGTATGAATGAAATGCTTTAATAGAAACAGATGAGAAAATGAAGTCATGAGGAAAGTTTTCAGTAATCAGAAAATTCTTCAAAAGAGATTGTTTTTAATGTGGAATGTTTAATTATATCTTCTGAAAACTGATTTGATCTGTGTTCACCTGTGCAAAATGTTATGTATATAGTAAATAATTATTCAGAAGCATAGAAAGTTGTTCAGATTCTCAAAATTTTATCTGTACTGAATGTTCCTTATTTTGCCAAAACAAGTTATGAATTTTATGATACATAAACGCTTAAGTCCTGTCTCATTATGATTGTCCATTCCTAGAATTAATGCAAGCATAACATTTCCATAGGCCATAAAAGTTTTAATAAGGCTATTGTATTGATAACTATGGTTATTTCACAGACACACTGAAATACGTTCTCTAATTAAACAAAGCTGAAAACACAGATAGAAAAATTAAAACAATCCTTTGAAACAGCACTAGTCTACTGAAACAACTAGACAGGAAAGGCACAGAACCATTTTAGACAGGAAAGATTCCAGAACTGAGAATTTCCTAAGTAGAATACAAAATTTCTACAGCTTTCAATTATATTAATAGATACTATGTAGCTACAGGTTCTGTTCATCCTTAAAGTGCTCGAATTTTTCTCATGGTTATAATTTATTTTTCTAATTAATATTTCTAGTTATTTTAAACTTTGAAAAAACAAACAAACAAAAAACAACACAAAAGAACTAAAAAACCACCACAAAAATTAAGCATATCTGTTCCTCTCAATTTATTTTCAAATGATACTTTTGCAATCATTACTACTTCTGATTTAATAACTGCTTTAAACAAAGTCCACCGTACAGTCACAGTTGCACTTAGACTCTGCAGCTGGAGGGAGAGCATGTCTGGAACTCCCCAACACAGAGGTTTCAACATCCTCTGGCCATGGCATGATTCAGAGCAATTTACAAGCTGCTCTCACACCGCTGATTGAGACATTGAAAAGACTATTATCTGCCTACTAAGAGTATACATCTAAGAAGACATTTATTGCAGCAGACCTCTCTGATATGAGTCAATCTGTTTTTCAGTGCAGAGGACCTACAGAACCCATAGTCCATAGTCTTTCCACTGTAAGGATGAATTCAATTGCTAGCTATTCTGTGGAAGTTGAACACTCAGTTTTACATCAGAATATATCATTTTGATTAGACATTGTGCTAGCATTTTCCTCTTACCACTGAACTGAAACATCTAAGAGTGACGTAATAGCTACAGCTCTACCATTCTTCCATCAGCAACCTAGTCAAGGTATCAACAAGTTGTACAAGTTTTTGTTCTGACAAAATTTTCACTAGTGTATGCATTTGTCCACAGAAAATTGGATTAAAATTCAGATAGCTTTATCTTGTAGGGATATCACATACTCAAATGCTAATTAAGAAAAAATAGAGAAGAACCTGAGTATAAAAAAGCTTGTGCTCCCATCTGGTAGTACCAGATACGTATTTATATCCAGTACACAATGTAGTGACACCTGAAAGCTATAGCTTATTCTGACATACATACAATCTTGAAGGATGAACAGTCCAAGTAAGAAAGGTCTGGTCATTTATTTAAGTAAATAAATAGAAAAAATCGTAGTTTGAATTCAGAGCAATGAAGCCATGATATATGGAAAGTTAGTGAACCTAGAAAACGCTTGGTCACTCAGACGATGGACTTTAAAAATTGAACTATGTAGAGAAAATGAAATAAAAAAGCTTTTACTTTTAATGGAATACCCTCTTGCCAATTATGTGAGTGAGGTCAACACGTAATGGGATAAAACCCTAGATACACAGGAAATAATAAAATTTTTTACCATTGGGATTACAGTTACATTCTTCAATTTAACAAAATATAATGAATGCTTAAAGTCTAATTCCGATCTTCTGAGGCTTTAGGCACTATTGACATCAACTCACAGTATTTGACTAGTGGAATCCTTTTTTCCCTTAGAAACACCTGGTTTAGCTGTGCATGGATACACGCCTGGATTTGCAGTCACATACTGCAGCTACTAGAAGCGTTAGGTATGAATACTGTTTTTCTCTGCTGCAGGTTATTTAGAATAGAGTTTTTTTTTCTATTTCATATGTCAGACCTTTTCCCCTGTTCCTGCAATAATTGATATTCAAAGCCATTATCTGACTCAGTGGAAAAACTTGTGAAGTCTTCCCCATCAAAGTCTGGATGTCCTCCAGAAAATATACTGTGCTTTTTTCTGATCATGAAGATCTTGTTTCCTGTTACCAATTGCTACATTTCATTGTTGTACTGTTTAGTGTCCCAAAGAAGTGCTTAAACCTTTGTATTTTCATATCACAAGGAAGAATCTACTTTTTTTTTTTTAGGTTTGTGAAGTTAGAATGCATTTTTTCAGTTTGACATATCTCAAATCCATTATCATTTGCATTTTCTTGACCCTAAATGAACAAACATACCTCATCACAACACTACTTCCAGATAAGATTTTTTTCCAAGACAGAAAGAAGAACCTCATAAGGTTTACAGAGTTTAACCTCATTGCTTTAAAGACTTGAGGAACAGTTTCTTGGGTTTTTTTAGAGGTACTTTACAAAGAGGTATTAATTAATTTCACATTCGTTTTACATTTGTTTTGTGTAGACTGTAGCATATTCATTTCATGCTGATTCCTTAAAGAAGGTTATTAAATCTGCAATTGACTTCCAAACCTATTGAAATTAAGTTTACAATGACTGCATATGTCAATAGAATAGCACTGTCCTGTATCTGTATCTCAGTGGAAAGATAAGACCAATGACAGAAGGATGGATAAAGGAAAATAACTCATCCAATATTGGATATTTCTTATAGAGTAATACAGTACAGTAATTGTTTAAGGAGAGAATTTTCTAATGAGTACAAATCTTGTTGATTATCAGTAAAATCTATGCGTATAGCTCCCCGTAGTGTTTTGAAAATTATTCATTTCTGTGCCAATAAAAATCTTTGCTGCATTTTTGAATAGCATAAGTAGCAAGATATGAGTTTGTTTGTAATGATGTGCTGGGCTTAATGGAAACTTAGAGACCAGACTTGTTCTCCCTGTGTCAGAGATAACAGTAACACAGAAAGCAAATGGTTGTGTCAGCAGGTTTTGGGGATCAGTCTACCTCTGAGAAAAATTATTGCATTGGAGGACGCTAGAGACAGCTGTGAATGTTTTCTTTCATATGAGGTAAGGACAACTGAGGAAAATGGACGAGATTTTTCTTCATTTCTGTCAAAGTCCATACACAAAGTAAACATTTCATTTCTGAACAGGGTATGAAACAACCTGTCTAAAATAAACAATTCTGCCTTAAAAAAATTAGGCTCGAGATGGGAAACACTTCTGCTAGTGTCTATAAGAAATGATTCCGTAGTGTGGATAAGGTACATTTGAAATGACAAGACAAGATAAATATAGCTGTACGTTACCAAGTTCCACTGACTCACAGAATACCAAATCTGAGTGTAATGTTTTCTTCTGCTGCAGTTGGTCTAAAACAAAACCTTCTATGAACGAATATTAAGTGGAAAGGGCTAGAAAAAGGTCTAATTCTACACATGAATAACACACTTGTTTTTCAACCTTGGTGATCTCAATTAAAATTCTTGATTCATGAATGAGTTAATTGCTTTAAGTTTTGTGACCAAAAATCCTAATCTAAATTTCTATAGTCAGGAACTCTTATTTTGGGGTTAATGGAAATTACGCACAAAAATAAATCTCCCTCATGCATTAAGAGCACAGCAGATGCCAGAACAGCCTTTCTAGGGCTGCTTTGTTGCTGTATTGTGTAGATGTGCTTGAAGAAGATGTGCTCTCTTACAATATAAGTATTTTTTTTGTAGCTAGACTTTGCATTCTGTCAACACAGAACATTTTGCACATTTTCCATAGCAGTGCATTACCAAATGCCAATAGTTATGAACCAAGGCTTTGCAGCTCAAAAGCAGCCATTAGGCCCCAAATCTATCTGTGGTATAGTAAATCGTATAGGCTAAGATCTTACTGGAAATGAAAGGAAATTTTTTTTCTACCTCCCTATATTATATCCAAATGTAAAGAGCTCATGAAGAAGAACAAGGCTGATAATTGGCTATGTAGGAAATAGTTATACTGACTTGTAATACCACTCTCTTTTATGGAAAGTGCTGCAAATCTCTACAAAGACAAACTAAGAAGATTCAGCTCCATAAGGAATATCCTAGGTGAATATTCCAGGGCACTTTAGGTTAAGGGAAGGAGTTCAGGAAACTGAAACGGTAACTGAATCTAAGTTTGTAAGTATTCACACAGGTAAGAGAGACTGAAAAAAAAATAAAAGAAGATAAAAGAAAAAAGAAAAGAAAAAAAGCACCACAAAATGCACTGCAAGATACCTCAAGGACACTCTAATTCATGGCAAAATAGCACAGACTTCCCACAAAGGTAGCAAAAGTAGCAAAAGTGAAGGTACTGAGATATACTGTGAATGATCTCCAATCAGACAATACAAGCTTCAGACTAACTGCTCAGTTAAGAACTAAGTGGAAAGGGATGTTACTCTTTAAGGTTCTTTTCTGAACAGTAATCTGAGAAATAACTCAATCCCTATTTATTTCCTGCTTGAGGATTACTGTGATTGCTGTTGGTCTTAAATCTGCATGGATTCTGCGAGTTATTTGACATAGAAAAATGTAAGCACACAGCTCATATCTGGGAAAGAAGTGGCAAGGATTCTGCAGAGAACAACTTGTTCTGTGAGCACTGGAGCTAACCACATCTGGTTTCCACTGGTTTCTAGTTGACTGACTTTTAACTGAATATTATTGCAGTGTGAGCTCACCCTAATTAAACACACAGTAAGTGTTAGTTGGAAAAAAAACATCCTTCTAACATTGCTTGCCTGAAAATAGATAACTCACACAGGAAGGAAACTAGCTGAGGAGGGGATTCTCTAGCATCTGAAATGCCAAAAACTCTGAAACATGATTTTTTCTCAAGCAGTTGGGCTTTCATAAAATGCTATCCCATGTAGACCTTTTACTTGAGTAAGAGTTTAAATGATACTTATTTTTCCACTTGCACCAGTGAGCACATTAATATGAACTCTGCTTTCCAGGCATACTTTTATTTAATTTTTATTTTTATTTAATGTGATTAAGAACTTTATTCACTAGCATGTCTTATTTGAAAAGGGAAAAGAAGCAAAGATGCTTTTAAAAACCTTTTCTTTCGGAAATCGGAATTTAAACAATTCAGAAGTGGAAATAACCTGAGGGACTGAGTAATCTTGGAATCCCATAGTTTCCCAGTGGAGTAGTGAATCTTATTTCAACATTCCTCTCATGGAAGAACAATTGTCTTGGGACAAACATTATTTCTGTGGTTACTGCACCACCGTCAACTATGTAGGGAGTCCACAATCCATGTGAAAAGAAGGAAGGAAATATTTCTATACAGGCAGTTCTGACACTATTCCCATTTACCAAATAGGTTTTTCCACATATTCTGGGACAGGTGGCTCAGCCTCTGATCTCAGATTTCTAAAGATCCATGCTAATGCCTTAAGCACAGAACCATTTCTTCCTCCTGAACATATTCAGGGATATGTGAATCCTACCATGTGAGCACTCTCAGAAGGGAAAGGTGATACAGATGTGCAGTGGTACCTGGCTAGATGCCAGCATGGACAACCCTGAAGGTAGTTTATAAAAGAATTTAAGGTGGCTGATCAGGATACAGATTTTTCTCACTGGATTGCAACAGAATAGAGACACTGAGCAAAAACACTAGTGCGAAGAAACCAGGAATATTGGGCAAAAGATAAAGGCGCAGTCTCTCTTTGCATGCTTTGAATCATAGAATCATAGAATGTCCTGTGTTGGAAAGGACCATAATGATTTAGTTTTAACCCCCACTATAGGCAGGGTCGCCAACTACTGCCTAGAGCTGCCCAAAGCCTCATCCAGCCTTGAATGCCTTCAGAGATGGGGCAGGGAATGGCATTCTACCATGTAGATAATGACAATGACAACCTATTTCAAGGAAAGGTTTGAAAGTCACTGAAGTGGCAGTCATGGAGAAACGCAGCAGAAGAGTTTTCAAGCAAAAAGTTTGGAGCTGCTCAGCCTGGTAACTTCAGAGTTGAGGATGAGGACTATCACGGATTCCAATCCAGCATCTGCATGTAGATATTTGCATGAACACTGGTTTTCTTATTATTTCAGGTAAACTCTCACTCCTGCCAAGGCAATGCAAAATGTTCTGTCCGAGCATGTGTAATATGTGTAATATACACATTTTAATTTAAGGAACTGTCAGTAGAAACTTAGGTTTTTATTATGAGCATATTTAGAAGGGTACCTATGTACTCTTATTTTTATTTTTTGTGTGTCTACCAACTGCTGTAATATGTTAGAAAATGACTTAGCTTTGTGATAAAATGTGAGTGTGCCTTTGAAATGCTGTTATCCTTTTCAAGTTTAAATCTTTGGTATGAATTCCACAAAATTCAGGTTCAGCATCCTGACATAGGGCACAGGGAAACGGGAAAGGCAGCTCTGTATTCTTCTTCAAAGCTTCATGGACAGCCTGGGCAGCCTGGTCTAGTGGTTGGCAACCCTACACATGGCAGGGGAGTTGAAACTAGCTGATCTTTGAGGTCCTTTTCAATCCAGGCTCTTCTATGATTCTATGGCAGCTTTGGAGGCTACAAGCTGTACCTGGCATTAGCTAGGGGTTACTCATTAAGTAGCAGTGAGGAAACTTTGCAGTAATCACAGGCAGAATCCAAATGGCACGAGAACAGCAGTGCAGTGCCCTCATCTATAGCCACGAGTGGGATAAGCTGCTTCCCAAGCTATCAAGCAAGAGCAAAAGCAGACATTTCTTTCCCAGCACTGCTGTTGTGATTACGAGCAGGAAATTTATCATTACTACAAAATTATGTCAGTTATATAGAGCACATGCAGCAATTTAAGAACTACAGCTCTCATAGCACTGGGAAAAAGAAAGTTGCAAGCAAGCCGCTCTTACTGCTAGCTTTGACTGTAGTGCTGCTTTCTTCTTAGTTTCCCTCTAGGGAAAATGGCTTCCTCAGTTCCTACACCTTTAAGAAGCGTGAGCCTCATTTTCAAAAATAACCTAATCATATAAAGATGACAGATATTCAAATGTCACTTTCTGATCCTTAACTTTGTTACTTTGTAATGGGGGAAAGAGAAATCAGACAGTTCTTCCTACTAAGACCACCAGTGGAGACTGCAGAGTAGAATGAAGAGAAGTCTTTATCTGCTTTTTCCATTTTTGAAGCTGTATTGGCCAGCTTCCACCACATTAGTAACAGCAAGAAAGTGATGTCATTTTGCACTGCCTCCGCCCTTCCATCCCAACCTTCAGGGGGATGTTCACTACTGGGATTTTGCAGCTTGGTTTCAGAAACCTGCCACCCCCAAGAGGTGATAAACAGTTTTTATTTTTATCTCCTCATTTTTATTTTGATAAGGAAGAAGATGCAGATGCCCTTTATATTTAAAGATGTCTTCTCTGTGCAGTCTCTCTAAACTTCGCTAGGAACCCACTCCTCCCTGACGCAGGTAACTCCCACAGGGACAGAAGGAAACTCGTACATTTTCTGTCTGTCCCAATCAATCCCTGTAACAGCTGCCACTTTCCAGTGGAAACAAAAACCATTTGCTACCTCTAAGTAAAATAGACAGTGAAACCCCAAGGCTAATGTATCTTTAACAAGACACATTCGACCACGCTCTCTGAAAGCCATATAGGCAACTAAATATATGCTGAACAACAGACTGAACATTTGATCACTCTGTGTACCAGCTTTTACATTCCAGAAAAGTTGTATGTGAGGCACAAACCTGAATCATTTATGGCCTTCTAGAATAGTACCCTTATGCTGCATCTGGTTTTACTCATTTATAGAGACTCTTGAAAGAAATTACAATCTGATAGTGTCACCGCATAGTATGAAGTCAGCACTGTGGGCACTCGATCTGCAAGGCAGGAAAGCAACTGGCAGTTCATTCATGAGATCAGACAACTCAGTTGCACCCTCTAGAACAATTACTGCCTGCTCTTTCTTTGTGATCACACCCAGGAAGCATTATTTTTATCAGTGATGCTTTCTCGTATGCAATTTTATGCTCCTCTGATGCAGCTAGCTGTCCGTTTAAAGCCGCATCTTTTTGCTCCTCATTCAGGACGAGTGCCACCTGCTGACAGAAAGAGCTTTTTTCCATTTGAGTCATTAAAATCATCAATAATTCTAACCTGAGATGCTGTGGTTTCAGGCAACTCTGTTTCAAATCCAAATAGCGAAAGCTAGACTCAGAAGAAGGATTTTTTCCACAGATCTGAATTGATACATGCCATATTCTCATTAAAACCACCTGATCGCTCATAATGGTACTGACTGATGAAGATCTCCTGAGCACTACCATCAGTCAATTCCAACACACTCCTCTGAAGGAAAAAAAAAAAAGAAAGAAAAAGAAAAAGAAAAAAAAGAAAAAGAAAAAACAGGCAAAAATTTCAAGCCTCTATAGATAATAAAGTATTGAATTCAAAGGTGAATTAGAAAGAAAAGGAATCAAACAAAAGAGACAAAAATCTGTAGAAATATGTCTAAATCTAGACAAAGAGAAAAATATCCCTCTATAAAGGAAACCCTGAAGTATTACAGGATGAATACAAATACCAGCGCATTGTGAAAAGTCAGCTGCGGGGCTTCATCAAACAGTCTTCTGGAAATGATTTGCTATAAATTACACTGCTGCTCTATATACAAGCTTCATAAATGAAGTATAGGATTTTAAGAGATATTTTCACTTTCTTTTGTCAGGCCTGGAGTCATTAAACAGAGATTAGCTGGATAAATAGAGGAAGTGATTTTTAAACTGTTTGCAAACTTAATGTGAAGAGCCCAGCCTTGCAAATTATCACGTCTAATCAGAGATGCACGCTTCACTGCTCCAGTAATTGTACTAGTATTAGTCAAATTCTTGTTGTCTCCTCATTAGCCATGAAAAGGAGACTCAAGATGTACTTCATTAGAGTATCCTGAATATAAATTGTTAGTATAAGGAGGAAAAGATGTACTGCATAGCGCATGGCATATAGAAAGAAAAATATTAAGAACATAAAACATATTGAATCATTCTCCTGTTATAACAAATATATGAATTAAACAACAAAACCTATCTTCCCTCCTCTCATTTTTAGTCTTGAATCCCCCTACCTTTTATCTGAAGTGAGACTGTAGAATTTGAAAATGTAATTTACAACTAATATCATAAAATATATTAAAAAAGAAACGTAGAAACATAGTGTATTATGTAGCCTTTTTTAGTTCAACAACCAACAGAATTCAGCTTAGTCAACAATGGTATATTTAGTAGAGTATATTCTTATATATTCTTGACTACTAGATAACAGGTAAATGAGATCTAACTCACATTAAACATAGATCAAATGAAAAGGTTTATTTGATCAGCAAAGCATTTAAGTACATGCTCGTACCCTTCTTTATTCAGCAGTGCCCTCAAGTACAAGCCTCTAAATCAAGAGAATTTAAACACATGCCTAACATATGAAGCATGTGCTTTAGGGAATTGGGGTTTGAAAAATCCAGCCTGAAAAGGATTTCCAAACAGGTCTATTAGAAGGGTAGAAGTAAAAACATTTCCAAGAATTTTAGTGGAAGCAGCAGCAAAGTTAATTTTCTCATTTGTTTCTTCAGAAATATTTTTCTTGGTTTGAATCCGAGTCTCAAATATCTGTATTACTCAATAGAAGCTAGGGGATTCTGCAAATAAATTAGGCAGGTCAAAGTACTAACAAAAATTCTTTCTACCTTTTTTTTTTTTGCTCACAAAATAAGAATAACTAAAAAGCAAATAATGTGCAGAAACACACTCTTTTCACAACTGCAACACCTCCAAATCATCATGAAATCACATCTGTAAAATCTAAGCTAACTTTGATCTAGCATTTGAGTGAGGGTAGTAATTCAGAAGGGGAGTTAAGTCTGTATATATGCATTGCCCATAGCTCTACCTATTGCAATAAAATGATATGGATTTCTAGGTCTGAGTTTTGATCCCCCTTCAATCACATCTGCTCGGAATATAGCTCTACCTTTAGCCTACTTCAACTTCATGCCTCAAGAACTCTTAGAATCTTCAGTTGCTTATTATTTATTATCATTTACTCAGTCTGCAGGAGCTCATAATGGATACAACTCCATCTTGATTGGTCCAGAAGCCTTAGAAAAAAATATAACAGCTCCAAAATATTTCCTGGTACCTCTTTGTACAATATTAGAACACTTCAGTAACCTTTCATACAGAATTAATTAACATAAAAACCAGCCTCCACAATGCAGCAGAGCCCTAAAGTGGTTTCTGGAATTTAATTAGACTAACCTTCTTTTCTCTACATTGGTACCACTCTATAATAAGTGCAAATCATTATTAATTCCTTTGGTGTTCACTGTAATAACATTAATCATGATGAACTCTTTTGGTAGTAAAGTGTATGTAGTATGTAATTCCATAATAATTTAGCATTAACTTGAAATTAATTTATAAAATATACTATTTGTCACCACACACTGAACATTTATAAAGTACCTCTTTGTCATTAGTATTGGGATAACGTGCAAGAAAAAAATATGTTGGCTGAAGAGTTCATACATTCTTACATTTGGGAAATTGAGTGTGAGAGATTAAATGATCGTTTATTTGGCAGTGCAACTTTTCCTTTCAAAACTATAGTAGGGTCATTATAGAAGTAATAAAACACCTGAATCCTTTCTCATTACCAACAGTTGTGCAGCACAACCTAAGATTCCAGTTTAAAGCTGGTTAAAGTTTGGAATTTTTTAAAAGAGTTCAAAGATGTACAGCAAAGACTAACTCAGAGAGAAATTTAATGGTAATAGGAATGTGTTGAAACAACAAAGTGTCATTTGAAAGTACTACTCTGTACCAGAAGTGATCAGAAAACTTATGGTACTGGGAGATTATCAGGATTGAATTTGCTATCATTTGACAAAAGATTCCTACTTTATGCAGTGACCACATGTTGCTGTTGGTTTTTTTCATGAGGAAACATCAGTGACGTGGTGTTACAGGCGAGATCACACCTCACTGAGGAGAGTAGCTCTCACCACTCTCTTTCACCAATGACCTTACAAGTTAAACCACTGTCCCAAACCAAGGACAAACAGGAAATTGCCCAATGATTACAATTATCTGGATAGAATAATTTGCTTATGCACAGTTTTGGGAAAAGGTGTGTATTGGAGACATTCAGTACTGCAAACAGAAAACAAAAACAAGCTCAGTTAGCATGACTGTCAGTAGTGACAGAGATTTTTTGTTCAGCTCTAGATGAAGAAAAACCAACCAAGCAAGGAAATTGTTTACCCAGTTCCTATACTTTTCTCCAAAACTTAAAATAAATGCAAAACTTGTGTATTTGGAAACAAACAATTGTGCATCAGAGAAAACAACTGAGCATCAAATCTCTCTCCCTATTAGACCAGCTTAAATGACATTGCATCCCTGACACTGTCTTCAGAAAGGATTTCTCTGACTGCGTGAAAAATACAGCATGATGATTTCTAATAGATGGTCTGTGGGACTTGCAAAAAAAAAGGAGAAGATACAAAATAAATGTGCTTGTCAAGTAACAGAGCTTGTTGCTACAGATGTTAAAGTGATTAAGATTCATCATACAGGAGATATTGAGGATGCTGGTATATAAGTGATACTAGACAGTTTTGTCTTTCCACAGATTATTTGCTTTCATCACTGGACAATGCAAAATCTGTATTAAAATTTACAAAAGATGCATCTAGAATCCTTACACCTGTCTGTCATAACTAGTTCTAAGGTACCAATCACTAAAATATCTAAATGCATTAACAAAGTATTTAGGTTTTTGCAAGTACGAAACATGATTCCAAAGGAATCTGAGATTCATACATCCTCCTGCACAGCTGCAGCAAGATTTCTCTGTGCCCAGGAAAGACGACAGCTTTGAGGAGCAACCTGGGACAGAGTCTTATTCATTCCATTTCTAGGGCCCAGAAGTTAATGGGAACACAACCTACAGCTCTGCATACACTCAGAGATTGTTTATTTTTTAGTTTTTGGACTATGCTATAACTGACAAATCATGCCTAAGAGTGCAACAACACACTACGTAAGCATATGCTAAGAGTAGGAACGAATGTAAGCATGTGTTCATACACTTGGCTGAATCTAGTCCCTCACAGTTGGACAGATCTTCAGCAGATTTTGTATCAGCATTACCTCAGCAGAGTTGCCTCTCCTTTAAATTGGTATGAGTAGAAAGCAAGAATTATGTCCCATAAATTTTAGGTGTACTGACAGGCACTTCCCACCTTAAATGAAAAATACCAGGCATATCTTTTACTCTATGTAATTACTTTTCCACGATAGTAGGTATTCATTGTAAAAAATGGCTATTTAAACAATTTCATACAGTCTAGTGCTTAAAATTGTATTTTGCTTTTAAACATTTATTAACTTAATTTACAAAAAAGGAGATTCTGCTTTGGATAAAGTCAAGAATTCTTTGTCTCATCTATTCCCTGCAATGATTTAATGAAAAAATAGACAAGAAGGATCAGACCTTCTCCTGGTATAGATGGCCAGCCACAGACCTTGCATCATAAATATCTTCTATATTATTGTTAATGACAATTATGGGAGACCCTCTAAAAAGTTACTTCTTAAGGAAGTATCAGTCATGATCTTGTGGGTCAGCCTGCACTAAGCTTTGCATTTAAAATGTAGATTCAACAATTCAGTTACATACAAAGTTTATTCCTCCCCAAATCATAGCATTTATGCTTAGAATGCAGGAAGAATTTCTTAAAAATACATATTCATACTCAAACGACTTACATTTAAGAAGTCCTCTCAGTCCTCCTGTTCAAAGTTGGAACCTGATTGAATTCCATTTATGTTCAGTGTCAGGGATAGCTTCGTGTTAGTTTACCAGGTACTGGAAAGAAAGAGAAAAACTTAGAGGTTCTCCATGTACATTTAATTATATTTAAATAATTATTTTCCTGGTTATACTGGAGAGCTCTTTCTCGTTCTGCGCTTTTTTGAACATTTCACTCATCCGTACTGGAATTTAACCATCAGAATTAGAAAGCAACAAATTTCAATTAGTCAGACCCTTGTTATGAGACCTATTAAGGCTCTTCTGTGAACTGCCACAGCTCAGCACTGGCCTAATTCCAGCGCTATTTCTTAGGCTTTTACTTTTGCTTGTTCTGCTCTTTGCCTTAATCTTATTCGCTAATTTTTCATGTGCTTTTTTCTGTATCGTTTCTCCCCCTCACAATTTGCATCCTTCTCTTTCTTTCTGAATCCAGCATCTAGCCTTCATGTCTCTCTTTTTTTCTCCTTCCCTTTTATTTCTCCCTTCAAAATTTCTTCTAATGAAGACCCTCCTTCTACCTATCAGCATTTGAAAAAAGAAATCCCAGCAGATTTCCTCCATACAAACAAACACTCTCTTTTAAGAGACTTTTTTTTTTTTTTTTGTAATTCAAAATATGCTCCCACTGATACTACGTCAGTCAACTCAAGGTCATAAAAAAGCAGTGTATATATTTTACCAGTCTAGTGATTTCAAGCATTTATTTTCAGATATTAGCCAGAATTAAAACTTCCAGGATGTACAAGAAATCACAGTTTTGCTCAAAACATTCTACTAATCAAACCACATCATGACACTGTCATTTCAGGAAGATGATATTTCTAAATATTATGTCAAAGCATCAGACAAACAACATTCAAAGCCCTCGTTGTATTGCTGTATGTACTCTACAAAAAGTATCCTTCATCCCAAAATGTTCTTTCATTTTTTATGAACAATTAGTATGTAGGTATGTTTGAGGTGAAGTTGTTGGACCTCAAAGTATCCCAAGTAAAAATTTAACCAAGGATAAAGGGTTAGATTTTTATGGAATAAATGATGAAGATCTTTGATGTTTCTGCAATGAAAAGAAAACTTGTATATGTACGTACTGGAACCAGGGGTTCAGAGTTACTTGCTGTTCAGTCATCCAGTATGCCAACAGAAAAGCTTCTGCTTTTTGCACATGACTCGGTGCAGTGGCTCTTACAGGTGGGAATTATGAACCAAAAGACAAGCACAGACCCCCACATCTCCTACAAAGGTCATAAGTGTACTATGGCTATATGACTTAATGAGAAGAAAATCAACCTTTATCACTGGAAATATATTGTTGTATGCAGGACTAGGGCTGATTCACTACATCTAATACTGCCTGACAGAAGAGAAGTCTGGCTATGCTTTGTTTGTGAATTTTTTCCATTGCATAAAAAGGACGTTAAATCTTGGTCTTATCTGACATTCTCATGCTTTTTTCAAGGATGAAGTAAACAATTCACTGCATTTTTCAAAGGCAGTGGGCTGAGTAAGTGCTGTCACTCTCTGAAAAGTTTCAATAAAATTATTAGATGACTTTAGCATAGTTCTGCAATCCAAGCCGACAAAATTTGGACACAATTGTGAGTTTCACAATTAAAGACATGAAGATCTCACTTCTTGGGTCCTCACCTGCTCTGCAAATCCCAGCTCTTATTTACACTGCTGCTGTAGAGAAGTTACACATCACAGCTCAAGTACCTGGAGAGCATTTGTGAAGGTAAAAATCACTTTTATGCTTTCACATCAATTTTGCTTTATAGCTATGTATAAAGAGTTATCCTAGCTTGTTTTTTTTTTTTGTTTTTTTGTTTTTTGTTTTTTGTTTTTTGTTTTTTGTTTTTGTTTTTTTTTCTCCAGATAACATGCAACCAGTTTACCATCACATCTGATAGGGAAAGATGTGCTGGATTCAATTCACTATTTCTTTGATTTAATAAGCCAAATAGAGCAATTTAATCAACATACTACTGACTCGTATTGCATTTCAAGAAAATTAACACGCTTTCACCTATCAAAATTTCTCTTCTCCAAAATATTAGGACTAAGCTACTGCTTGAAGTTCTTGTTTGTGATCTGATATTTGTTGATATTCCAGAAACTTTTTCAACCTACATCCACAGCTCATCCCTACTGGAATTTATTAAGTTACAGCAGCATTGTGTCTGTTAGCTCTCCTTTGCAGCAACATAACAAGGTAACAATACAAGCCAACAAAAAGTACCAGACTTCACTAAGGGAACTAAATTAACTGTTCTAAATTGACTGTTTGAAATTGTAAATTCACCCTACGTTACAAAAATAAACAAAATGTTTGGAAAGAGTTTAGCTATCATTATTATAATCCCTGTTATTTTTCAGCCCTTGTCTACCTGAGTTCCAAGGAAAGTTGCAAAAAAGCCTCCCCAAAACAAAAAACTTTCAAAATTTTTATTACCTCTTACACTTCTGCAGAGCAAGTGTCAAATGTTTACACTTCTGCAGAGCAAGAGTCAAATGTTCCTGTTTTAGCACAAGTGTGAATAATTACATAAGGCTCAAGCAAGGAACTTGCCCATGGAAGAGGTTGTTAATTCTATATTGGAGTCTTTGACTGTTTGTTGTCAAGATGCTTTTTCCATAGTCTTTTTTTCAGTCTTATGTAGTTCAGACATACCCCATAAAATCTTATTCCATAGGTTGCTGCCCTGGCTCTGAGTCTCTGATACAGTAGACTTGAAAGACATGAAAAAAGCTTCATAACCTGATAAAGGTGCTAAGATTATTGCTAAACTTCTAATTTCTTCCAATGAAGAATTCTAATTCTGCAACTGTGTCAGACAAGCAGTATGTAAACAGTTACCTTCAAGTTCCATCTCCTCCTAAAAACACAGCTTTTGTTTTGTGCTGGGTATTACGCATTTGCAGTGTAATGGCATTATTTTGAGGTCTCTAAACCAGAAGTTCTGCTGGTTGCTAAATAAAATGGCTGCAGTGATCAAAGCCAGTTAAATTTCTGTTACTCTTAGTTCCTTTTAAGTTGTTCCTTCCTATCTCCTTTCTCTGTAGCTGGTTCCCTTTCCTCCTATGTTTTGTCCCACCCGCCTCAATGGTAGCTGTTGTGTAGCCCCATCTGTTACACTGCTCTTCCCTCCTAAGGCTCCATGCTTCTTCCTCTATTCTACACCTAACTTGAGCAGCACTGTATGAATTAACTCCAGTGTATAATAAATACTTTAATCTAGATGTCGACAAAAATTCACGTTAAATCATTAAACTCTCAGCTTAATTCCATTATATTGGATAGTTTTAACAGGAAAGGCAAGATGAAGGAAAAGCTTCCTTTGATTTTGTTTTTGTCTTTGTTTTTGGTGCTTCAGACAAATTATTTCCCATAATGCATGTGAAATTAATTTTATTTTAAAGCCACCCTACAGTAAAATTACAGGCAGTGCCTTTCTTTTTAATCAGATAAATTATCACCAGCTGACTAATGAATCTACTCTAGAGAGGGCAACATGACACAGTTTACAACCTTAAGGATTACAGTAGCCCAGATGCTATCATCTTAATTGGAAAAACACAGTGTTGCCAACTGTCTATGTAGAAAATGGAAGATTGTGTTATTTTTTTAATTTTTCCTTTACTTCTGCTCTTTTATTTTTCTCTAAATATCAGAAAACTATTAGATACCTTATGTGGTTTTCCTTAGAAATCTTAGTACTGTGACATAAAAACAGCCTTTTCAAGACAATGCAAGTCCCACTGCATGGGAGCTCAGTGTTTTGGGTTTTTTTTGTTTGTTTGGTTGAGTTTTTTTACACTCATTTCCTATCAAAAAAAGAAAATATAACAGAAAAGTTCAGGTTCATCCACATAAAGAGCTGGAGATTAAGCTCCTGAACTTAAAAAAAGTAATTCTGTTTAGAGGGATAACCAGGTAGCCAAGGTAATCATCCATGACTCTGGAACTTCCAGTCTGACTCCTCTTGTTCTTAGCTGCATGCCCAGAACACCAGTACAACAGTCTGAAGCACTTCAAAACTTTCTAAGTAATTATCTCATACTACTGAACAAAAATATAATTTTCTATTTAAAGCACACAGTGAGTTTCAGAAGCGTCTGAGAAAGCACTGAATAAAATCTGCAAGCCTCTAGCTAATGCACTAGCCATTGTTCCTTTTTTCTATCCTCGGGTGAACCACTTAAATCATGCTGTGTCTCAATCTCCCATATGGAAAAATCTCTTCGACTACAGACTGTGTCTCACCAGGTTTGATCCTTTTATGGGGAAGGTACAGTCACAATGCTTAACTACATGATGTACAACATTTTGCTGCTTTTATGCTTGTAAAACAGCTGCTGAAAGTCTTCCTTGAATATCGTTCCTCAGAGAATCCAGCATCAGCTTCCCATTGTGCCATAGTCAATTTGGGATGGAACAGAGAGGCAAAAAGGAAGATTGCTCCAATCTTTTGATGCAGGCAGCAATTCAAGAGAATCTGTTTATGTATGGTTCAAACACAGTTATCTCATGCAAGAACACTGAAAAGGACAGCACACATCCACTGCTGAGGTGTATGTAAAAGCATGCCTCCTTCAAGGGTAGGCAGCTATAAGAAGCTTTTAAGAACTGGAGCTTCAGGAGCACAGAAGAGCTTCAGAGTTACAGAAGACAAATCTGATATCTTATTAGGATTTCTGCTCCCAAACTCCCTAGACACATTGAAAAACCTTTCCTTTATATTAACTCCTCATAGAATATGTGGAAGAAAAATTTGTTCATATTCATCTTCTGTGAGACTAGAATTATTTTCCAGTATTTCCTTAGACCAGAACCACCACTCACAATTGTCCAAATTCATACAATTGAACTGTACAGGTTTCTTTGTAGGGAAGACAAAGAGCAGAAAAAGCAGTGGGGTGTTATAGCCTGATGGAATTTTTACTGCTTCTAAAAGGACACAAACTGTTTGTGCTGGAAGCACTCTGGTGTTTGTAGGGTAAAAAGAAGATCAAAATGTACAAGAAAAAAATCAAAAATAGGTACTGCAATTAAAGTGAGATGTGAGCTGTTGGAGTGGTAGGAAAGTGCTTAGTGTAAACAAAATTACATAAATAACATAACGTAGCATAAAATTGACAGTTCCAAGAAGGAACGGTCTGTGGATTTACCTAGAAGTCATAACTCTGGATAACTCAGACCTAACTGAAACTTTCATGCCCTATTTTGTATTATCTTGTAACAGTTTGTACATAGTATAACTGTGGATTTGAACAAAGTTAATCTTTCCAACCTTTCAAGTTCTCATGTCCTCATCTCAAAACCAGATACAGACCTGAAAATGATAGAGTAAGATGTTACAATTTAAGACAATGCTTTTCATACAAGTAATCACTACAGCTCTTCAAGCTGGATGAGAGACAGTTGAGTGGGAGTATGATAGAGATATTTTAAATATGAATGGAATAGAGACAGTAAATAGAGAATCAATATTCACTGTCATTTTCTTTTTCCCCCAGTATAAGGATACAGAGCATCAAATGAAACCAGCAGACAGGAGGCTTCTAAGAAAAAAGTAGTACTTCACGCAATAAAGAATAAAGTCATGGAATCCCTAAGGAGGACAACATGGGTGTTAAAATTTACATTTGTTTAACAAATGATCAACTCATAGAATAAAAACCTATCAAGAGCTCTTCAAGAGGTAAGTAAACTTTTCATCTCAGAAAGTTTCTGAACTGCAAATTCTGAAGGCTAGGAAAGGGTATGGAGAATATTACTAACTTCTTATCTTCTGTAGGTGCTAATAGCACTGTTGGTAGCAAACAA
Organism: Phasianus colchicus; assembly: GCF_987193195.1. Taxonomy (NCBI): domain Eukaryota; kingdom Metazoa; phylum Chordata; class Aves; order Galliformes; family Phasianidae; genus Phasianus; species Phasianus colchicus. The sequence continues at coordinate 13,142,542 of NC_143443.1, forward strand.
AAATCCTGTCTAATCCTTTACAGCTTTTCTCAGATCTCAAGTTCTGAAGTTTGAACATGTGAAGTCATGACCACTCTATAGCAATTGGTATTGGGTCATATTTAATGACTTGAGAGATAGACTGTCACAGCTGTGCAGTCCATCTTCTGCTGCAGCTCAGTGCTGTGGTACATCCTTCCACTGGTCTCTATCCCAGTTACCCAGTGTCAGGATGCTGAGCTGTATCTACTGCATGAACCCTTGAAGGGAGAGATTCTGCAAATTGTGTGCACAAATGTTCTGACACCAGAGGAACATAAGACAAGCCAAATATGACACTGAAAAAAGAAGCTCTGAGAATTGACAGAATTGTTGTCCACATGAAGAAGTGGGGTTTTGTCAGAAAGATGAGCAATGGAGTTGCACATCCTGGTGTCTGTATAGAAAACATTTTATTAAAATAAATTAAAATAAATGAAAGATGATAATTATAATAGGAGAGGTACAGGGCACAATCATCTTATTGCAGGACTTTGGAGTGATAAAACTAATATATCTTCCTTAGCATTTGCATACATAAAAATATATCTAATACTATTTAATCATTTAATGATCCTTTTTTATTTTTAAATCCCTATACGTGGTCAAAAAGCATGTTACATGTGTTCTAGTTCACCTATTGCTTAATTGCTGAAAATATGTTTAAATTTCATTCCCTCTGGCATTACAAGACTATAGATGGAAAAGTCATTGGCTGACAATTCTGAAAACAAGGAATCAGTGGGAAATGGAGTGGAGGGGACATCATGCTCAGAAAGATGAACTCATGATAACATAATCAGTGCAGAGCTCCTGTTTGGCTAGGAGGTACATTCAAATCAATCGCCTATTCTACAGCCAAATCGTCTCCCCCCCCTTTTTTTTTTTTTTTGCTGCAATACATTGCCAAGTAAATCATACTGCAGCATGTTGGTTCCCTTCACAAGATGTCTGACATCTGTGTCTGCATTAAAGATGCCAACTTGGTTTTCTGTGAGTATGAAAAGCCAGAATAAATCCAACACTTCACACTTCTGCTTGCTGAATTATACTGTGCTATATAACTAGTGGGATTTCCTTTTCTTTCTTATAAAATACCCCAGATGAAAAATGAAAGATTTAAAATAAACTCCACAAATTTGTAACTTTCTGTTAGGTAGTTGATTATGAAGAGACATAGAATCATAGAATTGCTCAGGTTGGAAAAGACCCTCAAGATCATCAGGTCAAACCTCAACCTAATCATACTACCTTAACTCTAACAATGCTAAGTCATGCCCCTGAGAACCACATTCAGACAGTGTTTAAACACATCCAGGGATGGTGACTCAACCACCTCCTGGGGAGCCTATTCCAGTGCTTCACAACTTTTTCTATAAAAAAGTTTTTCCTGATATCCAACTTAAATCTCCCCTGGCACAACTTGAATCCATTTTCCCTTTTCCTGTCACTTGTCACCAGTGAGAAGAGACCAACCCCACTCTTGCTGTAATCACCTTTCAAGTATATGAAGAGAGTAATAAGGTCTCCCTCTCCTCTTCCCCAGACTAAACAGCTCCAATTCCTTCAGTCACTCCTGTCCTTTTGTTATTAGTTAGAATGTAATTGTTCTAACTAAGATGTCTTGGGAAAAAAAAAACCCTTCTGCAAGTTTTCTGGATTCAACAGACATGGGCTCTTATAAAGAGCTTAATAAAGAAAAAAAAAATCTATAGAGAAAGTAAGAAATGTCATGTTTCTTTTAGTTTGTATTGTGTTTCCCCATTAGGCAACCCATCCTCTTAACGTTAACTTCAAGTAAAGCAGTTTACAGGTGGCTTCTTCCTTGACTTGTAAGTCTTTGCATAGACGCTGGATGGGTGCTTGATCTGGCATTTGAAAACCATCCAGATTTAGAAGAGACAAGGTGGAAGACATTTACCCACTAGCATTAAAAATGGTAAGTAAACAGTAGAATTTTTCCTTTTATTACAGGCTATAAATACAGCCAGTAGCCATTGATTTATCTATCTGCAATGCTCTGTTAAGACCTCCACTTATGGAAAGATGAATATTTGAATCCTGTCACCACTGAATTCAGAATGCAGCTATCCAAACCTTTCAATCTAGAGAAATATATCTAATAGAAAAGGAAGATCCTATATATTTACCTTCCAAAAAACAAACAACAACAACAAAAAAAACCCCCACAAACTAGGGAAAAAAAATGGAAAAGGGGAGACTGAAAGAATCAAGAGCAAAAAAAGGAACATAAAGGGAGTGGGAGAGATGTAAGTCTAGAAAGGTGAATCAAAAGGCAAGCAGCAGTAGGAAGTCTCTCTAATGCTTTTTTCTTGAAGCATTTATGTTTTCCAACTATCCAACCAGCTTAAGAATTTACCCTATTATATTACGTATTTTCCCATTTCTTATATACACTCTCCAATCCTTCTGGATTAGAAGTGATTACAGAAGAGAAACAATGTAGATCAGACTTCACTAAGACTTATTATAAGCAAACAAAGTTAGAACTCAGCCTCTTTTCATAATCAAAGTGAGTGGCACAGCCCACTAATTTGTCAAGATCTCTGCAAGGCCTGTCTGCCTCAAAGGAATCAACAGATCCTCCTAATTCAGAATCATCTGCAAACTTCCTTAAATATGCATTTGAGTTCTGCAACCAGACCTTATCTAAAAACAGAATCACCAACGTTGGAAAAGACTTTCTAAGATTATTCTGTCCAAACGTCTGCCTACCACCAATATTTCTCTCTAAACTATGTCCCTCACATCTAAATGTTCCTTGAACATCTCCAGGGATGGTGAATCCACCACCTCCTTGGGCAGCCCATTTTAGAGCCTGACCAACGCTCTGGGCAAAAGCATTTCCTAACGTAAATATTGAGAACCTGTTCCAAAATGGGGTCCTAGAGGACACCACCAGTGTTTTGTTTCTACCTTCCCCCCCCCCCCCCCCCCATTGTCTATTTTCTCTTTTGTGTTTCTTACATATATTTTCCCCCCTTCATGCTCACCCTGATAACAGAATTTTGAAGAGGTAAAAACGTGATTTGAAGTAAGCATCATTAAAGGGACTTGAAAGCTATAAACTAACAGTCATTCACTAGCAGTGTAACAAATAACACATTGTAGCAGATACTAAGAAACAATAAATCTGTGTGACTGTGACGGTTCTGTTACAGATGATGATCCAATCGGGATTTCTGCGCCTGATGGATGTATCCAGAAGTATCTGATAAATAAAAGCTTTAGCATATAAAGAGAGCTTAAAGTCTTCTAACATTCTGAACATCTAAAACCAGGTGCCTAACTTCTGTATGCCTCCTTTAATGGACTACATACATACTTCAGGAAAGGCATACAGAAGAAGTAACTTTCAGTACGTGGTACTGTAAAACCTTATTACTTCTACAAGAAACAGAAATAACATGTATTCTTCAATGCTATCTGCTGGAACTTTAATAGTGGATTCTTCACAAATATTTATATCCGATATTCTTATAAAGATAGGTACCCAAAGATTTGTACTGTTTAGCTTTCTACATCTGGACACAGATAAACAGAAATCTGTATTACTTGTGACCAATCTTCCACTGTTATCTTGGAGGCATGCAGCAGATATTTTTCACAGGCAAGGATGACAGACCTATCTAGAGGCTCTATTCCGTCTTGGGGAATCCGACCTTTTTCATTTTATTCACAAAACTTTCATGCTAGCAAGTGTTTCATAAACCAACTCTACATAAAAATATCCTTTAATTGACAGGAAGAGTATCTCAACAATTCAAGTTTCTGGGCTATTTTCTAAGTCTGTTTATACATGAAGTTACAGAGAGTACAAATAGTTACAACTGATGTGCTTATAGTCAATGCTGCACAAAAAGCATTTCCTTGCTCTTCCCAGTGTCTGCAAGCACAATGCATAGAAGAAATGCTGAGGAGACCTGACAGGCTTTCTTTGTAGAAAGAAGTTGGTCGTGACGTTACAAAGCAGAGATATATTTGTAACAGGACCAACAGCTGAAAAATACAGAAGACTTGTAAGAAGCTTAATGTGCAATAGAGCTTCATGCTAGGGGTGAAAGCGAGGGCACTAGGACAACTAGTGCTTCTGATCTCTGCATAGTCTCTGCTTTTAAAATAATGATAGATGATCCTCAATGAATTCCACATTATGAACTCCTGATTATACTGAAATTATTTTGAAAGCTTAGATTTATGTTAAATTAAAAATCTCTCATGATTTCTAGAATAAGGCTGTTCAGTGCTGTCACAGCCTCTAAATGAGTTTTTGCAGTACTTTTTACTCTTGTATGTGTCATATTCTGTAAGAAAAGAACCAGGATGCTATGAGGCTGAGATTACTTTCATACTTCTCCCTCATAAGAGCAGCAAGGAGATTATTTAATATTGTTGGCACTTACTGTATTAATCCACAATGGATATAATACAGAAGACCTTCAAAGTAATGTCTAAGTCAATGCAAATTACTGACCTATTAATACTTTACATTTTATTGAATCTGCATTCCCTTACCACTCTTTTTTCACAAAAGCTTTTATTTCTATTTATTTGTCTGTTTATCCATTTATTTATTTACTTAAGTCAGCATAGTTAATCCAGGAAAAGAATGTGATACAAGGTCACATGGGACGCTACCAGTCAGCAATTGCTTTAGTAGCATGGGGAGATTGTAGTAATTCGTCATGGGCAGGATACAGGATGTCATTCTTCACTGTCTTGCACCTTCTGTAGTCACTTATATCAAAACATTTATACCAGTGCCTCCAAATGGCAGATGTATTTCGCTATACTCACAAGAAACCCTACACTACCAGACTCCATTATGACAGATATGACACAAAGAAATGGACTGCAATATACAACAGATATTCATCTATGAAAGACCTACACAATATTCATATTGTTTTAAGTTAAAAATTACTCCTTTTTAATAATAGCAACTCTTACTTTTATTAATATATAAACAAATATTTGCATTTTTAAAAATCTATTTTGTCTTTCTCTGCAAAGGCTTCCTTAATTTTCAAGAATCACTTAGATGGCTTAGAGTCAGGGTTGAATTCAGTAAAATACTGATGCATAAATCTTTACAGGAAATGGGCAAGTTAAGAAACCACAGATGTTCTCTAAGCCAAACTACAGAGATCCAAAGAGGAAGAAAAGCAAAAGAAGAAATTTGAAGATAAAGTCAAATGCTTGTTTATCTTCTAACAGTGACACACTCTGACCATGCTTTACAAGATTAATTCCTCTGATTTAAAAAACAATAAAAATAAAATAAAAAATAAAAAACAAACAGCTATCTTCTGACAGTGATGTATACATTTCTGGTAATCTCTACAGTGAGAGAACCACCAGAGTTCATTTACAGACCTTCAGTAGAAAGGACATAGACAATTGTTACCTGGAAAGACTGAAACTTATACATGTAAATTTGTATCATGGAGAAATTTATCAAGCTTTTGTACAACATGAGATACTTTCCAGCTGGGACCTGACTCTATCTGAAATATAGCTATTGAGACAAAAATAAGGACTAAAGAATTCTTGATCTGGCTATTTAATAAGTTGAAATATAAAAATCAACAAAACTTCAAGCCTTTGGAAAATCAACTCCTATTTACAGAGTTCTAATTTAAAATCTTCTTCCAATTATTTTCAGGCACAGAGCTTCCAAAAGGGAGCAGGAAAGGACGTACCTTGCCCTAAAGATAATAACAGAAAATGAATGAGAGTTGTCTAGCTGATCTGCAGAACCAGCAAGGCAAAGTACCAGATGCAGTCACGTGTAGAAACACTGTATGATCCAGCACAGTGCTATGTAGTCAATTAAGCAGAAGTTTACTTTGCCTTATCCAACACTTGTCATGATGGCAAGTGAAATCTCTCATTAGAATAAAAAGCAGGTACATGATAGTAGAAAAGAGGAAATACAGAGGATTCCTCACAAATAAAGAGATAGGCTAAAAACCACTCATTCTGAAATCTCCTGTAAGTATAAATCCATTGGGATTTAAATCAAAGATGGATTCAGGGTGAACCCTGCTAAATAACCTCAAAACAAGAATCTTAAAAATAAGAAGCACAACAGTCCCATTTCAGTTCATGAGGCTTTACAGATTTACTTGCGTTGATCATTTATTCCCTTCTCATGATTAGACACTGTGTAATTTTTTGTGTTGTTCCAAAATCATTTGGGTTATGATGTTCAGAAGCTCAGTTAAAACATATACAGCATTTTTATACAATACATAATAAAGAAGAAAGGGAAAACAAAGTAGAATTGAAAATAAAACAAGCAAATCACCACAGAGAAAGCATCAAAGACAGGAAAACTGATGTAAAAATGATGAAAAAAAAGTAGATCAAGGGATTAGAACAGGAAAAAAGATATCACATCTAGTCTTTCCTTCTAGGTTGGGCATTACCTTTCACAAGCTCAAGCCTCTCATAAATGGGTTCCTCATTTTAGCTGTTTTTTTTTTTTTTTTTTTTTAGTTTGTTTTGGTTTTTTTTTGTTTTTTTTTTAGTTTTTTTCCCTGCCATTTATCCTGAAAATTTAATGGTTATGTAGTTAACACTTGGAAGCCCTTGTGGCTAGAGTCACTAACTTTAGGAAGTTGCTCTGAAATGTGCTGCATCTTTCACAAACAACTTGTTGATCATTTGGTTTTGACTGAAATAATCAGTATTCATAGCAATCAATCAAAATATTTTAAGCTCTTCCTTCCCTTTCTGTTGGCAGAGGAAACAAAATTATCAGCCAACAAGAGCAACAACAAAAAGCTTTCCCTTGTGAGGATTTAGAAATAGAATACTCAGAGGCTAAGATAAAAAGGGCTCCAGTAGCAAGGTTATATTATCACACAGAGAATTCCATGAATGAAAGGAACACCTGTCCAGAGGAGGTATTCCATTGCAGAACTTTGGTACCACGTATCATGGAGAAAAAGCAGGCAATCAGGAAAATGATAGGGGCAATTTCCAAAAGCACTCACTGTGCAGATACGGTCCTTCCTTCCTAATGTCAGTCAAACCTTCCAGTAGAACTAAGATTTTGAGTCCTATAAAATGGAAACTGTAATACTGGACTTTTATAAGGAAAGAAAGCCAAAACGTAGTACAGGTGGACCAGAAATAAAACTCAATCTCGTGATAAAGCAATAAAAATGGCTAACCTAGTATAGCTGAGTATGGCTAACCTTATAGCTGAGGTTTTTTTCCCCCTTTCTTTTCATCATCACATAACTGTCAAAGGAAAACAATTTAAAACATTTTCAAATAACTTAAGGGATTATCTGGATTCATGAACATCAGAAAAAAATATTTCAACAGCAGGATTTAAGTCAGTCAATTAAGAGGATTGAAAGAATCCACTATGTTTTTTTAATTTAGGATGGAAAGGACAAGGCATTATAAGATGTACTGCAGCAAACAATCCTGCATTGCCAGTAAGTTGCACAAGATGACCTAATATGTCTTTTCCATAAGCCTGTGATTTTGCCAGAAGCTCATAATTAAAAATGTTCATCTGAGGGTGACTGATTACCAAGCAGTACTGCAAGTGCTTGGGAAAACCTATGTCATGAAAAGTCCCATTTTTAAAAAGAAAAACAGAGCTCAGTGTGCGCCTCACATGGAAAAGACAAATCAAAATCACCAGAGACATTGAAAGCCAGGAAAAATCAGAACAATCTAGACCATAAGATGTCAGGAGACAGACTTTTTTCCTTGGACATGCTGCAAGTTTCTTTACTGTTTCCTACTTCAGGAAAGGCTCCTGGATCCCTTGCTGCTCTTGAGCTATTTACCTGCTGTTAGACTTGAAATTCAAGAAATTCTTGACCAGTGCAGGAAAAAAACTCTTCTTCATGGACTGTAGCTGGGTTTCAGTACGTTGCAGAATGTTCTGATCATGCAGAACTATGTATCAAACTGACTACCTCAGAGTCTATATCTCATGAAGTCCTACTGCTGACGCATGGGTCCCTCTTCTTTATGTTTTATGTGGTTCCCTTAGTAAGAGCAGCACTGCTTTTTGTATCACATTGACCCATACTATTATGAAGAATACCACAGCATGGGCAGAAAGCTTCTAACAGAAATGTAAGCCAGTGCACTGAAAACACAACTTAGATATGGCATTCATTTTCTCTGAATGTATTTTTTATGCTGTTGTTAAGTTTGAAGCAAAAAAAAAAAAAAAAAAAAAAAAAAAAAAAGCATTTGTTTTCAGTCAGGCACAAAAACTTCTCTCACCTATCCAAACAAAGCATGGATTCATTTATTTTCAAGCATTTTTCGCATCTTTACCTCTATTTCTGGGAGCAGACATCCCAAACTTACGATGTTTGGCTGAGACAATGTGTTTGAAATAGGTTTACTGGGACTTTCAGCCTTTGTTGTCTTCATTTTTCTTATCACTTAATGTGTTACTCCTATGTGGGACTGCTTCCAGAGATTACTTGCAGGTACATTTTGTACACAGTAAACACCATAATGGAGAAACTACAACAGGCACAGCCATACTACACCATAGGAACATGGTCTTCCTCCAGCATATGCAGCATGCTGTCCAAGCAGTACAAGGACATAGGAGAAGTTGTTGAGTGCTTCTGAACCAGACAAGCTTGCATCACTGCACCATGATGCAGGAGGAAGACTGTGATTCTTGAAGAGTGTTCTTTGGTAAGGCAATGGAAGAATTCTTAGAGCAGCTGTGAAAGATCACTAGAATTAACTTGATGGAATTAATAAAGGGGAAGTTTCAGTTACTCTCACCAGGACTGTGAGACTTGCTCAACTGTGTAAAAGTCAACCAGGAAAACAGATGAAGTTTTGTCACACAAAGAAATGGAGGAATAATTTGACATAACATTAAGAATGCATGTTCTCTGAAGCAGCCCTGCATTGGCAGAGGGATAGGATAAACCATGTATTTTCCTGATCTGAAGCCAGCTCCTTATCAGCTGCAAATCAGCATTTCTTCTCTGAAGTCAGGAGAGCAATTCCACCTTACAACCACATCTAACATCTTAACATCAAATTTTGTTGAATCTCAGCATCAACCTATATAAAGCCACTGAATTCTAAAAAGAATTTTGACTCTCTAATTGCATTACATTAACATAACCAAAATAATGATAAAAAACCGCAAGCATACCTTATGAATAAGTTACTATTTTCTACAAGAAATCAATGTTACCGTGCAAGAAATCTGATGCCTGTGAAAACTGCTTATCAGTAGCAGAGGGCACAACACAATCTCATCCTTAATGCAGTTGAGAGGATGAGGAATGTTTAAAATTATGTTGAAACATTCATTTTATTGAATGAAAAGCAGATTTCAGAAAAAAAATTGTTTCTCGTTTCAAATTATTCTGATACTAAATTAACAAGTCAGCTGATTTTTTCCCTTTAAGAGAAAAGGCAGTTCAGTGCAAAGGCAGTCAATATTAGGACACTCATTACAGAGCAATTACAGTCTACAGCTATGACAGTTCTGAAACTTCCATGAAAATCTTCTGCCACTTTTCCACTGGTCACAGATCACATTTTCCAGGCGCAGACATCAGAAGCCTGATAAGAGAGTAATCCTTAAAGAGTTAGCCTTCATCTTTTGCAACCTGCAGGGAAAGGGCTTCTCTGAGATCCAAAAGCTCACTGATGGCAAATGGTTTAGGTGAGACCATTTTCTCCAGCAGTTTTAACCTCACTGAAGTTCAACCCACTGCACTCAGTACTCCGTTGCTTTTTGAAGAGGAAGGGAAGAAAGAGAAAAAAGAATAAAATGCAATCTTTCTCCAGTAAAATCCAAATGCCTTTTCTGTAGACCTTGGAAACTGATTGCAATTTCAGTCAAAAGAGCTTATCTAGCAGGGGTGAGCTTTTCCTCACTAAACATCCTGAGCAAGGGACTGCGTATAAAATGCACCTTGGGAGGATTAAATCCAAGTGAGAAGTTACTACTCTCTGACACTCAGTTTGCTCCAAAATGAGAGGAAGAAATATGTTGCATTCTGTTATCAGTGAGGGCAGGATCCACCATCTTAAGCCACTGCTTCAGCTGGAGTACAAGTAGTAAGAGTTGTGACTGCAACCATTTCACTGCTCTGTGTATGGCTGACCACTCAGCCAGGCATTTCATCACCAGTATTTCCATAAAGCTTGCTCACCCCTACATCTCCAAACTGACACAAAAATACATACAGAGTGTAGGAAGTAATAGCAACATTTTGACAAATGTTCATTGAAAAGTATACTGTTGTAATAGCAAAGGCCTGTCTCAATCTACATAAGATTTTTCAGTTAACAGGTTCTAACTGATGTTTATTAATAGGAGGCAACATTGACAGTAAGAGAAGACAAGGTAAAAAGATGAGATCGCGGTCAGACTGGGTGATGCCACAGAAGTGATCAAACTCTATGTCAAATAACAATATATTTTTGTATTTGGGTAGATAATTTTTCTACCTCTACACTTTCACTCAGCCACTGAAGAAAGGACACTGACATCTGCATTCTTTACATTGTGCTTTTCTAACAGTAGGACATGTGCATTAGGATGTGTTTATTTGATCTGCCACTTACTTATCATCTCAACTAGAAAAATTCCTAAGGAATATAACTTGTGTTATAGCAATTGATTAAAGACTTTACTCAGAAAAAAAACCATACGATTCTTCATTTTCTCCCACAGCTGAGTACTACAGAGCTGCTGTCACCCAAGAGCAGAGTGCCATCCCCACGGAAATGAGAAAACTTAAACAGAGCCACCAGAGCCTTTTGTGCCCCACTGCACAAATGAGCAGCAGAAAGGGAAATTGGAACACGCGTCCTGGCTGGAAGACCAAACGCATGAACTTCCAGTGCTTTTTACCCCTAGATCCATTGAGACAGATATTAATGGATAACATGGCTAGAATTAAACATCTTTAATAAAACCAGACAAAATAAGAAAATAAGGCAAACTTGTCCTTTGGAGGATGCAAGATACTTTTCTGGATGGATAACCGTCTGAGGCTGTGCAGTTAGTACCTTAAAATATATGTTCTCACAGGTATTTACATTTCTACCCTCTCACAACTAGGAAAGACAACCTCTTGATTTTCATACCATTATAAACAGACAAAATAAATCTTTTGTCATTAACTCCAATATTTTCTTAATTTAATCTCTTCTACTTTCAATTATAAAAGCCATTGAGATATGAGTTGTTAGTCAGGCATGGGGGTGCTTTTTTAAGGGCTTTTCACAATGATTTAATTGGCAATCAGAGATTTAGCTGCTTTGCTTAGAGACTACATCAAGAAATACTGATCTTTTGATATTAACTTTGGAGAAGCAGATTTCTACTGATAATTTTTCCCCCCTCTTTCTCAACACCACAATTACAGAAATATTTGCAATAATGCTAATTAGATTTTTTTCTGTGGTGAACCTTCTAAGGCAAAGGTATAATTTCAAGGCTTTTTAAGAAATGCTCTAAGGGAATTACAGAAAACTCTGAATGAGAACTTCCCAGAGTATCTTGCTTATTTCATTTCAATATTTTGTTCAGAAATTAAATTGGCTTTTTGTTATGGAAAAAAAATATCTATTTTTGGGAGTCTTACCTGCACCTGAGAAGACTTCTTGTCTAAAACATTTTAAATTGTTTTATTTAAAGTTTAGCTGTGTTATATATACTGTCAAGTTCACGGAGTAATTTAAAGGCATACATAAAACAGATATAAATCTCTAAAGTTGTTAAAAACTGCTTTACTTCACTGGAAGAAAATTCTCTAGGCCAGCATTTTTTTCTGGGCCCAAGTGGCCTAGAAATTGTTTTCACTAGAATTTCAGATGAAGTGAAGATGCTTCTGGCCATTACAGGCCAATTTTCCAGACAGGTCAGGATGCTCTAATTGCCTTAAGCATTATGAGATACTAGCTAACTCTTCTGTCTACCACTTTTTGCCAAGTGAGTGAAGAGGGAACAGGAGGGAAAGATAAGCTGCTGCACTGTCTCTGCTCCTTACTCCTTCCTATCTGAGAAGGCAGTAGCTGGCATGTCAGCTATTTTCCCAAAGACAGCTTTCTGAAAAGAGGAGAAAATGATGTGGGAGATATCTTTAAGATAGCCTGATCCTCAGCTGGAGGACAACAGTATGCTCCTTCTGAAATCTGAATGATTCTTCTTAATACTGGCTAATGTCTGTGTCTTTTGGTCCCATCGGATTTAGGAACTTATATTAGTAAATTTAAAGCATAATATCAGAAAAAGAGAAGCTGACAGTGGCAGTGATTAAAACCACAATAATCCACATTGTGTCATTTATATCTTAAATACGTAGCTAAGTTCCAAAGTTGAAGTACTCTTGGGCTATAAAATAGAAAAAAAAGAATAGAAGGCAGAACCACAGAATGCCATAACAGAAACACTCTCAGGCCTAGAAAAAATGCAAGTAACCTAAAAGGCACTGGCTATGATTATACACATTATTGCAATTCGGTCTCCAAGCTCCCTGCTGGGGCTGCGTGACAGAGTGGCAGTGATGGCCAGCTGCTGATGCATACAGTAGAAGCATGCTGCTAGAAAGAAATGAAGTGAAAGGGAAAGAAGTAAAAAAGAAAAGAAAAAGTCAAAGAGATAAGAAGAGAAAAAAGTAAAAACAAAATTGAAATACTGAAAAACCAAGAATGAAAAAATAAAACAGCATTCTCTGCTTTATATAGTGCTGAGACCTTATACAAAAACATTTTAAATAAAATTTACTCCGACAAGATCGCAGAAAAGGTAAATAGAAATAGTTCTTCTAATGGAGATAACATAAATATCTGGGCATCTGAGACAGATTATTACTGGCTAGCATATGTGCATGTGTGCATGTACGCATGTGTAACCAAAATGACTGGTTTCCCCTGCAGAATGCACCACTGGGGATGGAACGATACAGGGAATGTCTTATGGTCTGTGTAGAAATCAATGACTTTCCTTATTGAAAGCTGCCCTCAAGGGCAAAAAGCAGTGAATAGCTTATTAGTTTGTGCGCGCATGCTGGCAGATGATAAAGCAGCATTGAAATCAGTCATAGACCATAATAAAGTACCCATCCCCATCTTATAGCTAGTATGTACTTATGTCTCAGGGGAATATGCCTCCATTAACCCAAACTGTGCAGTAACTCATCTTTAACCACAGTACAAATATGCAGTAGAAGAGGAACCAATAATGATTTCTTACAGTTACTGATGCAAAAAATATAGTGGATAAATTACTGGTGTGTGGAGCATGATTCTTTCTGGTGTAAAATCCCCTAATTCCATTTTACTCCTATCTAGAATGTTATGGATAGATTCAATCTGAGGATATGGCCCGATACCAGAAATATTTTACTCATTTCCTAAACAAAAGAGGAAAATACAGAGTAATGCAACTAAAAACAAACACACACACACACAACAAACAAACGAGGCCTTTTTCCACTGCCTGTAAACTCTGTTTCCAAGTATACTCAGTCATCTATTCAGATACATAAGATCCACAGCTAGAAGTATTTACTGACCTCAATGTGTTGTCAATGGTAGGCATTGCATGTCACACTGTGGGATGTTTTGCTTTGATAGCAAACACCTGATTAATACCCATGATGTCTTTAACAAACATAATAGTTATTTAAAATGAAGTCTTCCCTTAAGACCACTAGCATAGATCATGCCTAAGCTGTAGACTGCATGGTTAAAGTACTGACTTCAATAACTATTTTCATGCCTCAATTATTTCCTGAGAGATACTGGTGGCATCTGTTCTTATATCCATGGATATCCAAAAGTAGTACAAAGTGTACTTTTTTAAAGGACTTGACACTTCAAATATGTAGTATTTTGTCTTGAAATATGATGGCCATATGGGGCAGAATAATTCCCTTAGCTGGAGTAACTGATGAGAAGCATTTATTAAACAGATGGATAGACACATGTAAGCTCACACACAGATCTGCTAACATTATGTTAGCTGTGGCACTCCCTGAAGGACATGCCTCTGGAAAGCACAGACAGAAATTCCGTCATCATATTATTACATAGAAAAGCATTAATGTCTTCCCAATCCCGTACAAAAAGAGTTAAGCATATTGTGTAATAGTTGCATCTAGAAGGTCATTAGGGCTAATGCATCACTTAAAGCACTCATCTTCACCTTAGATATTTCTCAACTTCCCACCACAGCAACTGCAGAAGGAAAAGTGATCACACTAGCTTTGCAACTCCACTCGTTCTAAAGGAGCCTTGCAGCCCGGATTACCCATGTACAAAGTCAAGCAAGGAGGAAAAAATGGATGTTCAAGCAGCTGGATTTGACTGAGGTCTTTAAGTGGTGTGGAAAGAATTCAAGGCAAAACTATTAGAGGATAGGATAGAGATATGCCAGCTAATAAATTTACAGCTACAAGTTGTTTTCTCTTCTTAAAGAATAAGATCTCATCAGTCATAAAAGGTATGCCACTTACACTTAGGATAGTTCTTTACACTTCATCACAATGTAGAAAACCATTCCTTCTCTACTCTGGCAGATTTCTAGGGCTTCCCTAACTGTATAAATTAATTCAAAATAAAAATAAACAGAAGCACCCATAAAAACCATCACTGACAAATTAAGTCTGTGAAAATCAATTAGCTACTTGTTTTAATTTAGAAGACAACACATTATGATGCAATCTGAATTAATAAACTTTTGGAAAACATGGCAACAGTTAAGACAGAAATGTGATACGCCAAATGAAAATGACTAATTTTTTTTTTTGTTCTTTGTGGAATAGCAATTGCACAGCCTGATACACATAAAACAGGGGCACAAGATTCACCTTTTTTATTTAACAGTGTAACAGAAGGGAAAGCACAACAAGAACAGCAGAGCAGCACGATCCCAGGCGGCAACGAGTGAGGATTTGCTCAAATGCAACAGTCACGGGCACAGGAAATAAGGGAAGGAAGCTGCTTACCTTCAGAAGGCCTCAGGTGCACAGAGATCTCTAGCAAGATACCCTTCCATCCACTGCCAACTTTTACATGAGGTCTGGGAAGGGGTGGATCCTGGCTCCATCCCCATTCAATCAATCAGCTGCATTGCATGCACCTAAGCTTCCCTGGGTTGGTCTTGCCTTCCTACCAGGTGCTTAATCATTGTTTCAAGCTGTGACTTAGCATTTTCAATACATACAGATATGCATACAGAATGCTACTAAGCACTACTGAAGAAATAGAGCACTCATGCTATCCTCTGTCTTCTGCAGAGAAGTTGTTTGGGTTACTAATCTGCTATCCACAGAATCATAGAATCACTAAGGTTGGAGAAGACCTCCAAGATCATCTAGTTTACCTACCACCAATATTGCCCATTAAACCATATCCCTAAGTATTACATCTACCCTTTCATTAAACATCACTGGGGATAGTGACTCCACCACTTCCCTGGGCAGCCTGTTGTAACGCCTAATCTCTTTCTGAAAATAATTTTCCTAATATCCAACTTGAATCTCCCCTGGCTCAACTTGACGCCAGTCCCTCTCATCTTATCACTGTTAGCCAGGAGAAGAGACTGACCCTCACCTCACTACAACCTGCTTTCAGGGAGTTGTAGAGATCAGTGAGGTTTCCCCTGAACGTCGTCTTCTCCAGACTGAACAATCCCAGATCCCCCAGCTGCTCTTCATCAGACTTATGTTCCAGACCCTTCATAGCTTTGTTGCCATTCTCTGGATATGTTGTAGGGCCTTAATGCCTTTCTTGTAGCGAGGGGCCCAAAACTGAACACAGTACTCAAGATGTGACCTTACCAGACATGAGTACAGGAGGATGATTACTTCCCTACTCCTGCTGGCGACACTATTTCTGTTACAAGGCAGGATTCCATTGGCCTTCTTGGCTACCTGGGCACACTGCTGGCTCATGTTCAGCTCAGTGTCGACCAACACCCCCAGATCGTTTTCCTCTGCACAACCTTCCAGCCGCTCTGCCCCAAGCCTGTAATGTTTCATGGGGTTATTGTGACCAAAGTGCAGGACCTGACAGTTGGTCTTACTGAACTTCATCCCAGCCTCAGCCCAGCGATCCAGCCTGTCCAAATCCTTCTGTAGGGCCTTCCTACTCTCAGGCAGATGAACACTTCCCCCCAACTTGGTGCTATCTGCAAACTTACTGAGGGTGCACTCAATTCCCTTATCCAAATGTTCTGGGTTATTCATGACTTCATTCCACTGCACTCTCTTTTTTGGGGGGTGTTGCATATTTGTGACCTTAGACAAGCCAATGCTTGTACAGCATTTTTCTACCAGCTCTATAGAGGTTTTATAGCATTTATAGCGTGTTGTGAGGACTGACTGAGAGTGAAGACTGGAGTCTTGTTCTTCTGGTAATACAGAATACATATGTATCCAAGACAAAATTATCCAGATTAATAATGATTTGTTTTATGTGATTTGTTATATAAAATGTTTGAAATTTGCCATCATTTGGCCACTCCACTACGTATCAAATCTTTTCTTAGCACTGCATTTTGAGCTTTCAAAATAATCCTGAAAGAATTTCAAGTAATGCTAGGAGAATGTGCAGGTGAACAGAAATGATGGAATGCGATTTGCACTTGGAAAAGGAAATGGGTTCTTTCTGTAAACAGAATTGGTTTTACTGCCTTGCAGCTGACTGTATGCCGTGGAGTACAAGCTAGATTTGCAGCAGGAAGATTTTGGAGTAGCAGACAGAAAGGCAAAAATGATTCAATTATTCCTGCTCACCTTTCAGAGGGCAAAGGCCTCTGTATTAGTCCACAATTTCTCTAGTTTTTAAAACACACACAGGTTTTTGTTGGATTTTTTGCATCACAGATTGAGAAAATTAAAGTGACTGTGTTGCCTGTCTAGACAATTTTCCATGTTTCCCCAACTAAGAGTAACATGCAAGAAGAAGATGAGTTACTACACACTTGATTATGTTTTCTGCACAGAAAGTTCACACCAGTAATCACGGTTGAGTGGTGCCTCAGTCTCACCTAATTCAGTTCTGACAGAAAGAAAAACTCACAGCTTCTTGTGAGGAGTGATCCTAGGCTTGCTGGATTCAATGGGTGAATCTAGGCCAGCATTTTAGTTGAGATGGGGCTTATCCTTTTTAAGTGAGTCTTTCAGTTTCCTCATTCACTGCACTGTGGTTGGCTCTTGGAGAGAGCCAAATCCTCCCAAATGCAGCTATGTGGGAAACGCACTTCAGCAGCATACTTATGCATGTCAGTTCATGACAGGGGGTCACGAAACTAGACTAATCTGTGGTAATGCTACTTCCCTGATCACGTGCTGTAACTAACAAGTTCTTAGCAGCTACTGCTCCAAGCTGCAAATGCACGCCCACTGTGGTATTCTCCTTGTGAATGAAGATATAGCTAGAAACATTCCCTTCTGAACATCTGACCCCAGCACAGTCTGCTAAAATTGAAGATAACCCTGCACAAAAGAAGGGGAAGATTGGGTAGCATTATAGGTCATGACATAGGTTTCCTGCTAAAAGAGAAAAATACATTTTTTTTTCTCTTGCAGACTTTTTCCTCAGAACCTGCATTTTCAAAAAACAGCAAAAGAAAATAAATACAAACATTATTATGGACACTGGCACATCTTTTTCTTTTTTTCCTAGGAACCAGGTAATAAGTCTATCCCAATTACCTAAGGAGGTAAATTAGATATTGTTTGATATTTCTCCAGTGTGAATCCAGATTCCTTCTGGATATTAATACACTTCACAAAGTCATTACGAATAATTTAGCATAAAAGCAGCCTTTTTCCTCACAAGACAAAGCAGTGAGGCTGAAGCATTTGTAGAGCAGTGTGAAAAACATACTGTAGCTGCCTTGGCTCCATTTGGATGGAGTATAAATAAGGAATTTTGTCTTCACATCCTGTCAGCCTCTTAGTCTTACTTAGCACAAATATTCAGGAAAAACAATGATAATATCATTTGGTTTTCTTTTTTTCTTTTTCTTCTTCTTCTTCTTCTTCTTTTTTTTTTAGTGCTAAGTCAATGCATAATTACTGGAAAGCATTTCTGACTGAATTTTAGATGAGCATTGTGACAAAATATAATATTGGAAACAATCTTTATCAAACATTCATGTGTAGTGTGAGAGATAAAAACAGGAATCCATAATTCATACAGTAGAGTGTATTACCAAGTGTGAATAAGAGGCTGAATTTAAATGAGGAGGTCTGAACAATATTTTCTGCGAGGCATCTGCTTTAATCATTTACATTATTCACTAGATTTTCCAGAACAGTAAATCTTAAATATATATTTGTGTTTGTGAGAATGTGTATGTAAATACACACATATATGCACACATACACAAAGCATTATATGCATCCACGCGTCAGCACATATTCACACAGACACAGAAACGTGTTTGTATACAGAGACATAACAGCTTAGGGCCTGATCCTGAAATCATTTTACATGAAGAGAAAGACTCCCACTGACAATGATAGATTGGAGAGCAAGACCTTAATGCTTTGTTGTTTTTTTTCCCTCTTACCCTGAGTTTGTGGTGGTAGGAGTCAGATCAAGGGAAAGGTAAAGACAAGTCTTTATTTATCCTAAAATAATGGAAATATTTACTTGGGTGACAACACACATTACAGAAAAGTAAAAACAAAAAAAAAACCAAAAAAACCTCACAGTAGATCCACCTACACTGAGATGAAATTCTAAAGACTTTTCTGTCAACCATTATACCCAACTGATATTACCCAAATGGTGCTTTCAAGACAGGCTCCTGTGCCAGGATACAGTCTAGAGACCCTTGGGCAAGAAGCTGCAGGCTTAATCACAGCCTGCATGAGGCACCATCCAGATCCAAGTCTTCCTTTTTCCAACCACTTACCTTCTTAACAGGGTTTCTTGTACTTTAGTTTATATGAGGAGTTCTAATTCTCGTCCTAGCGGTTGTCCCTGCCTGGCTTGACTCTGTATGTCACTTAGATGTCAACTCTTGCCAAGGTAGCAAAAGAGTCATCTAATGATTGATGGGTGCTGCATTAAGCTTGAAACATCTTCCTGATCCTTGATGAAGAAGTAGGCCTTCTTCTCATCAGCCTTTCAGATCTGAGAATGATTTTCTTTTCTCGCACATAATGAACCTTATATTTCACATAACCTTATGTGCTTGTGAATCATACTTAACACTTTGATATGGGCATACAGTTGTTAGTGATTCATCCTTGACTTTTAGGAAGGCAAGTCCTGTTTTGGAGGAATATCGGGACTGAGAATCCCCTTTCAGAGTCCTGTTTAGGACCATATAGTTGCTGACAAAGTTTTGTCATGGCACAAAATGAAAGGCAGAAGTAACCCCTAATCCAGGTTCAAGATTTTATGTTCATTTATTGATTCTGACATTACATCCCATATAAGAAGCATCCTTTCTGCCAGCCTGTGTAGCTATGTCACCTGCATAACTAATCCTTTTATTTCCCAGTCCCAGTTTGGTGGCTGGTAAAGCAATGTCACAAAGCAGTAACTGTCACTTTGTCTCAGAAGAAAGAAGGCTAGAGGGGTAGAAATCTCTGAGCCCTACTTCAGGACAAAGGCTATCTCCTTTGACTGGATTCAGAGATTGCCTGCTTGCAGCAGCCTACCTGCACTCCTTCCATTGCCATTTATTCGTTATAACAACCCCTGGCTTTGTTTTGTTTTATTTTGCTTTTTTCCAAGTGGAATGCCAGGTGTTGCTTTTTTATCCCTTCACTTCTTAATTCCCTTTCTTTTTCATAATAATGTGTTTCTTGATTCTGGTGGATCTCTTTGCTAGGTCTGCAACAGCTGGCATTGCTGTTCTGGAGGCCAGTTTCCTCTGATGTGTATGTATTTATTTAAATAGTTGTTGCTTCCTTGGAAAGGAACAGGGAAACACGGGATAGAAAGAAAATACCAAAACATTGCAAATATTTCTTCATAGAACATTCATTGAGTAATATAGGGCACATTAAAAAAAAAAAAAAAAAACACAAAGTTTTTAATTATGTGCAGCAGAAGAGTTGATGAGGAATTGTGAAATCCATGAGGAATGAAATCCATGCTCTGAAGACCAATGAAAACAATTTTCACCTCTTTTTATGATGATGAGTCCAAATGATTTAAATGATTTTGTCCTATCATTCTAGTTCTCTTTCCTCTAAACTTTTTTAGTGATAGCCTCTTCCATGCTTAAGCAAAATGATGAATTAATTCAGTCTCTCCCCTGTGGGGCAGAAGAAAAGCAAGACTCAACACATTCCATTCTGCCAATATTCCATTCACAAGGCAGATTACATTAACTTGCATTTTCCTCCTAGATTGTTTAATACTATTATCCTGAGGAATGTACAGATCACAGAATTTGTGACTGTGAAACATTCTGATAAAAGAAGGAAAAATCAGATACATTCAAAGATTGTGAAATGTGATTTGTAAAAAAGCACTGCTGAGAAGATGGGGAAGAAGGGCAGATACAAATTTGCTGAAAGAGAAAAAGATGTTGAGTTTCTCCTCCGTTAATATTCAGGGTATATCCTGTTGGAGCAGTTCTATAGCTTTTACAACTTCCAATACCCCGGCCTAAGCTGCATCTAGTCCTCTAGGCCCCAGTGCACTGAAGAGGTACTAACCCTGCCAAGCCATGTTCTGACTGTGCCTTTAGATGCTATAGAAGGTAAACAGAAACCACGATACCAAAAGAGAACAGGTTATCCTGTCTTTCAACCCTGGTATTTCTCGGGAAGAGAATATCTAAACACCAGCAGACTACTGTCATTATTAGCCTCCTCCAACAGAAGGATGTGCACCAGCCCAAAGAAATATAGCCTAGCTCATCTCCATTTTACAGTGTCTGTACTCCATCCTTCCTCCCAAGGAAGACCACACACCACATCCAAGTGGCAGCTATTATTCGGCAATGTGTTTAGCCAGTAGGGCAGTGAATCATGCAGTCTAGTCTATTTAATGATGGGGAAGTGTGTCATCCCCTTGCAGAAGGGTTGCCAGCGCTTCCCTGCGTCTGAGGCTGGCTGTTCTAAGTTGGAAGTTCTCAGTAAAGGTCCTTTGCCATATCTTCTCTTAGTAATATTTTCCTATGACAAAACCTCGTCTACTTTCTCAGAACAACCTCAGTAGTAAGTAAGCAGAAAAAGCGTGATGCCAGCAAATCTTCTGGGGCATTCTGTTTTCTAAAAGGGAAAGATTAGAAGTGGGATTTGGACTTAAACCAAATACTGGTTACACAAAAGCAGGTAGGTTAAGGGACTTCTGTGTTGCAGGCTAAACTGCATCATCATCTGTCATTCAGACTCATGGCACAGGGCAAAGTGGTTTTACTTGACGCAGCCTTTGTTATGGTAATTGATGCCTATATTGTCACATCTTTTCAGTAAATCACTTCCTTTCAGAAACTGCCAAGAAGGTCTGAGTTGACTGCAGCAGGGTCATGGAAGTCATCAGGCGGGAAGAGAATAGATTGTGACAGTAGTACAGGTCACCCATATGTTCCTGAAAAAACATCTGTTGAGTGCCCTTTTCGGGAGGTGAAATCATGTAGAAAAATGAAGGATGGGAGCGGGCAGGAACTTTTATATGTCACAAAGCATGTACTAGGCAGGTGAGTAAAGCAGAGGTGAACGCTAGAAGAGCCTTACTGAAAGTGCTTAAAGATTCAAACATCGAAAGGCTTCCCTTTGTTATGCGGATAGGATTTACTCCATTTAGATGTCCTAAACGTATGAAGTGTGAATTTGCAAGGGAACTGTAGCTCAGGGAACAATCACTGGCTGAGACCCCTAGACACTGTCACTGTGACCGTTAGGATTAAATGATGACCCACAAACTAGGAGCAGCCAGGGGACCTCTTTCACTGACCTGCCCCTCTTGCCTTGGAGAGCATGAGGGGTGGCTTAAGGGCAACGATAAATTGCCCATTTTACACTGCAAGTTTCAGCTAAGCGTCATGAAAGGAAAGAATGTAAGCAGTGCTTGGAAATGGTGACCTAAACACCAAAGGAGATAATAACTTTAATTATGATTTCTACTCTTAATAGTACTACCTTAAAAGGAAGCAATTTCAACATCCTAAGCAGGGCTATACATACATTTATTAAGGAACAGATTTTGTCTAGGTATTCCACTACAACTTTAAAAAGAACAATGTTAAAAGGTAGTTTTCCAATAAAGATTCCACTCACACAAATAATGGCTTTCTGCAGCCTAATAAACCTACCCCTCCTACATAATTATGTAGGAAGTGTAATATTGTGTTGACCTAGTCCAACATTCTCCTCCCCATCATACACTCAAACACACACATATACCATTTGTAATTAGCAGGGAAATTCTCTGTATTAGTTTTCTTTGCACTTTATAGAATAGCAGAGAGATTAATTAAGAGGTCTATATTTCTATTTCAAGGTTCAAGTACTTTCATTGAGCACATTGTGCTTTCAGAATCCATAGCGTCAGCAGAATTCCTTACTTCAAAACACAGGCATTTTTCTTCCTTAATTTTATATATATAATATATACATTATAAATATATTACAATTACTAAACGAATGTGAGTAGTTATGAAACCCAGACCACACTTGTTACAAATCTAAGGCGAACGACAGCAGGGCTATGGATGTAAGGGAAGCTGGACAAACATTATAAGACAAGACAATGCTGACTGAAGAGGCTGTTAGGTCACCCTAGGAAATCTGAACCAGCTATATTTTCATTGACAGTAGTAGAAAATCCTCACACCAGCTTATAAACTTGCCTTTCCTGTAGGTGGTACAGACTTCAGGCACAGTGATTTAGATGCATGCTATGTCAGCAGCTTCTGAAGTTGGTCCTCTTTGCATGCTGTACTTGTAGACATACACTTGGACAAGGTGTTGAAAATTCTTCCAGTAACCTAAAAGCTGCTACATTTTTCTTTTACTCATTTAAATTTTTTTACTAGCCAATTTCAAGGCTCACCCATGCTTCTAAAATGTTATCAGACTTCACTCTAGAGATTCATATCAATTATTTCATTAAATTGAGAAAGTGCTTAAAAGCATTATTATACATGGAGTTAAAATTTTCTCAGCATACACACATATAGCAAAGCCAAAAAGGTTTAAAAAATACTCCTACCTAAGTAAAGCAGTGTTGTTTTTAAATACAGAAATACAGCCTTTTATTAGGAAACCAAGAAAATGCATACACTATATAATAGCAAACACTATTTTTCCTCCAATTATTTTATTCTATGACACCTTTTTCTACTTTGTCTATTGGGTGAGATACCTGCAGTGAGAGGACTGTATAACCTAATCTTAAAAATATTTACTTTTTTGCCTAATTTCTGTATAGGAGTAGTGTTACTAGGTAACTACATGCTTAACAGGAGTCTTGGTACATATGAATATACAAAAAGCAGAAAACAGCGGAAAACAGCAGAAAACAGCAGAATTCTACTATCTTCCAATTGTGCCATAATTGTAGTGCTGTGAACTGGGGGATGATCTGGTGGAAAGAGAGAAATCTTGTGACGGATTGATCTGAGTGCATGGGTCTGACCTCACCTTGTTTAGTTCCTAGATGGTTGAGTATTTTCAATAACTCCCATAGAGCCATCTGGACCCACTTCTAACAATCAGATGGTAAGGGGCAACATTGTCCAGTGGACTCCTTTAACCACTAATTTCTACTTAAGGTCAGAGTTAAAACAGAGAAAGTAAGAGAACAATTCTCAAGCAAGGCAGGGCCCAGTAATTACTCTTTGAAGCTGCAGCAGTTCTTTCATGATCCCTTTCTTGTTTGACACCATCAAGTGTCAAACACTCCAGTTCTCCAGAGGACCAAAACCATTACCATTAAAACAAGAGTAGTGTCAGAGATGACTGATCATTCTGGGATGTGTTTGCAAGGGTGCTGTTTTCATCTATCAAAGTTAGCTATTGGCTTACGTTGTACAATGTTGCATGGTGTTTAATACATAGATATTGCAAAGAATAACCTAAGCAGAATATAATAACTAAAATACTAAGATCTAAGCATTTACTTGTTTGTGTATCACTTACAAGTTCTTGACAAATACGTAATATTTTTATACAACAGTCAAAAAAGACTGTGAAGAATGTTGTAAGCAATACGCAACATATAAAAATCTCTGGGATCAGACTCTGAGATGAGTTCAGCACCTGCACACCTTGCTCTTCCCAGTCATAACTGGCAGTACCGGGCAGTTGAGAGAAAGAATGTTCTTGACGCGTATTAGCAATTATGTTCTAAAAATGTTTAAGGAAAGTTAGAATAAGATAAAATATTCACCAGCTGATCCACACTAGATAGCATGAGTGAACTGTAATACACCATTTAGTATATGATGACACCACAGTTTTAGAAAGAGCCAAGATGGTAAAAGGAACAACAGCCCAATTCTCATTCACAAAAATGCATTGGACATAATTTCCCAGTTATTTGGAAAGCAAGCATTTTTTTAAGCTCCATAAACCAGAAAACTGAAAGACGGGTAGTAAACAAGAACAGATTTAAGAATCATGGGAATGAGGCATTGCAAAAGAAAAGATTTACTACTGTGACAGAAAGTGCTTCCAGGTTCCCCTACTGCTGAGCCAATGCAGTGCATTTGCCACAATTAGTCTTGAGCAGACCTGAGCACTCAGGAGACACACTCAGACAGGGCATCCAACTCACGGGAACAGCAAAATAAGTTAACCAAGGTAGGAATAACAACGTGCAATGTTTTTTTGGAAGGATGAATAGATTTTTGTGAAATCATTTGTGAAATGAGACTACCTGCTTAAATATTTTCCAATCAGAAATACTTTTCAATCCAAAGTAATTCTTGAAACAAAAAATTTTGAATATTCTTATCTGACGTGTTTTGGAAAAGCTCAATTATTCTGTCAAGAAGTACACTGTCTGCTGCTCACTAGGCTTGAGAAAGATTCTAAGGAGATAATTTTGGGCTAAGTTGTGCTTTTTTTCCTTTTTCTAACTTCCAATTGCCTTCTCAAAAATCAGAGAGTCACTTGGCAATGGTTGTCTTTGTGAGGAAGTACTTGGAAAGCATTATTATGAAAACATTTTTGTTAGCAATAGCTATTAGTAATAACAATAGTCCAAGTGTTTATGTAGATTGATTTTAAATAAGACTTTGTGCCTACACCAAAAAACTGTCTCACAGATGTGCAAACCAGACATTGTAGGTGTGTAGGACAAGACACAAGTTTTCTAGAATTTCTCATCACAACACATGATTCATGCTCTTTTTTAGAATGGTTGAAAGAAAAAAAAAAGATCTTTTTAAAAAACATACTGACAGCATCAGTACTTAAAAGGTTAACCTGTTGCTAATGTGACCTCAGGGTAAGAAAGCTTTTCATCACCAGCTCAGAAAGTAGTGAACAAAGTCCATTATCTATCTGATGGTTGCTTAGAAATCTAGGTGGGGGTGACTGCAGTAACTTATTCCATTTCTCAGTGGATAAATATGGATTCACAAAAGCATGCAAATGCTTCTTAGGCTGTCAAAAATTACAGAATTAGCTGTGATCAAGGGCTGATTAGGAATCATGAAGGATAATCTTTTTTTTTTTGTCATCCAAAAAACTCTGTACAGGGCAGGGCAGTACAAGGATAATACTAGCTATTTTCTATGTTGAGCAAAGTTCAACAAAATGCCTAAACCTAAGGCCATCTTATTTGGCATCTTTCTCACAACTGCATTTGTGCATAGTAAAACTTGAGTATCTTAAACGATAGCTGTGAACTGCTGTAGTTCACATTTAACCAAAGTTTGCTTATGACTCATGTTTAGTGTAGGAAACAGTTTTGTCTCCTGAAGCTTTATCATGCATCACCCACACCTATCAGACATATGCTATCTGTACATAATTACTTGACACGGTAAAAAAACCACACACACATCTCCTGCAAGGATTTCACCTCTCCTCCCTTTGCCCTCCTTCTCTTAGTCCTCATGTACTCTCTGTTGTCCCAGGAGCGTGCCTGGATCATTCTGTGTCTCTAGAAGGATTAGTTACAAGATTTAGTTACATGATACTCATCCCACACTGTTCCTTAGAATATCCCATATTAGGCTTATTTTCCAAGCATGTGTTAGGTGCCATATTAAGCATATTTTTTCAATGATTTTCAATAGGGAGCTTGGAGAGGAGAGAATAGGGTCTTAAAATGTTTATGTTTATTTTTATTTTAAAATTTCAGTGTTTGGGGAGGTAAATGGAGCTTGTGGGTTTTTGTCCTGATGATGTAGGGAGAAGAGGGCAACAGATCACTCCTCAGCAATCTTCTGCCTGTGTCCTTGGAACTGTGCCCAGTGGTTCTGCACACTACTCAATTAACATACTTCATGTTTTACGAGGTATAAAGTTGCACCTCCTGAGATGTGTGACCTTGTGCCCGGTGAGATGTGGCCAAACTTGTCACATCAGTGGGCTTTCAGAAAATGGTGCTAAATTCATTGCTTTTTTGCTGTAAACCTGATTCAAACTCAGGTCTCAAGCTGAGTTAGACTGGTGTATTAACCTAACGCACCCACTTGACTCTCTCTTAAGTACTATGATAGATTTCTTTTAATCTGCTGCAGAAAATAAATTGCTGGGAAAAAAAAATAAAGATTTGTACTCTTTAAAGACTAATCACTTTCAGGCACTGTATGGCAAACAGCAAGATTCAGAATGAATCCTTTTGCTGAATTACTCATGACAGCTTACAACCCAGACTATTAAACATTCATCAATAAAAATTTAACATCTCATCTTCCTTTGATATCCTCAACTGCTCCCTACATAAGACAACAAGAAGGCTTTCCACAGCTCAGTGTGATGGCAGGACATCAAAGCAGCCTCCCCAGCTAGCCTGCTTAGAACAGTTTCATGTATTTAGAAAGTTGAATTGTCACATGGGAGGGGAAAAGCAATGCAAGAGAGTCTCTTTGGTTTGGATATATCTAATCCTTCCCAAGGGGTTGTCCATGGAGTGGCTGAGCAGCAAGTTGCTATGCACATTTCTCCAGATAACGATCTGACAGACCACACAGAGGCAGGAAAGAGGAGTTGAATACTTTCCTCTGTGAAACAGTGAGCATCACGGGGCAGAATTTTAACTGCTGGGAAAAAGGAAAGACTTTGTTTAAATAATTACCGGGCTTGCTTTTGTTTTTGATTGAACAATTTTTTGAAGCTACCATTTGCTAGAGAAGTGAAGACTGTAAACAAACAAACAAACAAACAAAGAAACACAAAAACCTATTTGCTTTCCTGAAGCCTTGAGAAGGTGGGTGTTTGATTTGAAAAAGCAAACAGGAAAATTAGGGCCTGAAATTAAACTTAAGAAGCTCAGAAGCAAGATCCCAAGAGGAGAGTTGGGGCAGTTTCTACATTTTCAACAAGTATCATTCCCTGGACATTTTTTATTTCACCAATTCCTGCTTTAGCCTAAAACCAAAGCATGAATTTGAGGGAGGAAAAAAATGTCTGAAACCTTGACAGGTTCAGGTTAGGCTAAAGGTCCAACTCAGTAATGTGATATCCATTTGCCTACTTCAAATTTAGGTAATATAGGTTTCATCTGATCTCAGGTCCAATCCAGAACATCAACAGGGTGAATTTACCTATTTATTATGTACCATTATCCCAAATATTGGCTAGAAATAAAGAATGTTTTTAAAATTATTATTCCTTATTTCATCTACTTGCAATGTTTGTTATACAGCTTTAGATTCAGTGGGGAAAAAGACAGAGTTTATAGAACAGCTGCTAAAAAATGTACTGTTTTAAGGCAATGAACCACACTCAGAAAGTGCAAACAGCCTTCTCCAGACCCTTTCTCTGTGCAAATTCTTTCTACACGCTCTCACATAAACAACACTGACTGTCTTCAGTCTCTTCGTTTCCCTGGAAGTCAAGAGCTGTTCAACCTAGCTTACTAAGTGCACTCTTTGGCCATGCTGGGGCTGAGGCATCTTGTCTCTCATCCTGAAATTAGGACTGTTCATCTTACAACTAAATTGATTACTGCTAGACTTTGCATTAGCAGTTCCACCGGACCACCTGGTTACATCTTTTCCCAACAATTGCTAGCACTCAGTCATACTTACTACCAAAATCTGACTGAATTTCCATTTTCATACTTCTGAGTCACAGCTGGATTTTGGATCAGATGCTAAGCTGAAAGAGACCTCAATGTTGAGTGAAATAGTGAAGTTTTGTCCGATCTGCCTTTTTTTTTTCCTGGCTCCTAGATTGTGAGACTGGTCATTTTTAGAGCCTGCTGCCCACCTGTGGTGGTCTGGGATTTCAGAAGCAACATTCCAGCTCAGAGTCTGCCCGTTCCAGAAGGAATGACGTGCAAGAAATGGGAAAAAAAATCCTACCAAGCAATCTTTTCAAATAATTTTTTTTTTTTTCCTCCCAGTTATAGCTCCACTAGGGTGAGAGAAGTAATTTTAGAAAGTCAACAGAAGAAAGAAAATCACATTCTCTTGGTGATAGAAATTCTGTTTTTCAAGACTACTGGATTCTTTTAATTTCATCAGGAGAATCATAACTTCCCAAACCTATCTTTCAGTATGGTTGGGTGGCATGGCAAAATATCAGCTGGCTAAGCAAACTGATGTTATGTCAGCAAAGGTTCTGGAAAGAAGATGAAGTATTGCCCACAGTTATGAGTTAATTGACATGACATTTCTTAGTTTTCAGTGAGCTGTTTGGGAGCCAGAGCACTGCTAAGGAATTGAATATAGAATCACAGAATGGCTTAGGTTGGAAGGGACATCAAGAATTGAGTTTCAATCCCTGTGCTGAAGGCAGGAAGCTCAGAAAGAACACTTTCTTCACCAGCCTAATTCCTTCTACATAGTTAGTAGAGATCCTAAGTTTTTCAGATTGCACAAGCTAGGTTTTGCTGTGGCCTTTTACTTAGATTAAATTTCCCTTACCTACACTCCTCTGTTCAACTGTAGTACTGAAATATTTACTTATTATCAACAACTAAGTCTTAAAAATACAATAGATAGAATATCTTTTCTTCCCCTGTTTATGCATAAAACCAGTCCCCACTATTAAAAATTTTTCTTTAATAAAAGCAATAATGACCAAGCTCCTCTATTAAGCTGCAGGCATCTCAGTCCTGACATAAACTGATAAGTTTCTTTTAGAACAATTAGTTCTAAGACTAAATCCAATTTGGAAATAATTCTATATTCAGCTGCTTAGGAGTTGTCTGCAATTCGCCTAAGAACTTCCTATTGACTTCCAGACAACAGCAGTACATTAAAATGGGATGAAAGAATGAAATTGTTTACATGGGACAAGAGATTTCACTTATTTTTGAGAGTCAAGAAGGACCAGAGCAGAAAAATTACCATTTCCACTATGCCCCTTTACCTTGCTTCAGAGAAGTAAAAATGTGTCAGTACTGGTGGGGTGGGTACAGTGCTGAGCCCTGCAACTGGCAGCATAACTGGTGGCAGACAAGCAGCTCTGAAATGAGCAGTGCCTAGCATTTGTCACATCACACTGTGATTTTTGTTTCAATGCCAGTTCAGTCTATATTAGGTATGCTTCTGGACCAGACAAATATCTGAATTAAGATTATTTAGAATGAAATTTACCTATCCTATGAAAATTTTGGACATTTCCTAGTGTCAGTCTTATTTCTATAAAAATGATGTCAAGCTACTAAGCTTACATTCATTCCTGATGCCCATTTCAAGTGAAATATAAAGATGTAGGACACAATTCACCCAAATGCAGTTTTGCCAGGACAGAGAGACTGGTGAAACTAACACCTTCCATTTCACTGATGTTCCACGGGAATTTTAAATGCAGCTTACACATTGGCATCCGCCAAAACACAGCCATCCTTTCAGGCAGACTCTCTCTTGCTCTTTCAGCCAGTTTCCGAAAGTGTTACTGAGCCAATGCAGTGCAAATACCCATCAGGATTTTTTGTTTGAATATGCTAATGCTCACTGCTTACAGGGGTATGACATGGAGGTTCAAGTCATGTAGGTTTGATTATTGAAACTGACTGAAAACTGCATGAAAAATATTCATATCAATAATGACCTCTACTTCTCTGCTGCCAAAACTGGTGCAGCAGAGATTCCTATTTTTAAGCAGGATATATTCCTAATATAACAGTCATATGATATGCAGAGTAAGGCTTTGCTGCAGGGCAGTGCTGCATCTGTTATCTTAAATGTGTAAGCTGTGACTCTCATTTTAAAAGTAAAATTATCTTGATGTACTAGCTGTGCATGCAATTCCTCTTCTCTCAGAGTAAATTCTAGATGACTCTCTGTCTTAACTGCAAAGAAATTTGAATAAGTTCTCGGTACTTTGGTCAAAATTCACACCTGTGCAGAGAGACTGCACAGACAAATTTGCCATTCAAGTCCCACACAGCTTCTGTGAATCTTGTCTCTAGTTACTACCTTAAAGATATGAGAAGAGGTGGTGTTCAGCATGTTGGAAAAGGAGACATCTTTTCATGGTGGGGGTTCATTGTTTTCATGTTTAAAATTGGGTTTAAATTTGAAAGCTTTAAATTTGGAATAATCTTTAAAGCTACTGAGGATAACATTTTTCTATTCTTCTTACAATACAGAAATAAATCATGACAGTTATGTACAAAAAAGAAAGCTGTGGAAAAATAAACACATGAATGGTACCAATACAGTTGACAGATTTTTGAATTTTGCATTGGTTCTACAAAGAGCAGAGGGGAATAAAGTTGATATTAAATAAGATAAAATAAATCTCAGGTTGGACTCTACCTACAATCGGTCCCAGTCTTTCACTGGGAAAGTGCTGTGCATAGAACAAACCTGTAAATTAGATTACCTTGTCTGCTGCAAATCCAAATGGTGAAAATGCAGAGTTAAGTACCAAATTTTTCAATCCATTTGATTACCATCTACTTTCTTCCAAAAGCTGGCAATCCAAAGCACATTAGCTGCTGTCAGTCACCATCACAATTCCTATAGTGTTGATATCTGAATTGTAGGAATTGAATCAACATATCAACTCAATGCACATAAGTAAACACACAGAAGGTGTTTCAGTCATGATAACCCTAACTATGTCAGTGAATCTACAACCTCCTCCTTCCCTCCTGCTGGTTCTGAAATAGTATACAAATGAGAGAATTTAAACCAACTTAAATGCTATCCTTCAGTCTACAGATAATGAAATAAACGGGCAGTCCTTGTGGGATTTAAGAAGCATCACACTAAGAAAACCAGAATTTTCTAATTCACAGCACCTGCCCCAGCCAGGGGCAGCCCAGAGCACAGGCACTCAGCACAGGGCAGCTAATACACATCAGTGCTGATGAAACATGCCCTGGTAAAGGATGCTTCTCTAATGTAACAGTGAAGTGAAAACGAGTAATATAAGTCTGCATTCAAGAAGAGGGGTTTGGTTTAATTGCAGCAGCTGTGCCACAAGGTCTTGCTTGCAGAGAGAGGCAGTTTGAGGCCAGTCTGCCTGGGAGCAATCACTGGGCTGATACAGGAACACGGAAGCTGTCCTGCATCACTGCTAACCACCAGCAATAACAGTGCTGAGCCTTGAACCAGCCGCTCATTCCTCAAATGTTTGGTTATTTCAACATAGAAGCACAGAATGACTTGGACTGGCACAGAGCTCTGTCTCTACACATGCTGAGCCACAGACCTGATAAAAGGATGAAACTTGGAATTCAGAGATGGAAAGAGAGCAGATACTTAGCACGGGATATCTGACTTGCATAGCTTACATGCGTTATTGAAATGAGCTGTGCATTTCAGTTGTTTTGAAGAAATAATGGTGGAGCTTGCGGTTAACCATTGCTCTTGACATTTTACAGACATAATTAAGGGCTTGTAATTAAATTACGAAGCCTCCTGCTGTGAATGTTGTATATTATTTGTAGGAGCATCTCTTCCCAAGCAACTAGAAGAAGGGAAACTGACAGCACAGTGATAACAATTTAAGGCACAAAGTGACAAAAAAAAAAAAAAAAAAAAAAAAAAAAAGCACTATATCTAGGGTGACCTGAGGGTCTAAAAAGACTCACTGTTGATACATTAAGACATAGCCCATAGCTTAAAACCAGAACCTGGAACTTAAGTTAGTCACAGAGGGTTAACTTGTGGTTGATAAATTCTTTAATGCATATTGCAAAGCCTCTGTAGCTTTTGTAACCTTTATAGGTAGTTGCAGACAGTTGTCTGTACATCAGTAGTACACAATAAAGTTGTTTCTAAGACACATTTGACCCTTCTGTAAATAACATATATTTATTAAAACATCCACTAATCATTTATTATCTTTGTATGTGCTATAAATGGAACTCTTGGTTCCACTGTTGACTTGCTGTCACCTCTCAAAAATATTCACTTGTAAGTGAATTAAGAAACAAATAAAACAACTGGAAGTCATGGACCTTATAGAAACAGTACCTAAAATAAATATTCTGTGGCATGAGTTACGCAGGTCAAGTTAAGCTGCATGGTTCAAGCTTTGTTGTGATTCCCTCTGCCCTTGTAACCCTTATACACGGTTATTTGTCACAGAAGAATTACAAGATACACTGTTTCTTAAAAAATAGAGTCACAATCCTTACTAAAATGTCACTATCGTATTCTGTTACAAAGTATCAACATAACTTATTTATTATGCATTAAAAGCAGACAGTACAGACCCAGAAATGTACAGGATTATCATTATCTGTGTTTCGTGTAGACAGAACTGAGACATGCAAAGACAAAAGGTTTTCCTGAAGGACTGTTGTCTTTACCTGCAGAGTGTATACCACTACTAAAAATGCCTGGGTTGATTTTTAAAAGATGGGAAGTAGAAGAAAATCCAGTGTTTCAGTTTTCCAACACTGTGGGAAAGAGTTGTGCCTTTGCAATGTGATTATCCTTTTACCACTTGGCATCTTTAGATGAAGTCATCAGCCATTCAGGGCTGAAGATATTTGGGACATACTTAATCCCATCCATTATGTAGACTTCTCTCCCTTCTTCTGCCAGTCCCAAACATTTGAAATATTAAAAATTCAGCTGAGGTCTCAAAATGGTGATATTTTTCTCAATTGTTTTTGAGCTACTTAAAAAAAACACTATTGTTTATTATTGATTGGTAATAACATTTTCCAAGATTTCCTCTGCGAATTGCTTTGTAAACCTTCAAATGAAAAATTACTTCTGGAAAAACAGCAGCTGCCTTAAGACTTCTAGAAGTACAAATACTGCATTTTCCCCCATTTATGAACATAGAATTTTTCTTCTGATTAAATCAGTTGTACTCTCTAGCAAAGGCGAATATGAGTGAAATCTGATTCCAAGGAAATCCAGGGACCACATATTTCAGGCCTTCTCGAGTCAAAATAAGTTAATGTAATTTCTAGAGGTTCCTGTATGTCATCAGGCAAAGATCCATCCTAGTATTTTCATCACTTTTATTTTCTGATTCTATGGAGACATAAGAAAGATTAAAAAAAAAAGAGAGAGAGACAGAAAAGAAAACAAGCTGAACTATTTTTAATGCCAAAAGGCTTGACTGAGTTTGATTGAAGCACTGGGCAAAGTTCCAGTGGAGAAGTGTGTGTTTTATACTATCCAGACTGCTTTACCCTTTTCTTCACAAAATGCTAATGAGTAACAGAGAAACTTGAAAATCTGAGCTCTGAGGTGTACACAAGTTTGGGTTAGTATATTCCAGACTTAAGAAAGATTACAAATTGGGAGCTACAGATCACAGATCTGCTGATGTGTGGAGCTGCATTAATGGTTTTATATGTAATACTAATTCACTGGATCTGTACCTTGGATTCTGAACCATCAGATTACATTTGATTGCCCTCTCAAACAATTAAGACTTAGCATCTACAATCCAAAAGAACACAAAAGAACAAAGGCAGATTTTCAGTTATTAAGCAAGAAAATGCCTGTATACTTCATCTACACTATATAAACAGACTATTTTTTCAAAGCTTCAAGAAGGAAATCAACACTGAGTGTATTCCTAGTACTCCTTACAAACCAAACAGTACCTTTACACCTTGTCTGCTGAATAGAGTGTCTAAAACAACTGTTCAGGAATATTTTTTCATGGAGAGGCTATACTAAAAAATTGATAATATTCTGATGTAACTATCTTAAAATGATAGTGATTTCTACTTAGGAACAGAAAGGCCATGTACTTGACCTCTTCCAAAGTTTATTCTTTAGTAACTGTATTGGTACGTTTCTTCATCTAAACATTGAGGTTGAAGGACTTAATCATCTGATGAGAATCCAATCTCTTCACTGAAGGAATATTTTCATTCTCCATTGAATGAAACTGAAATTACTTGAGTCCATACTTCTGTTAAAATGGACGGTCCCTATTGACCTTCACTTGCATATGTCTGCTACTTTTCTTCTGCAAGCACCTGCATATTTATCATAGACCAGGGATTTAAAAAAAAAGAGAAAAAAATGTGAAGACCCACTGAATGGCTGGCTGTTGTTAGGTCTTTATACTCTGTTATTTTAATACAACTTGATATTACATTTCTCTAAAGTTGATACAGGCAGAGAGTATTCATAACACATTACTTTAAGCTCCTTACTTCATTGATAAATTGAGAAATAACTCCCTAAATCCCTATAGAGTCAAAATTAGGGAGAGAAGCTTTTCTAGACCCTAAGTCAATGTAGGTGCTTAATGAGGGTACTGTGAATGACCAGAGCAATCTCTCTCTGTTCCTTCTGACTCTACACAAATCTGATTTAAAGGGAAAAAGCAGCTAATCAAATGCAAGCTTGACTTTATCATATCAATAACGAATGATGCATCTCAGACCTTAGCAGAATGAGTTGCGTAGTCTCAGGTTTCATACTTTATTTGTTTGAAGGAATAGGACAGAAGTGTAGAGATAGGACAGAGATGCTAATAAATTACAGGAATTAAGCCTAAGGAAGAGAAGCCTTGCTTTTCAATTCAACAAGCTATATGAAGGAAAATGCAATTTCCAGAAATCCAAGAACAAATTACCTTGGGATAAAGTAATAATTTTATCAAGAAAAATTCTTCTCTAGACTTTGACCAGTGTCTCTGTATTGAAAGAAGGCCTCTTGCTAGCAGTATTGTTTTAGCACTGGTTTCTTGAACATAGTTCTAGGTCAGCATGAATCCTGAGGTTATAGTTCAGAAAGCTGACCAACACAACAGGTATGCTTTGTATATTCTTTCTTTTTACTATTTTTGTCCTGTATTCTTTATTGGCTGAGAGATGGACATGGTTTTTGTCTTTTTATTATATAGCATGAAAATATCTTGTATCTAAGATGACCCAAAAGAAATACCTCTTATTTATTTCCATGGCAACTACAACATATAAAAGAACAAAAATAACACAATACACTCTGATTCATAACACTATTTTAAAACCACAAGCTGTTCATTTTTTTGCCAGCAGTGAACAGAAGCCTGCATGCTGTGCTTGTAAACATCTGCACCAGTGGAGATGATCCACTGTCACTGCTGCCACCACTGAAATGCACCACCCACCCCTCACCGTGCTCACAACCACTGTTTGATCTTCACAAATGTTTGGCAAGCATCAATTAATGTCAGTGGGTGCCATTTTTTTCTGTATGGAGGAATTTAATGACATACCTATGCTTCATATACACAATTCCATGTCAAACACCACTCTGACAAACTGCCCCTCTGCTGTAATCTTCCACACAGCAGTAAAATGTAATGGAATATTGGTGGGAAGATTCAGCCTCTGTTGCTATCCCACAAACATCCATCTCTGACATCATGGGCCAACATAATAAAATAGAAGGCATTACTTCCAGAGGAGCTCTCATATGCATATATCTGAATGGTCCTATAATATCTGCACAAGAAAGATGCAGTCTTTAAACAAGCTCAAAAAGATTCTGAGTACATTGGGTCCTATATTGTTGGTTTAACATTTCTAAATATATTCATCTGTAAACTGCTGTACTTCCACTAATCAGTGTTCTTTTAAGACACAAAATGTAATGTGGGAAAATAAAGGAAGTATTAGCCTGTTCAAGAGCAGAAGCTTTCTAGTAAGCTCTGATTTTGTGGTTCCAAAACAAAACAGTAACTTGATTTTAGCAGTAAAATATAAAGTAATTATGTTTACATTCCATTGTGAATTAAAAATACATTCTTATCAGGATTTCTAACTCTGTGAACAGAGTTCAGACTTGTTTTCATGCTCTGCTGAAAACAAATGTGAAGCTTTCTTTTCTCTTCCATTACATTGGCTGAAGATCAAACATTATCTGAAATACAGCAGATATGAGTATATATTTAACCTATGTATATCTCAAAAAAAAGAGATCATGGGTGCTAGCAGCATTTGTATTTCACATACAACCAGTTGCCTCAGGCCACTAGAGGCTACTGCAGGCTAGTAGTAACACAAATTTTCCAGATTACTCTGCCATTTATTCTTTAAAAAAAAAAAGAGAACATGGAGATAGGAATTAAAACACGTAATATATTGAAGTAACTTGAAAGTAAAGAAAATTAAGGATGTGTGTCTAAGGAGGATGCGTTTTTGTCTACTCCAAGGTATTTGTCAGAAGTTTGCCTGAACTCTGTCATGTCTTATTTTCTAATAAAAACAGACCAATCAGATTTTGAATCATTATGTGCTCAAGATCTTAGGGCAAAATCCAGAATTTCTGTTTATCCTAATGAGCAGAATGTCACAAAATTTCTGCTTTGTTCCCAAAT
The DNA here is from genome assembly GCF_987193195.1 of Phasianus colchicus. NCBI lineage: Eukaryota > Metazoa > Chordata > Aves > Galliformes > Phasianidae > Phasianus > Phasianus colchicus. The sequence continues at coordinate 13,179,408 of NC_143443.1, forward strand.
AAGTTTCAAAACTTGCTTTGGGGTTTGAATATTTTCAACCAAGACAAATGTTACCAGATTAAATTTGGAATCACACACATGTATTTTATATTTCCTCTAATTTTCATAAAGTCATAGAGACTCTGCTCTGCACATTCTCTGTACAGTGTATACTTTTTTTTGTTCTCATGTGTATTTTTGGCACTAACACAACTTGCTACCTACAAAGAAAAACAAAGAAAACTTGCACCTACTCTACAAAAATATATACTGATCTGAGATTCATTGTTATTTTTAAGTCACATTGGCATGAATACTTCCTCCCTTCAGAGAACTGGACAAGAGTTTATAACAAAAGTGAGAAAATCTGTCATTCTAGATAGGATTGTCTTACCTAGAGCATGATTTCAGGACTTTGGAAAAGTGAATAAGAGCATAATATAAAAGTAGTCAGAAGTATTAAGCAGAAATGTTCATGAAGTCAGAAGATGTATTTAACAGTAGCTCTTAAAGAAGATTTTTTAAATGAAGAGATGAGCTTCTGTAAAAGGATATTAGAGGGCATAAGGTAAGAGAGGAGTAGGAACTTTAAACCTAAATAATTAGCATCAAATGGTTGCTTCAGATTTATTAGTTAATTGATGTTCAATAATTCACAACAGATTTGGATGACTATTTTTTCTCTGTACTGAAAATGTTGATGTCAGTGGTCACTCACAGACCAGATTTTCTCTCTATAGTTGCATTTATCACATAGCCAGCACCAGAGACTTTCATCCTGTTCAGATGATGGGTCTCTGAGCACTACCATCATGCAAGTAATTCAGGTACAGCAATAGTACAAGCTCACTAGCACAAGAGAAACTGAGTTAGGACTTGCAAACTTTTAGGTTATTGGTTCAAACCGGATTTCATTCAAAATTCACTGAAAAGCCATCTACTTTCTCAGTTATTTTTACTATTCTAGAGGTTCTTGAACCTGCCTGAAGCAAGTCAGGTTCTTTTCTTCCGCCCTAAGATGGCTTATCTTGTATTACCTCCCATTTTCCAAATAGGCTATTTACAACAGGTAAAATAACATAAGTACAATCTAAGGTATGAGGCTTATAAAAATTGTGACATAGAACAGGAATAAAGCTGAGCCACAACTTGCAAATTTGTCAGTAAGCACCAATGAATGTCAATAGATGCCATTTTTCCCACATGGAGGAATTCTATTCCATATCTATACTTCATGCACACTTCCATGCCAGACACTACTCTGTCAGACTGCCCCTCTACTGCCATCTGTCACATAGCAAAAAAAAAAAAAAAAAACACATAGTGAAATATTGGTGGGAAGGTTCAACCTCAACTGCCATACCGCCATCATCTGCTTCTGCTGTCATGGGCCAACATAATGAAATGGGAGGCATTACTTTCAGAGCAGCCCTCACGCACAGCCAGCAAGCTCATAGTAGAGCCAGGAACAGAATATGAACTACTCAAATGCCTGTTCTGTGCCTCAAATGTACATTCACAGAAGATTCATTTTAAAATTTTAATTTTCCTTGCTTTGAACTACCAAAATCATACATGAAAGTCTTTGTAACAGTAAAAGTCAGTCACAGACTAAAGAAAAATGGATTTTTGGGGGGATGAGTTTGTGATTAAGTTTGAAGTTTGCTTGCATCTTCTGTCATTTCAATTATATGGAATTCTGCTTTGCAAAGACTTTAGTAGGTCACTCATTGCAACTAACTTGAGGGAAAAGGGCACATATACTGGTTTGAACTTTTTCATTTCAGACAAAAAAATTGTCAGCAAAAGTTGTATTTGTAATTCAAATGTATTCTGTACAACTCTAATGCAACAGAGACATGCTTCTGTAGAAAAGCAGCTTGCCCACTGGATATAAAGAATAGACACTACTTATTTTTCTTGTTTTAAAGTATGTTGAATGATTAAATGACAAGGAGAAATTATCCAGAGGAAAAAACAAATTTGTACTTTTTCCTTTTGTTAAATACAAGCACAGCTTACATTGTTTCAATCCTTTTCTTTAATTTTTTTTCTTAAACACTAACTTCAAAAGACATTAAATATAATTTATATCTTCTGACTTGTTATTCAACATAAGCTGTAAATGGAAATTAGCAAGAAAATGAGAAACGTAATGTCAAGGATCTAGTGTATACAACATAACTAGAGGGCTTTTGGTAGTGATAATAGGATTCTATTCTGTAGTTTTCTTTTTCTTTGTGTTAAATTACACGTAGCTGGAAATGCAGATTTTCACTCATTCAGGGGAACGATTGAAGAAATTCATTCTATTTTGTTTACTTTAGAAGTCCACCTCTATTCTAGAAAACTCAAACACAAATATCACTTCCTAACGCGACTGTTAGCCCATAACTCACATCCTGCAGTGTCCTTACTGTGCCCTAAGAATATGCTGAAACCCTTTGCTGAAGAGGGAAAAGCTTAAGTATGCATCTAAATTGTTTTTCAAGCTCCAATATATTTAGATGAAATCAGTTAAAGGTTCCTGCAGGCTAATTTGTAGTACATTTGACAAGTAATATTCTATCATAAATAGAAAACAGATCTAATTTACAAGTTTACTGATGGTACAGTCTTTGAAGTGTTGTGTAGGAGTAATGTTTCACAGGTAAAACTGGAGAAATTTTTTGCTGGCCTTTAGTCTTGAACTGTGCTACCATGGTTCTTCATATGATATATGTATGTGGAAAGACAATTGCCAGCATGTGCACTGGGCATTTCAATTGAATAATTACAAGAAATACAGTAGTAATAACTCTGATTTCAGGCATCTTAGTAACTAAATCTCAAAGACTTGCATAATTATCAGTTTTAGAATCAGAATAGAAGTGAAAAATAAAGACACCTTAAGCATAATCACTCCAACAAAGTTTCCAAATGTAAAACATATTCAAAACATTATATTCATTTCTTTTTGGTGTTACAAAATGAGACCTTTAATATGGAGAGGTTCTTGGTAGAGCAGCTATGACAATTGGGCACATTAGTAACTGTAACTGCATATTCAGCCATTAAAAGTAGCTCATATTTTAAGAGAAAACAAGTAGGTTTGAGAGTTACACAAAGAACCTGTTTCTTAAAGCCTCCAATAACTTTTAAAATTCAGATCATATGTGTTTATGTTCATATTATGCAGCTAAAATTCACATAAAGAAAATGTTACCAAAAAAGGTATGTGAACTAGCTTTTAGTGAGTGTTGGTTAAGAGCTAGATATTTGTATTCTGAAAGTACTTAATTTTCACTAGTGTAGACCTCTGTGTGTAACTATTTCAACTATTTCAAGAAATCTATCCATCATTCAAAAAGCTCACCACACGACTTAATGATTCTTTAATCCATGAAAGAACTGAGGAGAAAAGATTTTACTACGTAACATAGAAAAGAAGAATAAAGAAACTGTGAGATTCTTCCACTTTCAAAAGACACGCAAAGAAGAGTTCCTGCTGAGATGGTGGATGCTGCCAACCTGAGTTAGTTTTCTAGAGTCATTCCCAGTCTTTACCCACATTCAAATGTCTTTCAGACTTCACCATACAAATAATGACATTGGTGAGGTCAGGGTTTTTGTTTTTTGTTTTTTTTTAACAATGCTACATCAGCAGTTAAAACAACAGAAAAATCTATCTGTGGGGAAGGTCTTCACATGTCATTATTGTTTATTACTTTTATAAGTCAGTGCTTCCCACCACATAAATGCTAACTATGTACACCCCCACAGTAACTTTCAGATCTGAAAAAAAAAAATACTGGTGCTGGAGAACACTCTACTATAACACTCACTGACTAAAACCACTATATTTATTAATACTGATGAAAAAAGATGAATACAGGGCAGTGTGAAAGGAGAGTGGCATGTATTAGTCACTGAGGTTAGCTTTTTATCCTTCATTAAAACCAGAGGAAGGAAGAAACTGAAGCTATTCCTTCCATGCAATTTCCCAGTTAAGTAAAAACTCACTGAGAGGCAGAGAATTAAAAATGGTATGCCATTACTGCAGAAAAATATGCAATAATAAAGAAACCTTTCGTTAACACTGATTCTTATTTATGTAGCTGAATCAACATAAAGGAATTTGTAGTAATTTGTCTGAACATGTTTCTCTATATTATTTGGTTTCAGAAACAACTTCTAAGCCAAAAGAGTAAAAACTTTAATCACAGTAAGCTGAGTTCAGACCAATGCAGAAATAATAGTTCAAGATGAATTCTGTTGACCAATCCAGAAACCTGATTAAATAAGCCTAAAACATCACCAGCCCTTATCAATGCTGCAGTCCCATACCGCACATTCTCTAAGTGCTAATATTTTCAGTGCTTTGTTAGATGAACAAAGCTCTTCTATACTTCTTAAAACCTGATTCTAGATTCTTTAATCTACTTTTTACTTCCTCAGAGCAAATATATCTCCCATTCCAAAGAAATTCACAATATCCTGAATTTTTGGTACTGTAAAGTCTGTTCTACGTAGTCAGTTATCAGGAACTTTTTAGTATTACTTAAATTTCTTCAAATACCAACATGAATACTGAACACTCCTTTTTAAAATATCATTATTATTAAAATAGTTTCTAAAGCAATTTAAAATATTTACTTTCATGCATTTTCTAGTTAGTTTGCACTATTTCGTTTTCCACGGTTTGATCCAAGTAATCACATTGCTCAGCTCTACTTAACTTAATCTGTAGCTTTCAAAATATTTTAATTGTTTGTAATTGATTTTCATGTCATATTAATCGTGAAAGTTACATATATTAATCTCAAAGGAGTTCTTCACTAGTTTTCTGATTCAGTTCAAGAATTTGAGTGTTTCACAAAAGGTGGCACTACTGGCTTTTCTGACGGCCTGTTACTTGGAAATGCTTAAGAACACTTTTCCTTCTCAATATAAATTTCTCGATAATTTTCCGATTGCTTTGTGTGTCAATGGATGGAATTTTCTGGAGACTCTTCCAGAATGCAGAAAGTTTGTGGTTTGCATAGATAGCCTGGAAAAAGTAATGTGGCAGAACAGTTACAGAGACCCCTGAGGGCTGAAAGGAAGCTTTATGGCAAGACATGAGCTAAAGCACCGCGGATGCTTGCTTAAAGTACTTCAGGGTCCAAAGTGGCCCTGGAACAGCTTGAATACCAGAAATTACATGTATGATTTACAGACATATTTTCTACTCTCCTCCCCAGCTGTGCTGAGTGCAGCTGATGCTCTTTTCCAAGGAATCTGAAAAACAGACTTATCCAAATTGAAGACAATGCCACTGCTTCTATCTATTGTTTCTGGATGGAGAGCAATTTTCAGAAATCGTTATTTAAGGTAATTCAATGAATATTTCATCTCAATATCACTCGTTTGCAAACTCCTCATAATCTCTGCAATTGAGACATATTCCTTGCTCCTAATTTCTTCTTTCACTCAGACTTTTTGTCACAAATGCTTCTTTTCCTTTTCACTACAGGTAGTTTCTTAAATAACTATAATAGAACATCTTGTATTGCATTTTAAGAAGTCCACACACGATGTAGACTCAAAGAAGTCTATAGCTAAATTCACAGAAGATGAATGTACAAATATCAAAAAAAAGAGGAAAAGAAAGCAAGAACAAGTCCTTTTCCTGAATAACCAAGAACAAGTGTTCTTGTGTTGCATGCTGAGGAATTAATAGAGAACTGATCAGCTTTTTTCACATCACTTTAATGACTCTCACGCTTGTACTTTTTTTTCCTAAAGTTCTTACTCAAAAAAACCCCACCTCTGTGACAAGTAGTATTTTCTAAAAGTTAGAACAGTTAATAGTTATAGATACTAGTTATTAAGGCACCCAGACCAGCTGCAGGCAGTAATGTTCAAACAATGCTATGGTTTTGAAATACACTGGTTTTACACACCTTTCCTGAAGGACTCCACCTCTTGGACAGCAAATATGTAAGGTGGTATCATACCACTTAGAATGATAATCATGAGTCAGAGGGCAAGCACAAACAGTAGTATGATTGCTGTGTAATTACAGATTTTCTAACAAATAGACTTCAGATTTGCTCTCTTGAAACAGAAGAGCATGATTTAAATAAACATAGGTAACTAAGCAGCAGGAATTCACATAAAAGCAAGGAGCAAACACTCACGTGTCTCAGCCTTGTACTAGACTGATCTGTTAGTGAAATCAATCTAACAAGTCTTTTGTTTACATTGCATCTGCCATTCTGTAGTTTTGAAGGTAAATGTTGATTAACTAAAGAAGTATAAACATTAAGAGAGCTGTTCTTTGCTATGGAGACTGAGAAAAACTTAAACAGTATACAATCACAGATACTGCACTGCATGGTGTCAAGGCCGTAGGCCTTGAAAACTGAAAGGGCTGATATAATTAAATGTGGTATGTATTCACTGGAAGAAGCCACGAGTTAGACAAAGTGGAGTGCAAAATGTCCCAGTGTAGTAGAGACAGCTAACTGCAGGCCAGCAGGGCCCACCCAGAAACATTTTGCAAGTGAAGGATGAGTCACAGATCAGTTGCACAACATGAATTTGCATACTGCCCCAAAAGAAGTGACAGACTTGAAAAACAGCTCATAAATACAGAAGCAAAGCCTGCACAGCTATACATTAAATGAAAGGTTTTATTGCAGAGCACTAGGGGGATAGGGCAGATAATATAAAATTTCAGAGTCACACAGACTACAGTCATCTAGCAGTACTAAAAAGAGAAAATTAGGGGGTACAGTTCAGCAGGACAGATCAGCAGGAGCTGTGCAGGCTCCAGAAGAACACCTCCAGGATTACTGGAACAGCAGTCTAGCAGCAGCTCGCTGTGTCCTAAGAGAATATGCTTGTAATGTGTCACTGCCTGCCACTGCAGGCTGTCAGACATAAGGACACAGTGTGCCTCTCTCTCTCTCTCCAGGCTTTTTTTGGGAATCTGACAGAGCTGTTCACTCTGACCCAGAACAGCTCAGCAGCATATTAAGTCTGACTGATGCATGCCTGCAAAGGGATTTCAGTCCTGTGCCTCGCTATCCTCTTTGGACATACCTGTGCAGAAGCAGTTGTATGTGTGTCAGGTTCTAAGGGATTAACAATACTTACTTTCATTTGCTCTTTATTTTTCCCCCCTATAAACACTATCATAGAATTTCTAAATTTCTTTCTTTGAGAAAAATCTATTCTCTTTAATGAACAAGCATTCTTAAACAAAAAATAATGATAATAGTAATAATAAATCAGATCTGCAAATTAACATTCCTTGCAAGGAGAAAGCATTCACGGCCTGATCAGTGCTGCGCCCAAATGTACACCATAAATCATTTTCAGCTGCTCTTTACTGCTCCACTAAGAATTTTTTTTTAACCCCACTTTCACAAAGATCAAGTGAGATGACATTCTTTTTTATATCCTGTGGGCAAAATAGCGTACTTTTACCTTCTATATATTTGTTATTATTTTTACATTAATTCCTAATGTCACAAGATGTATTATCACAATAGTAATAAAAAGGGAAAATACTACAAAACTGCTGTTTTGTACTGGCTAAAACAAATGTCATTTTTCTAGACCCAAAGTTTTGCTGCTGTTGTTTTCTAGTGTTTTATTGTTGTTGTTTCTTTATTTTATATTGGATTAATTGATACGGTCTTAATAATCAGTCTAACTTACAGTATAAAGTAAAAAATAACACAAAATTTTTAAAAAGCATGTTTTTCTGAATGAGATCTCTATTTTTTTAAACTGAAATTACAAAATTATTTCTCATAAAATGAAAGACTGATATTTTGATCAACTCCACTCTTCCATTATTAAAAGAATGATGCAGTAACTGAATCATGTAGGCCTCACAAACCTAACTTTTATATAACCATGCAAAGTGTGCTGGGTATTTTAGCTCAACTTATTTTTAGGTTCATACCTTTCTCTTTGCAGTCCCTAGCTTGAATTCATGACGTCATGGGAAACCTTAACTGTACAGTAGATGTCAGACCATACATGGAATGAGTACATGGGAGTAAGGATAACCTGCATTAATAAGTGATGCATAGCATTTCTGCTCCCCAGTATTAAATGAGTTGCAGAGTGAGCTTGGCTATTACAACAAATGTTTGAACCCATGAACTTTATTCTCCTTTCACATAACAGAGCATTCTTTTGTGTTTACCTCTCGGAGGAAAACTGTTCTCCATTCCAGATTCTAAGGTCCTTTTTTGGACCAAAGGAAGCAGCTAGATTGTACCAGCAAAGCTTCCCATCAACACCACAAAAAATACAACTAAAACAGATTAACTTGGGACCATAAGTAGTAATATATAGACAAGATCCTAGGGATTATATCATACCTGATGAGAAATGCTTGAAGATCAAGATGATCTTGGAGATCTTTATCAACATTGATTCTATGGCTCTACAGAATTAGGATTGTTTTATAGACAGTGCAAAATTAAGTTTCCTACACTGTCCCTTGTAAAAAGTTCATTAAAAAAGTTCTGGGGTAAATATTCAGCACAACAATTAAACCTCCAGAAAAAAAGCCTTCAATTAAACTGCCTCAGCTATTCATTTTGGTAAAGAGCTAAGAAATGCTCAGTATAGTAAAGAGCTAAACATGTTTATAGGATTAAGGATTTCAGCCAGCACAGTCACAGCTGAATCATTCATTCAGCCTTGAGTGCTGATAATACTGTAATGGCACAGCCAAGAGAATTGCTTACGAAGTCTCTCATAAGAGGACTGCATGAGTGAAAAACAACACATTTTGTAAGCAATATCTACTTTTCCATCCACCTCATCAGAAGTCAGGAAGTAGATGTTGTCTCTGTAAGAGGCTCCACTGAATAAGTAAATGGCCATTCCTGTATATTTCTGAATCACTGATTTGGTGGTACTCACTGAACCCTTTGACAAATTTAGTCCTTGGTTAGGAATTTCAATTATAAGGGGAAAATAAAAGGGAAGAGAACAGGAGGTGGCCAGGTAAACTATTTAGCATTACAGAGTATGAAAACTTACAACTTTTACTGAAAACTCAGTTTTCAACTAATAAGGTTTGTTTAAAGTTGTCATTAATATTTTTCATTTGAGATGTAGAAAATGCAAATGTTTCTGAGTCTCAAATGCTGGACCCAAACACTTGAGTTAAATCTTGGAAAGAGTTCCACTCACAATTTATTTATTTAAGAAATCTCCATGGACTCAGATACACGCAAGGATACATATGAAAATTATCTGAAGCCCTCCTACATGCAGCAAGTGAAAAATTTCACTATGTGAAAATGTGTCTTATAGAAAAAGACAGGGAATTAAGCTAAACAAATGCCCCCATCCTTACTAAATCCCAACGAGATTTCTTTGTATGTATAGAAAAGTCATCTGACAGAAGACAGGTAAAGTTGTAACAAGGATTTCTTACCCAGGTTAAAAGGTTAGCACAGGCTGAAACATCAGAGGTTTTTGAATTCTTGCCAAACGTCCCGGTTGCATTTCTTTAGATTGTAGACAAACATCTCTGCTTACACTCCTGTTATGATCAGTGATGGTTAATAAGCAAATGATACCTTCTGTAGATAACAGAACTAAAATAACCAGCAAGAATCCTTGATTTCCAACACCCTTCCTCAGTGATGACAATTTGAGCTGGTTCTAACTTCGTTCAGGGCTGAGGCTGACCTCCTGCCCAACAGCATTATTGTATGTGGAAGTTCTGTACATGACAAATTTTTATTAGGCTTACAGGCTCTAGCACTGTCTAAAATTCTCAATGACCTTGAGGAAAAAAAAGAAAACGTGTCTTCCTGTGAAACTGTTATTACATGAGAAGAGTGGGCAATCTGAAATTCAAGAGAGTTCCGCTATCTTCAGCAGAGCCAGAATTTCAGCCACGGCCTACAAATGTAAATCACGTCAACTATTACATTCCCAGGTTGTATGCTCTCACTTTATGCAAACACTCACAGAACAGGTACAGAAATAAAAACGCTAAACTAATTGGGGCTCTGCATTCTTTAACAAGCATGTCCACAGGTCTCATTCCTAGTGATGTAGGGAAGAGATCAACACTTTTTATGTGGTTTTATATGGATAGCTTCACAGCACTTTGAAGAGCAAAAACGCATCAAGGCCAGACTGTCCTGGACCATCACACAAACTTCCAAGGGCTCATCTTTATTCGATGCCACTGCTGTTATGATGGCTGCATAATATCTCCTGTGCCTCTGCAGAAGTATTTCTTATACCTATGCAGACTTATGCAATTCCATAAAAATTTACAAAAGGAACTTCTTTCAAACTTCACCTTAGAAAATCTTGCTGTGCAGTGGGAGCTATCAAGATCTCACTTCACTGGAACTTAGCTTTGGTTCCTAAAGGAGACAAGAACCACTTACAGGAATTGTTTCTCCGACCTTGAGGGAGAAAAAATGGTTGTAATGTTTTAAATGTAATCCAAAAATCAGGAGTAGATTTGTCACCTCCTTGACCATGAAGATAAGGATGAGATTAACCTGCCTTGGCATCTTTCTTAGTTTTTAAAGCACTTACCCATCTGCTCTTAGCTGGATTGCCATTCCCAACAGACTATTGTAAAACTATTCCAATAAAATATTTAGAAGTGTAGAACTGGCCATTTTATGAGTTATGAAACCCTTGCTTAGGTTCTACTTTTTATTAAACTCTAGGGTTCTCCTGCTGTCCCTATTGACATTACACTGCATCAAAATAAAACTAATTCTTTGAACCGGGACATGTATTATTTTTCATAAGTTGGTAATACCAACATTTAAATTCCCAGTCCTCTTACTGTTGATTAAGCCTCCAAAGACTACAGCAGAATTTCCACTTCACTGCTAGAAAGGAAGAAAACCAGCACAGTTTGTACCAAAGAGATCACTTGAAGAATGTACATAAGGTTACTGCATTTATGAATAAAGCAAAGCATTATCATTTTTAATAGGAATTGAACAGCTAGAGGGAGAAGTAGGGCAATGCTGTGATCAGTGCAAAGGAAAACAATCTAACCATTTTAATTAACTGTATTTTAATAGCTTTAGTTATAATTGAATAATTTAAATACTAAGGGAAATAGTTAAGTCTCCTAAAAGGAGTCTTTTTATTTACATTTTAAGTACAGTTCACAGGGAAGGGATGGCACTGTGAAGGCTCAAAATAAATGCGTGGGGAAAATCTTACTAATTTCCACAGCTGCTGGACTAGTAGGAAATATTTATAGGATTTTAATCATTATTCTCCATAGGAGCTCCAACCCAAATTCTAATATACTCTCTACATTTCCCTCCACTTCCTCAAAATATCACAAAATCTCTAGTGCTATTGCCCTTGACTCTTTTAACCATAACACATTCAGGAAGATAAAGGAAGATAAATGTGAAACAAAGATCATCTAATTCAAATTTTCTTTCTTTTTCTTTTTTTTTTAAACATATGCACCAGTGAAGATCACCACTGAAAATAAAACTATTGGGCAATAGAGTTTCATTTTGTCAGATTACAGTAAACTGGCACATGCACATTACTCTCATACATGATGCTGCTGCTTGTTCATACTGCCTTTGACACTGGAAATGATTAATATATAGGGACAACACTGTGAAGTTCTACAGATTTACTCAGCTAATCTGTTATGAGGCTCACACATGCTTCCTTTCAGTTTTATCTGGTTACACTGCACAAATCTTGCTGTATGGCCTCTCCCACCTATTTTTGCAGTTTAGGGACTTTGAGTTGGATAAAATATTTCCCCATGTTTAAATATTAAAAAAAAAAGAATTTTCCTTCACTAATATGCCTACACAAGATTTTAAGATGATGTGAGTTTTTAACATCCAAAGTACCCTGCAGTGAAGCCACTCTGTCATCTCTCTTTATTTAGCAGCAATTCTTTGCTGTTTTGACCCTGGCAGTACTTGAGGCTAGTTAGTTCTTGTATTAGAAGAGACAGTAAAAGATAATCTTCCAGTCAGTGGTTGGGATTTAATAGAACTTTATTTTACTGCTCCTCACTGATTTATTTTCTAAACTGAAGAATCTTAGTCTATGCAATCTTAACTGAAAGCCCTTCCAGAGTTTCAATCATCCTTTCACATGTCTGCTTCCTTAATTCTCCTACTTTTCTCTATTTTTGAAAAAAGAGAAACCATAACAGCATACTCTGTTGATGTTTTATCTCAGGAAATATATATTTTTAAATTTTCCTACCTTTTTTTTTTAGATTGTATGTAAACTATGGAATGCATTACATATATATATATATAGCGCTCAGTAAATACTGAGACAAGATGTAGGTTACTGTCAGAAAATTCTATACATATGTTAATATTAAAATATCTTTGTTTTCCTCATCAAAATATGTAAACCTAAACAGTGTGCTCAGAAATAGATTCTTTCCCACTATGCATTATTAATAATAATATCAACTAAAGATTTCAGTGAGAATAGGGTGTGTTATTTAATGAAATCGTTTACTAAGTATTCAAAAATCCTGATCTAAATATTACTCTACGAAGTTTGATAGGCTCAGATTCCTAATTCTGGCATACAAAAATGATATTGTATCTCACTGTTATTATTATTATTTTTTTAATAGGTGACTGAAATGTATTAAGCATCTCATAGGCAAGTAATGATTGGATTCTGTCTCAGAACACTTTCAAGCTAAACATGCAGATTTGATTAGCTTGGACCCAATGCAAGAACAAGAGGATCAGGCCAGTGTGGTAGATATTTTTCATGGGATAACATTTGGTAATAATGTAAATTTTTGAAATCATTTGTAGATGTTAGCAGATCTTTGACTCCTGAAGACATTAGCTGCTCATAATCACTGAGTTTAGCATTATCCTCAGTCTTAGTTTTCTTTCTTATTGTTCAAAAGAATCAATACATACCACCTTGTATGCCATTGCCATGTATTCAAGCAAAAGCAGGGAGTGACGCAATATTGTCCTCACAGAGGAGCTGAGGAGTTCCACAACTGGAATCTCTTAAGGATTCCAGAAGATGTCTGACTGCCCCAGTGTAGTGTGATGTGCACAATCTAGTCTAGTTTGCATCTTATGCCTTGCTGTTAATTAACCACTTTTTTTTAAGCCAGCTTGAATTTCTCCTTGCTGAAAGCATTACTGATTTATATGAAACATTAAGAAAATTAAGAATACAACTGAGAACATTTACAACACGAGTTGTTTGATTACTGAATCACTTAGAGTTAAGTTGCATGTATACAATGGAAAGTTACAAACCTTGTTCTTATTAAAGTGTCCCAAAATTCAAAATTCACAAGAAAAAAAGAAACAAGAATCAATAAAAGCTTTTGAGTAAATCCTGAACAACTGTTATACATACATTATAATCTAGTCAAAGTTTTATTTCTTATTCTGTTTCATGCTTGACAAGAAATATGTATTAATATTCTGAATTCTAGGCAGTAAAAACAGAATCCTGGTATCTTTTTTAAAATTAAAAATTCATTCAGAATATACTTATGTCTTCTAATTCCAAGTAAGGCCTTATTTCTGGTAGGAAAACCGTGAAAGCTAACAATGGAGAATTACTACAATTTGATAGTAGCATGCATGACAAAACCACCACCTAGGATCATATTCTTTTCATAGCTGAACAGCACTAGGAGGAAGTCACAGAGTTAACTAGATCAATCTATGCCTGTGACAGGGGGCAGTAGGCCCCTGCCCTCCCCACCCCTCCTGGCCCCACATAATGAGAAGGAAGGGAGGAAAAAAACAGCAGCAGTCTATGGAGGAAAACTTATTTTACTAACTATGATATCAGAATGCAAGATAACACAATATAATACAATCTAATTGAAATTGAGACTAATAAATCAAATAAGATAGGAGAGAGAGTTCCTGAGACTGAGTCAAACCTGAAAAGCTTGGAACAGCTAGGAAAGCACCCTCCAGCACCCACTACCAGGCAGTAAGAGACTGCCCCACCCCGAAGGGTCAGATCCCATGACTTCCATAATGTATAGGGATAGGTACCTGGAATTGGAGCATTAACACTTGAATTCCAGTACATGATGTTTTGATGTGGAATACTGAAAACCAAAAAACATAAAACCATGACATTGGAACAAAGATCTTCACCTTGGATGACATTTTCAGACTGATAAAAGATAATCAAGAAGCATCTGCCAAAGGGGGCAAGTAATTTTTAAAGGCAAAAATCACTTCAGGGTAAACACATTAAGCAAAACAGAAGAGACCATGGAAAAAGGCTGCTGGAAAGAAGAAATTCCATGTTCTGGAGATGAGAATGTAAAGAGGAGAAAATCTTTTATTTCTTATAAGTTTCTAAGATTCATCCACACTGTATTAAAAAACAATGAAACTGAAGGAAAGAAAAAGTTTTATTTTAGATGTAAACAGGCAGACCTTAAAGAAAAAATTTTGATAGAAAACCCTTGTAAACCCCAGCTATGCACATGAACTGATGACATGGCTGCTTACACAGCTGGATCTTCAGCCAACTGTATGCACATGAGGAATATGGAAATGAGAAGTAATAGTAGAGGCAAATGTGTCTAAGGATATGACAAATAGTTGATATTCCTCAATCAGATCATGACATTCTGCCAATTACATTTCACACAAAGACAAAAAAAAGTGAAGAAAAGTATAGCTAAATAGCTACTACTGACATAGATAGCACAGAGTACAAGGGTAAGCTTCACACTTTAAAATGGTTGCCATAAGGCTGCAAACCACTTGCAAAGCTGCAACCTACTACCTTATGATTAAAGTTTTGCTGTCTTCTCCTTTCCCTCTTTCAAGTTCTTCTGGGTATCAAACAACACACTTGTTAGGGATCCGGCCTAATCCCCAATGACACATCTGGTAGTGTGGGTAGCACTCATTAGAATACGCTCTCCAGTTAATGATCTGCTGAGGTTCTGACAGTGTAAATGCTTCTTTTCATTAACAATCACTTACTGTCTGCCATGTCAATTGCACATCCTCCAAGGAATGGCTTCAATCCAAACAAAAATCTAAGTTACAGTCAAGCGTGATGCCAGATTCTGGTTATTAACGTGAAAGTCTGGAAAACAGAAGTAGCTATTTACAATATAGAAATATCATCAAAGGTGAGCACAGCCAAAAGGAGGAGGATACTCAGTTACACAAAAAGAGGTTTGGGAGTAGAAGAGCAGAATTAGCAAAGAGCCTAGCTGAGTACGATTTAAGAGAGTTCCAAAGAACAGAAAGAGTGGTAAGATCTAAGTGGCTTCATTACAGGATTGTCCAGGAACCTGTTTGTAACACGTACAGCTGACTTCATGCAAAGTCTACTTCTGTCCTTCTAAAGCTTGTCAGTAACCAAGAAAGGGATACAAGGAAAGGATAATCAGGAACTGTTTGTAGATCTGTAGTTACCATTAGTAGGGGAAACTGGACATGCTGAAAGTAAATATGATTCCTTTTGACATGAGACCAAGACTAATGAAGGAATGTTTACAGTATGACTCTTCCTCATAAGGGACAAAGATATATATGATCTAAGCTGTATGACAGATGTCAAGAAGACTGATGTGTGGGTTAGAAAGATCATTTTAATGACATGCTTGCAGCAGTTGGAAACAAATTGTCAGATTAATAGCACTTCTATTTACTGCAGACCAGCCCAAGGAAAGCAAAGTTCTGCCTTGAAAACAGAGAGAATGATCTGCTGTAGCACAAACAAATGCAAACAAATCACTTAAAAACATGAGAGAAAAATTTATAGCAGGAATTTTCATCCTTATTACCTGTGGTGGTACATATTGACCTGTATCAGTCAAATGACTTGAACTGTGATGTTCTTGCTCTTCAGTGATAACTATGCATTGCATCTATGCTTCAAATTCCCCACTGATTTGATAAGCAGTGCTAGAGCCTACAGTTAAGAAAGCAAGGCATACAGGGGCTTAAGGACTTCACAAGCTCAATTGTCTGAAGTTTCATTCAATGCTTCAATTACAATATCTTTCCTTTGTAATAACAGTATACCAAGTAAACTTCATTTTATTTTTGAGTTAAGAAACCACAGTTTCTTACAATATCGGGCAGAAACCACAGGAAAGAAGAAAGCAGTGGAGAAAGGCTTCTGTAATGTGATCCCTCACAAGCCATGATGTGATGCTCCAGGAAGCACCTAACACAGCAAGAAAGCAGATCATCATATTTCAGCCATTCTAGTCTTTTTTAAATCAGAACTTAAATTATCATTCGTTCTAACCAGGCTACAACTCAAAGCCCTTCATTAGTTCTGCTTCCTTATATTTTATCATTGTTCCTGCTGCCGTTGCTATTTTTCTAGGTTTCTTTCCTACTTAGTAGTTTAACATTCAACACAATCTTAGACTTCCGCATTAAAGAAGAGACTTCCTCAGAAAAATGGCAGTAACAGAATATTAGAAACAAAAACAATTAGTTAAATGTATTTTTTCCCCTGTGAAAGGAAAAAATGCATGCTTTCTGCAGACAGTTTTGCAGCAGTGTTATTCCGATCTCTCTTTTCAGCTTGTACTTAAATAGTTTTTCCATCAGAAAGTAGTTTTTGTTCCTTTTTCAAAGCATATTTCATATTTTTTAGAATATGCTGGAGCATATAATAGAGATCAGGGCCCTTGATCTCTATTATCATGATCTCTGCAAAGAGCCTTCTGTAAAGAATCAGAAGTAAAGTGTAAATAAATCCTGAGTTAAAAGATTTGTTCAAGACAATGAAAGAAGTTGGCAGTGGAAGAAACAGAATTTGAAAAGCCTCATTTTAGCCACTGTGTTTAGCCTCTGTGATACAGAATTTGAAATATGTAGTCAGCACATCTGTGCTGAAAACCTGAAATGCAATTTTCTCCTCTTTTTCTCTTTTATCTATTTATTTGGAAAGAAAACAAGGATTATAAAGCATTTTTTTCCTCCAAGTTAGTATCTTTAGTCTTTCAGTCTTTCTTTATGAAATGGACTACTTGAGCTTGAGGAAAGTGAATAAAAGCTCTCTGCTTTGATCTGCATTTTAATTGTAGTCTCTATACCAAGAATGAATCTCAGATCATAGCTCTGATCTAAGATTTTGTACCACTGAAGTTTCATTAAAGTGTAAAACATGGATAACATTGTGACAGGAAATGACTACAAAGTATTTAATGAATCAAGTCAAACTGGACTACACGCTACTGTAAACAACAAAAACAAATTTTCTGAAGAATTAAGATACACTTTTTATTTAGCTTTGGTGTTTAGTTTGTCGTTGTTCCTGTGTAATGAACATTTATTAGGGAATGGATTTCATCCCAAAAGTAGTTTACATAATTTATGATTGCAACAAAATATGCTGAATGATTTTTGGTATTTAAGAAGTTGAGTCCTTCTAGTTATCATTTCAGATGTGTTTGTGTTTTTTTTTTTTTAACCTCAGGCAAGATATCTCATAGTTTGCAGTAAGTGGAAAATGAGTCCTGTGGTCAAATCACGAGACAGAAATTGTGGAGCTCAGGGTCTTATTCCAAGCTATACCATACTACCCACATATGAAATTGCACAAGTCAGAATCTCACAAATTTAAGGACTATTACCATTATAATTTAAAGATCTGTGAACTTGAAGAGCAGAACAGAAGCATGCTATTCTGTAAGGTTTATCAGAAAGTTGGAACCACATGCACTACATTTTAAAAGAAAAGGTATATGTCTGGGTTATATTCCTACTTCCTCAGAAGCAGGAAGTACAAATTATATTTGTGAAATATGAAGTATATATGCAACTTACTCCGCTGTGTTCAATCATCCACTTTCAAAGGTTAATTCACATGCAGGGAAGCTACAGAAAGTCTAGGAAATTTAAAATTTTACCCTACTGATTAGGAAAAATAAACATATCAAAGGAGTCAAAATCATCAACAGAAGAACATCCAATACTTAAGAACAAAGCTGATATAAGAACAAGCAGCAGCAAATGGAACACAAGATTTTGCTGAAATGCAGTTGTTTTTGTCACTAGGGAAACGAAGTTTTACAGTGCAGCACATAAGTTGGTCTAAAGTTGGAGTTTGATAAGTCTGTAAGCAGGGCTTCATGCTGCTTGACAGAATCACAGGACTGGAGGGTTTGGAAGAGACCTCTGGAGATTATTAAATCCAACCTATTTGGATAGATACTATAAGCACTGATAAGATCCCCCTTCGGTCTTCCCTTCTCCAGGCTGAACGCATCCAAGTCTCTCAGACTTTTCTGATACAGGAGACTCCCCAGGCCTCCAGACATCTTTGTGCCTTTCCACTGAACACTCTCCAGAAGTTCCCTGCCTTAAACTGAAAAGCCCAGAACTGGACACAGTGATTCATAAGTGGCCTCAGCAGGGAAAATAGAGGAGGGAGGATCACCTCCCTCAACCTGATGGCCACACTCTTTTTAATGTACCCCAAGATACCATTGATCTTCTTGGCCACAAGGGCACACTGCTGGCTCACGGTCATAACCTAGAAGCTCTGTTCCTGTCTATGCTGTAATTTCTCTATAAATCACTTAACATCCTATAAAATCAGGACAATGTTCTGGATGTTTCCTCTTGGAGTAAAAACAATCACCAGCATATGAGAATTACTCATATTCTGTAGCTCTGACTACCATGGTAGAAGTACCACACCCTACATCATAAACCTTAATTCAGATATACAATAACTCAGATATAAGAACTGGTCAGACTCTTTCTTAGGAATAACTTATTCAATTCAGACTGATTTACTCATTCTGAATGATCTACCAATACACAAAAATTAAATTCCTTATGACAACAAGGCTTTATTCTTCTAAATCCTTACTAAATAAGATTAAGTAGAATTTGTGACGTAATATGAAGTCTGAATTGTTGTATACCATACAGGTGATAAAATACAACTTGTACACTACTCATTCTCAGTTTTCCACATCAAGCTAACTTCACTCCCAGTAGCTGAAATCCTACCCTCAAATAGGTTTGTAAGGATTTTGTCTAAAAAAAGAGAAGTATGAAGTCAACAAATATTCTCAAACTTCAAAAGAATCAGCACAACAGAAGGAAGAACTCTTATTTCCTCATTTTCCCCTTTCAACAACATGTAGAGGAAAACAGCCATTAATATGAGTGCCATTATTCTAGCTCTTATTTAGAAGCAAGAGATAGCGATATGCAGTTCTGAGCATGACGATTATTTGATAGGATTGTTCTACATTGTTTATGTTAAGCTTTAGTAGATGCTTGCAGAATTAATTTATGGAAAAATGCCTAGAGTGTTTGACAGATGCTATAAGATCAAAATGAAATAATTAACTTGAGATGTAAATAATAGGTCTAAGGATAAAGACATGAAAAGAACAAAGTGAATCAAGGTGGGGAAGCAGAGAAAAGTAGAAGCAATGGGCTTCACCCAATTAAGGTTCAGAAAAGATGATTGCCAAGGGAAAAAATAGCTTCACAAAGCTAGAGGATGGAGATACCAATATTTAATTTGCTAGGAGGCAGGAAAAAAGCTTGATTGCTAGTGAAAATTCACTATTAGAACAAACTACCATGACCCACTTAAGTTTTTCTTGAATAGACATATTGTTCACGTGGAAGTACTCATCTGACTACACATAAACATGCAAAGCATAACATTCTGGGAAATACAGGAAGTGACTCTATAATGCAATACCAGCAGAGAGCATTGTAATAACTTCATGTTTAACACAGGTATGGTGTGAATCAGACAACCGACAGCGCTTCCGATGAAAGTGCTAATTAATTAGTCTATGATCTGATCAATTTGTATTCCTTCTGATATGTATGATTACCATTCTAACAGGATCTGGGCACTAAATTGAGCTACTATATCACCTTTGTTTTTTCTCCTGCATCGCAGAACTGTCTCACACTTTAGCGGCAGGAGAAAACTCAGATAGGAGGTGAACTGCTGAAATAGTACAGCAGATATTTGAGTTTCTTCACAGTAACCGCAAGGCTGAGCTTGAAGACAATGTAGCAAAATTTTTAAATAATATAAAATGACAGGAATTTTACCATTGCACAGCAATTGCACCCTACGGTTCTTATGAGGCATGAGGCAGAACCAAATGCCTCCCTGATCTCTGTAGGCATGATTCTTTTATAGCAGCCATGCCCACACCCTGCAGCTGTTTTTTGCCTTATAAAACATACTTCATCCTCTGGTCATTCTTTACTAGTTAAAAAATGGAAAAGGTGGCAGTTTAAGCTGATAGGTAACAGCTTTAGTAGACCTGTAACATTTAGCACCAGCAGCCTGCTGACCTTTCCTCTTCAGACAGTCGCTGCTACATTGCTGCTGCTACATTGCAGCTCACATCTTAGTCTGCATTTCCTAAACTAGGACCTATGGCTTTATGGAGGTACTCAGATTCTTTTCATCAGTGCTGCAAAAGGTAAAGCGGAAAACACAGTGAACCCAAGAAAAAGAATTCATCCAGACACAATAGCAGCACAGTGAATATACACAACAAGCAATAAAAAAGCAGGATACATTAAGATCGGGGGGCATGTATGTTTTGTTTTGCTCAAAAAAATCTTGTCTGAAAAGAAGTTCTTCTTAGCATGATAAGAAAAGAAGGGAAAAATGAAAAAAAGGAGAGAACCAGTTAACTGTCAGAGCAACAGTTTGGGGAATAAGAAACCTGTTCAGAAATAGAATTGCTTAAGGGATTCCTTACTACTTCTAGCATATGTTTGCCTGCTATTTCCTAGAAAATAATTAAGCTCACATAGTTGAGACAGATCTGTCGTTCCCCCCAGTAAATACTTTCATAACTACTGAATTACGTGAATGCTTATTTGGGAAAATCTTGACTCAGCACAGCTAAGCTATTTGTTCAGGTAGCACCATGCAAACAACAGCTAAATAACACCAGCACATGAAACAGCCTAACAGGATTGCTTTGAAATCACTCTTAATCAAAACACAGTGAAGTTTCTGCGCTATGGTATTGCTATGCTTTGTTAGACCACACAAGCCCTCCACAAAGCAGTCACTCAAGAGCTGATTTTAATTCGTTAGATTGAATCTCAGATACCTAAGAAGTTCTTCCCCTCCTGACTATTTCCTGTAGTTCCCTAGATAACTTTACTGGTTCTAATTACATTGAATAGAGTAACAGCTTTCCCTCTAATCAAGTTTCAGCAAATTATGTCAGACAACATTTATATCTACAGAAGACTAACTTTACTTGCTGAAAGGAGCATCCAATTCTATACCACACTAACACAGTTTTGTGACAAATCCTGGTCACCAAGTTAAAGTAGGACTAAATTCCCCAGCTTTTAAGAGGACAATTGGTTGTGAATCCTTTACCTTTTGTTGTCTAAATAAGCAAGAACTCAGGAAAAAAAAATACTCTGCTTAATGTCACTAACAAGTTGCTCAAAAAATATACAGTCTAACTATATACAGAAGTTCAAAAGGAAAATATAAGAAAACTTCTTACAAAACTCAAATCCAGAAAAGAAAGAAAGCAGGAAAAAAGAGGGTTTTTCTTTTTAGCTCATGTTTTCCCCTGCTTCTGCTCGCAAAGCACCTAACTCCAGCTTGAGCCAAAGCAGCCCCTTGGAGCACCTCCCTTTTCAGAGTGCTGAAAAACGCCTTAATTCCTGACAGCTGGCTGAAAGCCCTGCACTGAGGATGCAGCTGTGCACTTCCCGCCAGCTCCTGCCGTGTTAACTCTTTTCAGACCAAAATCCAAGCAACAATCTGATCTGAAAGCAAGACAGCACCATACATGTGTCTAAACACCAGAGCTCTCTGCAGATGCTCTGTTATAAAAATATTGCTTCAGTGTACGTCACTGGGAATCCTCCTCACAACATTTATTGCATTTTGGTGCCTGCAATGTAAACACTTTCTGAGAATTTGGTTTATGCTAATCTGCTCTCAGCTGATATTCAGCCACATGGAGTAATAAACATTAACTATGCAAGATTAAAATCTCTTCCTATCTCATATTCAGATGAAAAAAATAAACTGTTTAAATCGATAAAACTCAGAGGAATGAACAACAACATGATATTGAATCAAATTAGCAGTTTAGTAGATAAGTATATAGTATTTAGTAGAGAAGTTTGCCTAGGTCTTTACTGCACTAAACTTTTTGACTTTGCAGGGCTGCAAGTCAATTAAGCAGCATAGCCTATTTAGTATTACAAAAAGCAAACTGGGATTGTGAAACCAGTCTGCGTTGCAGAGTCCTTTCCTTTACTCCATCAATGAAGATACAACAGGAGGAGGAAGAATACCTCACTCTACTCACCAGTGTAGACTGGCTCCAACTGCCCCAAGAATATTTTTCCAACAAGCACTCTGTGGTCCTTGGATATACTTCCCACCATTTTTGCCCAGAGGAAATTGTATGTGCTTGCTATGCCAGGCTCTCTAGGCCATCAGCAGGCTGTATAACTAGCCAGAGGCACACATGCTTCTGGTCATTAATGGATAATGACATCATGGTAATTATCCATTACATACATCATTACCCATGCTGCAGGATGATACTGGGCCACTTGGCCCACTCCTCCCACTACGACCACCTTCATCAGCCAGCATAGCTATGGGATCTGCTGGCAGCTCTAGGCCTCAATAACTGTACAGTGGGATATAATATGGTGGATGTATAAATTCTGTGGGTTTTTTTTTCATATGTACATATTTAAAATTTAAGTGTATTGCATGAAAACTCAGCATGTCTTAATTAGCTCATGTGTTTAAAGTGCCTCTCTTACCTACAGTTTTTTTTTAATTCATTTTTCAGGTAATAATGACAGCAATGCTACTATACAGTGCAATGCATCTGAATCATTACAATAAAGTAAATTAAAGTTTTAAAGGTGACAAAGCAGCAGAAGCTTATTAAAAATCATAAGGATTCAGCTAATTAAATAAAAATACACACATTGCTCCAAAAATAATGCCTCCAATTTATTACTGTTTTAATGGGAATAAAAAGAGCTATTTGATAACAGTATTTGTATCACCATTGTGAACGGTGCTCAGTAAACACTACTCAACAGAATAAGCTGTCTGCTACAAAACACTATTTTTCAACATAGTCATCACCATTAGCTCTACATTTTTGCTAGCTATGGACAAGAGCTCACACACTATGCTCAAAGATCTGTACCAGCAGAGGTGCTCCACTATCACCACTGCTGAAACCCACTGTCTCAGTGTGCTCACATCCACTATTTGGTCTCCATAAACATTCAGCAAGTGTTGATGAACGTGTATTGTAGTTGAATTGTTCCAGTTTTTGTCACTGTCCTGCCAGAAAATGCATCCATATGTTGTTTTTTTTCATAAGACAATATCACTAAGAAAAAAAGCTGTTGAGAATACACAAGACTTAGGGTAGAATAAACATGTCACTGTAACAGTGGAAAGCATAGCAATAACAGCAGAGCAGCAAAGTCCAAGGATATGCTTAAACACAGCATCCATAAACACAGAAACAAAAGAAAGCACCTACTTATCCTTAGAAGGCCTCAGGTACACAGAGATCCTAGCAAGATATCCTTGTTATCCCTGCCTTCCCACCAGGTGCTCAATCACTAGTTCAAATCGTGACTTAGCATTTCTGCTACAGTCACATATATTATTAAGAAATTAACAAGTGCCAAATATTAGCATCTACTAAGTACCTGAAATCCCCATTTGAAAAACCATGGAGGGCATAGGAGCAATGCATGACAAACAATACCACCATATGGAAAGGTTGATGTTTTGATGGTGGGTGCTCACTGAGAGCACTACTGTTCAAGTACAAAATAAAAACAGTCAATGTGATGAATCTTATTTAGTTATTTATCTGCTTTTAAATGATTATTTTAAGAGCTTACCAAAACCAAGGATTTTAATATTCTATTTTTTGCTTAAAAGATATTCATCTGGTTATGGTTCAAATACTAATTCGAAGGCAGTGATTGTGTCCCATTTTCTCTCCTCTACTCTATATGTTACTCAAGAAAATGAACAGAAGTATTACAAGCACAGATTTTAGAAAGCAGTGAATTGAACTGCAAGTTCTGTGCCAATCCATTCAGGAAAAACAGGCAAAAAGAATAACCATCCAAACTAAGAGTAGAAACTTCCCGTTTAACATTCAGTAGACCTAGACTCATTCATTTCATTTTTAATGTAATCATTACTTGTTGGAAGCATTTTGGTGGAATTCTTTGGATGAACAATCCTATAATGTCAAGTAAACTACGGGCTTGGGGAGCTGCTTAACAGATTCCCCAAAGAGTTACTTGTAAACAGATGGGTGTGAACTATCACTCAATTACAACTCTCAAAATTTTCTCATTCAACTTGGATAAAAACTTATCACAACATAATCTATAGAGGGCAAAAAGTCATTATGTGACTTCAAGACCACCTCTTATGCATTGCAGCCCAGAAACAACTTCAGCAGCTACAGTGATCATTGCAGCCACGGAGCATTCCAGATTCTCCAAACAACAAATGTTTGCTTGGTTGTTCTGTGGTGAAAAAAATTACAGTGTGACTTGTATTTGTGAAAACAAGCACTGCTTACATTAAAAGAGTAGTTTGAAGTCCTATTGAATAGTAGGGACATCCCATAATAATAGGCCTTCATTACAAACAGTGCTGCATGGAGGAATGAGGCATACAGTGGTGAGACTTGTTCATGCTTACCCTGGAGAGAAGTGATGCTGCCTGTGTGTGGCTTCAGTACCAAATATGCTGCACATGAAACTCATGGAAATGGCCTCCTATGTCATCAAATACAGTGTTTCAGGATTACCAGAACCCATTCCACGTTGCCCTTTTCATAAAGGTATCAACTTCTCACATAAAGTTTATTAGATGTCTCATCAATTTTATTTTATCAGCAAGGCTAATCCAAGACCTCTCCCTTAGGTAGTAAAGGCCTCTTCAAATTTCTAACTTATTTTAATTCACAGCAAGCTTCATTCAGTTCTTCTGTCTCTGTGTCTTTACTTCTATGAAGTATCTATACAGTGCTATCACATCATCCCCAAGGGGAGAGAATTGACTAAATCCAAACAAAAATACTCTTTCAAAATTGTTCACAGCTATATTCTTAGTCATTGCGTGACTCCTGGCCTCTGCTGAAACACATTCACACCACACAGCTCCCACAGATTTTTGGGCTGGCTTAGCTCAGCCTTAGGGGCTCACAGTTGTAACTCCTTGTCTGTACAACCTCTGTGAAATTTGAAGCTGCCAAGACCTTTGTGGTTAAAATAATCCCAGGTGTATAAATCCTTTCTGGAAGAGGTGATTCTATGTCAGCAAAAGCAGCAGAGATACACTTTTCAGGAAAGGTCCAATTAATCAAATGTTTCATAAAGAAAGTAGTAAATCAAGAAACAGCCTCAGCAAAAATCTGTTATTTAGAAACAAGCAGAGGTATTTCTTTAACAGACAGCAGAAACCCTGCTATGCAATGCCTGCCTTAGAGCTGGGGAATCTGCCACTAGTTCATTAGTGGCTTTCCCTGCTGATTAATGGTAGTAAATTGGTGCTGATCAAATCAGAATAGCCAAACTACCTCACACTGATCTAAAAATACCAAAGGTTAGCCCCTTCCTAGAGGCCCTATGGTTACACTGGCATGTAAGCTCATGAAAGGAAATGCTCTGATGATTGTCACACTCACCAGGAGACAAAGCGCAAAGCATCAAGCTTTTATTCAGATGTGAAAGGAAGGCTGCATTACCCAATAGTCATCCATTTGCATGATGATGGAAAAATGAGAGAGACCCGGGGAAAGCAATTCAATAGCTTGCACTAGAAAATTGTTGTCTGATACTGTGCGTCTAAGCTTCAGTTGCAGATTTATGCTTCAGGTGGATTGTGTTATATCTCTGAATCTCCTTCTCTTGGGAGGGGGTAAAAGTGGAATTGGATTTATATCCCTGTGTTTTCTGAACCAGACATGGGCTAATAATATAGGAGTCTAGGTAGAGAATAACATTAAAGGCTGTGAGTATTTGATGTTAATCAATGGATTGCTGTCTCAGTGGGAGTTTGCCCATTTCTGCCTTAAGAGAGCTAAATTGCTACATCTAGCTATGCTGGGCAGTATTGAAACAAGCAGTCAATACTTCCCGAATCAATATATAAAAAAGTAACTCAATGTGAGAGACCTGAGAAATGTGCTAGGAGGAAGAAAGCGAGAAGCAGACTGCCTCCTGCACTATACCTCATGCTGGTTAACCAGACAAAAACATCCATACATCTGGTAAGAGGACACAGTATTTCAAAGAGAGGCTGCTTGACCCAGGATTGTCTTTGTACGCTCCTGAGCAGTAAGAATGACGATTAAAAGCAGAGCAGCCAAATATTCCCCTTCCCATTGACACCCGATACAGAAAGGCACTTAATCATTTGCTTAAAGTCTACCCCAGTTCAGCCAGGCTGTTAAGCATATGTTTAAGCAGTAAAAAGTCAATAGGATATAGCACGTGTTTAACTGCTTTGCTGAAAAGGGCAGTTTGCTTCTCAGGGTGTGAAAGACAGGCCGTGAAGCACTGCCTTTTGCACAAGTCTCTGTCCAGCGCCAAATCCAGGTTTCATGAGGGACAGCTAGATCCCTTTGCATCCTTAAAGGCAAAGAATGCTGTGGATTTTGCAAGTTGTGTCCTCTGGGAGCTGAGTATTGGAAGTATTTGTGATCTGTCTCTATAGGAATAAAGTATCTCCACAGGAAAGAGAGGGAACAGGAAAAAGTACCTAAAAAATAGCCAAATTTCTGTCTAAGGAAGGAAGATTGCCTTGCTAAGCCTGCTTATTTCTTATGACCCTGTGTATAATCAATGAAAATTATATAAAGGAATATTATATAATTTAATAATATTAAGATGTTATAATAATGAAATAAGCAAGAGAGTTAGGCACAGCGAGACAAAGAGAATAAATAGGAGGCTTACCCGTGTTGTGGGCTCGCTCAGGAAACTCCAGTGGAGTGGATCTTCTGAAGAGAGAGAGAAATCCTTCCCCACTGGTAGTCAGCTCTTAAATGGGTCTAGAAGAGGTGGAGCCAGGCTCCACCCCTTCCTGCAGCACAGGTGAATTGCTTTCACCTGTGCTCCCAGGGCTGACTCATTGCTCACCTCAGGTGACTAATCAGAGGTTCAGGCTGTGACTCAGCAGTTCCCATACACCCTCACTGTCAATCAATATTTGAGGGGCACTGCAAGGGACTTACTGCTTTTTTAATGAAAGCATGAATAAAGTCTTCCTCACTTGCTGTGATAGATTTCCGTGATGCAGATGAACAAAAGTGAGAGCTACAGAATTGGATAAATTGAGTATAAAGAGACAGAGGGAATGTGCATTGATACAATGACATCAGAAGTATGCAGTATGTGTGTGTGTGTGTCTGCACATGTGGGCAGTGTGTTAATGTACAGGAGATCTGCATCTGTACCTCAATCCCAATGTCTGTTTTATGAACAGGTCACATGTGGTCCTTAGAAAAAGCGAGTTTTTGATGTGATTTGCAAAATGCAAGTTCCCAGAGTTTCTGTGTAGAATAACAGAGATGAACTACATTGAGATCAAAAAGTAAACGTAGAAAAAAAAGTGTTACATTTTAAAAGTAAGGTTATCTTCATATAAATGCCTAATGGAAATTCTGTTATTTTCTTCAAAATCTCAGAAGAGCTAGATAAAGCTGCAGTATTTTGCATTCCTCTAAATTAATAAGGAAAAGTTGTCATTATACGCTTTTAACATTGTCAACGGTTTACGGGCTGGTTCGGCCCAGTTCCGTGACTAGCGGGGCGGAGGGATCCGCAGATCCGCGCCTCTGGAAAAAGGGAACAGGGGACCCCAAAATAATTAAAAACAGTGGCAACGATCTGAGGAGAAACAAACTAATTTACTAAATATAGTATCGGAATGCAAGATAACACACTATAATACAATATAATTAAATCTGAAGCTAATAAATCAAATATAATGAGAGAGAGAATGTCCGAAAGGTGGATAGGCCTCACCACAATGCGGAGAGCTGAGGTGAGATGCGCAGTCCAATTGAGCAGCAGGGAGAAAAGGGAGGAGAGCTGATGAAGAGCAGGCTAAGAAGAGTGCATCAGGTGACCTTGCCAGGAGTTGTATCTTGAGACTCTCTGTGACCACAAAGTCCCCTGGGGAATGTAGTTGTTCTTCTCTTCCAGGCAGGTACCCAGAGCTTGAGCACCAACAGTTCAACTCCCACTGCCTCACATGATGTTATGATGTGGAATACCGAAAACCAAAAATCACAAAACCATGACAAACATCATATCCACTAATGTTTTTTCTTAAATTTATCCATTATGCAAAATGTGAGTGTATGGAGCAAATGTATTTTAGTTACTGCTATTTCTCAGTAAGAGACTAATTTCTATCAGACATATGCAAGCAAACTTTTATCTGAACCAGCAACCCTAAATTAAGCCTAGGAACCTCAGAAAAAGCAAAGTGTCTTCTCAAAAGCTTCAGTGTTTTTGAGAATGCTAATAATCTCAGGCAGCATGTCCTATGAGGAAAGCATTCACTAGGCATAAACTTAAATCTAATCTTTTAATGAAAAGTTTTTTACATCACTTTGGGGGGAAAAAAAATGTAGCTACAAACAAAAAAACATGAATAAATCCAGTCCAAAAAAAAAAAAAAAACAGCTGAGGTGGTGTTAAGGATATGGAAATTATGTAAAGATTCTGGGGAAAATTAAGGAAGAACAGTGACATAAAATGACATACAAGTCACCTTTCTCCTCATGTAGCGTATTTCTCTTTAAATTGAGAGTTGTTTAGATAAACAAAGCTACCTGTGTTTGGTTTTATTCTCAGTATGAATGCAAAATGAGAATCCAGTATTCAATAGAGACTGAGTTTCCACTGTCATCTTTGCATTACATGCTAAGATCTCATAATATTTTAACTATAGCACCTCAGATTATTATTCTAATGTTCTATAAATGTGATCAGTAATACTTCTTTCATACTTCTAGAGGCCTCTGCACAGGATCAATTAAGAATATTTCATGGATACCAGAGAAACAAGACTTAATGGTATGCCACTGGGTGTATAACTGATATTACTATGAAAAATATAATCATCTGCACGGCAATGAAAAGTCCTGGTAAGGCTTTCTTTTACATAACATTGCAGCCAGAAACATAACCTGGAAGGTCCCGGTGGCCATTGAAAACTGTTCTTACTGTAGTGAGGTCATGTTAGGTCAGCATAGATGCATATATTACTGACTTTTATATTATAAGTAGACATTAAATTGAAATCAGATAACCCATAGGAATCTAGAATATGACTATGCTTGATACAGTTGGAAAGGAGAATGAAAAGAGGTGATGCACAGAACTGCAGTTCTTCATCTGAGAGGAGCAGACCACAAGTGCTCAGAAACCAAGAAATGCTAAAAGCAGTGTCAACATGGAGAGGCAAGAGTAGCTTCCTCCATCTAAAAAGGCACTGAGAAAGGCAAACATTGTCAGCCACTGAATTTAATGGCATTTTCCTTCTTTGCCTGAACCTCAGACAATCATTACAAAAATCCATATCCAGTAATTTCCCAAAGTTCAAAATGATATCCTGGCATCATTAGGAATAATCCAACTATTTTGGGTGGAAATGTACTCAAATTCAGAAAATCTTCGTAAAAATGGATTGTCAGTCATAATACCACTAAATTGGCTGAAGTAATGGTTAATAGAATTAACTTAATCATGACTAATTGATTAAAATATATCTATAATTTTTTTGCAGAATTACTCCTTTATTTAGAAAGAAACTTGATCTAGACTACGTCTGAGTGGGAAATGGGTCAAGGTTAGAAGGGGAAGCTGAAGTTAGAGCAGTTCAGTGCACTGAAGGAAGCCAGTGAAGCCTAAGAAGTAAAAGCAACTAAATTATGAGGAAATTAATGTTCTAAGATGGGAACATTGTACCATGCAAATTCAAGAGAAATTTCCCATCTAGCACGTAAGAACAATATTATTTTGAGATTGGCTAGTGTAAACATAAGGAATTATGTAAGCTGTGTCTTCTTTGGGCTGCAGTGCACCTGGTATCACAGATTGTTTTGAAGTAGCTACCCTTTGAGCACTTAATAGTAATAAGAAACTTTCCAAAAATCAAAAGCAATATGAATACACTGACGATAGTACAGTGCTCTATTTAGTTTCATTTTCTTGAAAAAGGGAACACAGACTTAATATCCTAATTCACTTAAGAATTAAAGCGACCATTTAATTAAAGTTCATGTTACTCAATTAAGGATTGAGTTTAGAGATCAGTAGACCATTTTCATAGGTTTATAAAACTATCAAAAACATTTGCCATAGGCTGATTTTTTTTTTTTTTTTTTTTTTTTTTTTTTAGATAACTGCAAGAAGTCTGCTTTTCTATTTCATCTAAAGAATAAAACAGAAAAAAACCAGAGCTATCTAAACTGGTAGTTGAGCTAAACTTTGGAAATATCGATGTTCTGCAAAGAGCCTGGATTAGAAATACTAGGAGTACATCATCACTGCATAATTCACTGTAGGGTTCATTTATTCATATCTCCAAGAGTTAAATACAGCTTTTTATACTCAGGCCAGTGGTTCCTTACACAATTTGATTATATCGTTAATCCATCCCAGTCTTTCTGTGTAGAAAACATGCTGTCTATACAATGGATGCATAAGAAACAGCCACAGGAAGGACCTTGAGAAAAAGAGTTGTACTCATGCAATATGTGACAAATATTCTTCTACGGCATCAGTCTAATTCATTGACTCAAAGCCTATAGCAAGATGTCAGCATTATGTATGTCACATAATGTAAGTTGCTTACATTACTGGCTTGGTTCTAAGCAGTAGTACAGTTTTCAAGTTAATATCAAGTGTTATTTCAGTTTTCCGAGCATTTTTGGTGCTCATAAGTTAGCATCAGTTTGGAAGAAACTAAACTGAAAGCTCTGCTATGGGTCTCCATCGAACATTTATAAACACCAAAGGGGAATAAATGGGTTAGAAACAATGATCAGGTCATGCAGTTTCAAAGCTGGAGGATGGTGGGGCTGTTCATTGTAAGGGTCCAGACTAAATTTAGCCTGGAGAAAAACAGCAAGGTGCAGGCATAAAGGTGTTAATGTCAGTTGTTTAGATATACTGCTAGGACCCTATTGTGCCTAATTACCTGCTAAGATAGTGTTTAGGCCCATGATTTCTCCTCTTGACAATAAAATAAACGAGTCTCTGAAAAACAAATTATTCTCTTTCCCTTTTAAAATAATATTTGCATACCAGAAGACTGTACCCATGTTTTCATTCAGTCTTCTTTAGGCATCACAGTCTAATTATTCACTCTTTCCTCAGGACTTCCCTCCTTCCTTTCACCTGTATCTACTCAAAATGAACCACAACTTCCTAGAGATGTGATGCAGTATGAAATGGCACAAAGTGAAATGCAAGGATTATTTTACTGAAGATAGTCCTCTTACACATTTCAACATAAAATCTGCATTTTTGTAATGTAGGAAATAGATGCAATGCTGATTTATATTCACTTAAGATCTATTAAAATGCATGAACCCTTTTCTACATAACTGCCACACAACAAATTTTTCTCCAGAGAACTGTTCCATAGAGTTGACTGTTGATGTCTAAACTCATATGATCACAGAAATACCTGTGAACTTCACCATTTTCATTTCTGATAATTTTTTCTTAAATTTCCTACAAAAAATTTTTGGTGCCTCAATTCATAGGAAATATCAACATACTTTAGAAATATAACAAACTTCAGAAAAAATGCTTTGAGATGCACTCAAACTTAAATTTCATTCTCATTTGGACTTGATAAAATTATATATTATAGTCTGCGCATAAAGATTGAAATACTAATTTCAAGGTGATATATACTTTTAAAAAAGATTAAATGATACACTTTTAGCACTGCATTTGTCAGCTTTTAAATAATGTCATCAAAATTGAAGTGCATCAGCAGAATGTTAAAATGAACTGACATTTTCCTGTAAAATTGTATTATGTCAAATAATTTTTGACCGTCTACTCTCTGTGTGATATCAAGGATAATTTTGTTCTGAGTATTTATTTGAGAAGATGTTATGCAGTAAGAAAACCTCGACCATTGGAAACCATGAGGATCTGACCTCTGCAAAATGCAGAGGATCGTATCTGCAGCGGAGATAGGAGTGTATTGCACATAAACAGATTAGGGAGTTTAAAGACAGCTGAATCAGACCAGTTATTAGCTATTGTGATGATACTCTACAAATAATCAGTGTACAAAAACCAGAAAATGTCACTGAAACAGTCATTCACCACAAACTGTTTTGATAAAACTTTACTTTGACACAAAGAATATCTCATCACACAAGGTGATATTAAATGAGGAAACATATCATTAAAATGAAAACTCTAATAAATGCTCTGACAATAACACCTAAATGTTTTTCCAAGAGCTGCAAGTGGAGAGTTCTCCCCACACAAAGCAGAAATCTGGTGGCACCCAAGTGGTCTCTAAATACCATCAGCTCCAACAGTTTCAAGGTAAGAATTTCTCAGTCTTGATAGCATGGAAATTCTCATCTGTAAGATGAGCTCATTTCTGCTAATTCTGTTTTCTGGTTCATTGCAGTCATAGAACAGCAAAGTACCGTGAATATAATTCATTTATCTTCTGTCCTCCAAGCATGATGCAAACATCACTGTTGGGATAACTAAATAAACAGATAAGCATCTTCTGTTTCATATGTGAGTAAAAATGAAAAAGAATGAGTTAATTTCTTGTGATTGCTACTGCTTGATAACTTAACCTGCATTCTTTTTTAAAAAGTGATTAAAAGTAATTAATATTTATAAATAGCTAGAACAGGGTTAGTTAGCATGGTCCACAGTTGCTGACTTTGCACTGGGGGAGGGCAGATGAGGAATGCTCACACATTCTGCTCAGGCACAGAAGAAATCACACTGTACAGATAGGAAAGACATCACTGAATTACATTCCACATGTGTCTGTTTCATGTTCTCAGTCATACACACTGACTCAATACTCCAAGTGATCTCTCTTTTTAAGCCTTCTATTCACTTTTTATAAGTACTTCTCAAAAAATCAAAGTATGCCCTAGACCACGGATCTTACCTAAGATTCGCTTGCACTCTCCTATGTACAGCTTGGTAGTTATGTACCTTCTCTTGCCATGTTTTTATTTATTTCACATGTGACGGCTGGGTCTGTCTGCCCTGCTCTGTGCAGTGCCAGCACCACTGAGCCTCACTCTCTATGAGCAACAGTGAAAATTTTGTAATGAATTTGTGGCTCCGTTACAATTTTGGAAGGCAAAACTGCTGCAGCATTTTAAGAAATAAAGCAAAATGGTATTCCTTGGGTATTCACCCTTTTTTTCACCCATCTTAAAAACATAAGCTTATTTATGAGCTTGCATGTACTTAAAGACAATTGGCCTGCTCCTCAGTTATGGTAATAACATTTTGACAGCATAAAGGCTCTTAACCAGATGGAAGCCATTCCTTAAAAATACACATTCTGTGGGGAGCCCTTATCCTGCAGCCCCTGCATAGCCTCACAAATGCTGTGAGCTTTTACAGAAGTATTGCTTCCAGAACCCAAATAAGGGCAAAACTGGAGTCTTCAGGAGTTTCAGTCTCTGGTCATCACATTAATCTAGGGAATCTGCTAAAGGATTATAAAAGAAAAGATTCATTTTTATCAAGTTTCAGCCCTCTGCACTCATGTCATACTTCAACTGGAAAAAAAATAAACTGGAAGATATCAAAAAACATTGCAGTATCAGTCAGCTTCCATATTTGGACAAGGATAACAAAGTAGAGTCAAGTGTAGAAAGCATAAGACTTTGTGCCAGGATGTAAGTTTTTAAAGGCCTGTCTATTCTCTGTGTATTCTAATTGTGACAGAGTATAAACACAAAATCTGGATTGTGTTAGAATGTGTGCTATCAAATAAAAAGGGTCATCTTTAAAAATAGTTGATTAAAGAAATCTGCTTAGAAATATCCATTTCAAAGACGATTACAAATTTGTATTTCTTCTCCAATAGTCTCTTCCAAATTTCTCCTAGTAAGTAGAGGAGGTCACCAGCCTTTACTGCTAGCATTTGATGTACAGCAATTCACTGTCCTTTAGCAACATGAAAAGCCTCTAATCAACTGGCAGTGAGGACCCCAGCTGGAAAATGCTGTACACAGTAGTGAGGTTGATACCTGTTCAGAATGAAAATGTGCTGGACTTGCTAAAGCTACAGGTAGCAGATCACCTCTCCTTGCAGGTTTTCAGTTTGGATTTCAGCTTTAGAAAACTGGAGTTCTGAGAATCTGTGGAAGGTGCCAACATTTGTAAGAAGTTGACTAAAATGATTAAGCAACTGCATGCTTATCATCTGATGCAACAATCCGTTTTTTCCCTCTATTCTTGCTCTTCTGAATAATTCATGAGAAGTAAAAACATGCAGTTCTGAATGGCACTGTATTTACCTGACAAAGAAAGGAGCAATGTAAAGCACAAACATTTTTTTTTTTAGTTTAGTTTTTAGTGGGAAACTGCTAACAGTGTCTCTTCTCAGACATAACTTAGTGATTAAAAAATGCATAGACAAGATTGTAGCAGTAGGGACAGGACCCAAGATGTACCCTTTGTAGTTGTAGTGTATGACAATACAGTTGCCAGAAGATATCTTCATAAATGTGCTTACCAGGTCTATCAGATGGGATACTTCACACGCTAATTCCTCAAGGCATTGTACCGAAGAATTAGTCAACTGTATGAAGAAAGATTCAGACAACAACTGCACATGTAGTTCTTACATGCTTATGGTTTTTAGCAACTGCAGTGAAAGGGACCAGATAGCAGAGGCTGCCTTGATAAATGCACATACGAAACCTGGTAAGTCACTTGTGCATAAGATGCTGCAGCAGTCAGTGGGGAGCAATCATATGCATATAGCTGATAAAAAGAAGCAGAAATCAGAAAAAACATGCATAAAATCTTAAAAAAACATAAAAGTGAAACAAAATCAGCTGTAATGAGACCACATGTAACTGTCCTTGTGAAAAAGCAAAGAAGAAAGGGGACAAGGTCCTACTTACTTACCTTCACTCAGATGTGCACTGGGAAACTGTGTGGCAAGCCCCAAACTTCCAGCCTCACTCATGGCCAAGTCAAAGAGAAACTAATGAAACATCAGGGAGAAAGCTAGCTGTCCACACTACTTACTAGGCCTAATCTACATACATACTGAAGTCTGATTATTCCTGCCTGTGAAACAAGAGTGCAATTTCTGCTAAATTACACTAAGATGCCTTACCCAAGAGGTAACCAGAGAATTTTAGACATGGAGAATAAATATATATATGAAATATATATTAATATATATTAATATATACATTATATATATATATGTATATATAACATTTATATATACACCTTGATCCTGCTAGGTTCTGCTGCCTCTTCCCATCTCTTCAGGAGATGAACTTTGTGCTACATCTCTGCCTCCCAAACTCATCTCTGTTAGCACTTGTGAAGCTTTTGCTCTGGGAGACTGTCAATCCTTTATTAAAATGATTCAAAATGAGCTTCCTTATAAAGAAAACATTATTCATGCATTCAACCAAAGCACTTAGAGCAAAAGGATAAAACAATACACAGGACTATAAATATTTTTTCCTTTACCAAATGCTTGTTCAAGCATTATTACCTTCTTTTCATTACAGTTACTCCCTTCTTTGGCTAGGAGAAACATACGGTATATTGTGAGACCATGAAGCCCTGTCAGCACTCATGGACATTTCCAGGGCAGTGCTGGGAAACTACTCAGCCCCCTTTCCTCCTTTTCATCACCAGGGCAGGGCAGTGAACTGTAAAATTTTCTAGAAAGTTGGAACCAGGATAGCAGTACTCCACCCCATTAATAGCTTTCCCATCATTTCCCTCAGGACAGAAAGTATTTTCTAGATTATCTTTCCTATTACTGTATGTGAGGGAGGAGAGGGGTTCTCAATAGTCTCCATTGCTTTTAACTCTTTGTACAGAAGAAACTTATAAAAGTAAAATCAAATACAATATATATACACAATTATTTTCTGTGTTCTCTTCCTGTCTGTACTTGCCAAGACTTCTGTGATTTAGTGAGAGGAACTCTGTCTAGCAGTGTACAAATATTACTGAAAAATTGTTTGGTTTTAAAAGCTACATAGACAAACGTGCAGAAGGAAGCTCTTTTTCCTACTTCCACCCCACCCCCAATAACAACTCAAATTCTTGTTTGTCTTTAGGAATCAGCTGTACTTTAAGAAAGAATGACATACTACATATTTTTAAATAACTGCTATAATAATCAATTTCACAGGTTCTCTAAGATTGAGAGCAAATTAACCAATCAACCTCCACTTTAATCGACTCTTAGGTGATTAGGGGATGTGATTTGCTAGGCAGCATGAACAACACATACCAGCTTGCTGAGTTTATGCTGACTCAAGAAGCCTTCTGTGTTTGCATAATAGAACCAATAAAGACTGAGAACTGCAGCTGTGGAAAACTGCCTGGTATGAAATACTCTCTGAAGGATGTTATGATGAAAACATGATGATGATCTTCCTACTGCTCTCAAACACAAAACTCAAGTTGAATATATATTTTGTTTGCACACATGTCCAATTACTGGCTAGTACTTCTCAGAGTGCAGTTTTTCAAAGCATTTATAAAAACCATAGGTATTTAATGTTAAATAGAGGCAGCCTAATATGGCTAATCAAGCAGCCCTGTGCCATGCCACTCAGGTTAAGCTCTTTTGACTAACTTTAAATGCCCTCCTATGAAAAACAAAAATATCTAAATTTCCTCAGGATCAAGTCCTTATCTGGTAACTGAGGGACCTGAAAGGCAGCTGCTGATGCAGTAACTGGTTTAAATGTGCATGGCATATTTTTCTTAGAATTTAAGTGCAAATACAGCCCACGTTACAAACCATTCTCTCCAAAGGTGAGACAGAACTCATTGGAAAACCATGTCTTTGAATCCTGACCATTTAAGTTCAGGATGCAGTGCAAATTATCCAGAAGCTTTTAATGTGCTGAACACCTGTAGGCTCAGGTGTTTCCCTAAGACAGATGCAGATGTTCAGCATTTCTGAAGATTTGTCCTAATTTTATTAATAGCAACAGCAATTGTTTGGGTATTTTCTCCAGAGAAAACATGTCAGAAAAATGAAATAATTATTCAGTTGAATCAAGATACTTAATGGAAACTATTAGAAACTATGCAGTGCCTCAGATACACGTACCCAGCTTTAGGGACACTCACACACTGCAGTGTAAGAAACACAACCATTCCAGTGGAAAACTCATAGCTTGTGATGCCTGGGAAACATAGCTGAGGTGGGTTTAAGCTTTAGTAGAGAGGGGCTGCTGGGAGAGCCAAGCAGATGCTTTATGTGTTCCAGGCCATCCTGGCATCTGTGTGCATTTGCCAGCAGCAGGACAGTGCTGCACAGGACCCGCAGTTACAGCTGGGCACTGCAGGGAGACTTTCCTCAAAAAGTACTCTTTTCCTATGTTATGAGTATTTATTTACAGATTTTCATGTGTTTAGGTTCAGAATGACTGTTCTCAGCCTTAATCAGATGAACATGCTTGTAAATGTGTATATTTTCTTCATAAACTTGTGTGGGCCACTAACCTTAGTCACCCTTATAAAAACTGTGTAGCAATTAACTCTAGCCCACCCATATACGCGAGCACTCTTATCTACCCAGGGCAAATTATCAGGATAAATCATTTAGGTTATGAAAACAATATCTGGAACATGGCAAATATCTGGTTACATTAACATGCATTCCAGCATACTTTATGAAATTAAAGGAAAGAGTATCCAAAGAAAATAATTGCTGTTTATTCCTATTACACAATAACTTCAATAACTTCACTTTTTTTTTAATTTCTCATTTTATCACTTTAAACATTTTAAAATCAAGCTGGTGAAATGAGAAAATATTAAGTAGCAAATCTTATCAAACTTTTTGGGAAACCAAAATTTTCAGGAACTTGAAAAACAAGTCACTTGTAGCATCTCTTCTTAGAAACTTTGTGAAAAAGACTGATTTGCTAGTGTTGACAGACACCAGGGCCAACCTAAAAGTAGTGGATGCAATAAAATACATCTGTTAATGCAAGTCTTCAGCCTGTTGCCACCACTCCTTTGAACAGGCTCTTGTGTTTTTGTGCTACCCCAAGAGTGGGCTGCTACTTCCCCATGCAAGTAGCAGCTGGCACACCTCGGAGCCCTTGTCCCTTACAGCTCCACTAACAGCAGCACACAGCAAAGCACCTGAGTCTAACAGAACCAAGCACTCAGACACTATCTTCTAAAACCCTCCTCATACCCAAGAAATAAAAACAATCACAGTTTAGTTACTTATTTACTGCATGTTGAATTAAAGCACTATTTGTATCAAACCACTTACAGTATTCCGACTCCGAAATTATTTTCTCGTTACTTAACACTTTTCTGATTTCTGAGAATTAAACAGAAAACCTCATGAATATAAATGCACAAAAGTTTCAAGTTAAGATCAGTACAGCTTCTCCACAGACTATCATATAATCTAGGATTTTGCAGTGAATTAGTTTGGAAAATTTAACTTAATTTCATGAAATTCATCTATCTTCTCTGAATCAGCCCCACTCTCCTGCAATGCTTCTTTACTCTCACTAATGTGCAGAAATGATGCTAGATAAATTGAGTGCAAAAATTTAAGGTAACTCTTTTCTAAGTGAAAATGATGAGTTTTGGCAAAATTTGACCATCTAAGAACAGCAAATTTTTTGTTTCAAATATCTCAATATTAGTATTTAAGTCCTATTTTCTTACTTAATCTACAAGAGCACTCCTCTGCTGGAACACGTTTGCCTCAGTGCATGGCATTA
Organism: Phasianus colchicus; assembly: GCF_987193195.1. Taxonomy (NCBI): domain Eukaryota; kingdom Metazoa; phylum Chordata; class Aves; order Galliformes; family Phasianidae; genus Phasianus; species Phasianus colchicus. The sequence goes on from NC_143443.1 coordinate 13,218,418, forward strand.
ACGTGACTGCCAACACTGATTACTGCCTTTCTGAAGAAAGGGGGTATGTCATCAGGCAAGACCAAGTTAGATCAGAACATATGAACATCTGTATTTCACAGGAGACACTGCACAGCTCAATCCAGAATATTTTCATTCTAAATTTTCCACTAGTATCAATGTAATATACCTGAGGAATATAGGATTCTTATCAATTTTAAATCAAAATTTATGAACCAATTCTTGAATATTTCTTGTTCTGTTTCTTCTAGACCTGCTTTGGCTATTAGTTTTTTGAAGGTACTAGGACAGCAAATACATTCTGAAGATAGTTCAGTTTGCCTAGTTTGTAAATTAGTTATTTAGTCTTTGAAGGATAGACTCGGAGAACACACAAACCCACTGATTCATATTCAAGTCACTTCAGCTTTGCATGCGGAACCAGAAGTGAACTAACCTGGCTGTTCCTGCCAAACTGAGAAGTGCTTAAAGAAAACACAAAGAATTTCCCCACTCCATCCTGATGCTTCTTACCAGATCACGCTGTGCCTACTAGTAGTGTCTCCATTATAAACAAGAATGCTATGAAATCTGTCACTGTAAGTTAGAGCAGTTTCAATCAGTTATTAAATCGGCTCGTTTGAGATTAGTAAGAAGCAATCAATCTCTATTTGAGTTTTCTACAAAACTATCTATGAATAGCTCCTATTTGCAGATTGACAGAGAAGCCATGTACAACATCTATCAATTTTGTCTCGTAACTACAAACAAAACTATATTATCATCTTAACAAAGCTGAAACAGAGATAAAATATTTACTTCCAGTCTGCGGAGAGCAACTGTATTTGCATTTACATTCTACAGTATATTTATACTAGAAAATGAATGCTTACAGAGATGGCTGGTCTTACACAGTTTTGAACTCCTACACTGAAAAGAGGAAGTAATGTTCTTAAAAACAGTCTTCATAGTAGAATTTAGTTTTGTAGATAGGCAGGCAGAACCTGATCACTTATCTTGTGTGCAAATTTTCCACTCACCTCGAACTAACTTCTGTAGGAACTACATTAATAAACTACGCAGGTCGTGGTTCCACATCTAAATGAAAGTTTGCCTTTTGCTCTCAGAACAGGAACTCTACTCTCCTGTAGAGGATAATTTTCTCATAAAATAGTTGCATAAATTGTTTTATGTAAAATGCTTTTAATTATATACATCCTTTCTAATAAAGCCATACATAAAAGAAACTCGCCAGAAATCTTTTCCTTTGACTTAGGGAATTAGGCAAAAATGTCAACTTTAACTCTGGCCTTTAATGTTTAGATTTCAAAACATATCCAAGAAACAATACATCTGGCATTGTAGTTCTTACTGTATTAATCTATTCCAATTCAGTACGAGGCCTAAGTTAACAAAACACTGATGGTGGTTATCATCCCCAGGGAAGTTTTGACTTCATCATGCTGTGTTTTATAGTGATGGCATGTTGCTGCAGAACTAGAAGACACCTGCTCTGGCTCAAAAGCATGTCTTTTACATGATCCAGTGAGTCATGTCATACTAATAGAATTTGTTACTGAACTTTACACACATTAAATATCTATATCTGATAGATATAGTGAAATCTCTCTGATCCTAAAGATGCTACAGTATATAATCTAACAGTGCTGTGCCAATAATCTGAACTAGCTCTGGGTACCAGAAAAGGAAACAGTCATATATGAACATGCTAGCCTGGTTAAGTATAAATTTGAGATCTAAGCAATTTTTCTAAATTAATATACCAGCCAAAATAATTTTGATGGAAATGCCATGTAATCAGATTACTGCTGGTTCTATTACAGAATCACAGAATGCTCAGGTTGGAAGGGACCTCAAGGATCATTAATTTCCAACGCCCCTGTCATATCCAGGGCCACCAACCTCCCCATTTAATGCTAGACCAGGCTGCCCAGGGTCCCAGCCAATTGGCCTTGAGCACCTCTAGGGATGAGGCATCCACAACCTCTCCGGGCAGCCTGTTCCAGCACCTCACCACTCTTTCTTTAAAGAATTTCCCCTTGACGTCCAACCTAGATCTCCCCTCCCTCAACTCAAAACCATTTCCCCTTGTCCTGCAGTTATCTACCCTTTCAAAGAGTTGATTCCCCTCCTGTTTGTAGGCTCTCTTTAGGTACTGAAAGGCTGCAATGAGGTCACCCTGCAGCCTTCTTCTCTCCAGGCTGAACAAACCCAGCTCCCTCAGCCTGTCTTCGTAGGGGAGGTGCTCCAGCCCCGTGATCATCTTTGTGGCTCTCATCTGGACCCTTTCCAACAGCTCTCTGTCTTTCTTGTACTGGGGGCTCCAGACCTATTTTTGCCCCGGTTTCAGTTAGAACAGAACTGATTTTTTCTTCACAGTGTTTGGTATGATGCTATGTTTTTATCTTTAGGGAAAAGACTGTATTGACCTCACACTGCTGTTTCAGTTGTTGCTGAGCAGTGCTGTACCAGCCCAATTGCTGCAAGGGAGCATGCCCCAACTCCCCCAGCAGCCAACCCGCAACTGCCGATGAGGCATCCACCATCCATGTAAGCCTACTATGTGGCTTTACAACAGCAAGCCAGCCTAGAGAGAAGAGTTCCATTTGCTGTCTCGTGGAGATCAGGATGGGCTTATATACACAAAACTCGATCTTAACCCCCTACTGTCATGTACAATCCTTCTTGTCTTCTTCACAAGAGAAGAAAAAGTAGGTCTCAGTAGGAGCAGATTTTTAGATAACAATACCAATTCAAAATTACTTAATTGGAATTCTAGCAGATATTTGCTTGGTGCCTTTGCAAACCAACATTGAGTGAAGCTATGATTTGTCCAGTCTTTTCAGGGAGACGTACTGCATGAGAGCAAACAAGACACAAGCCCTTAAATTGCTGCTCCATTGAAATCACTGCTTCCCTTGCCAGTCTCTCCTCACTAGAAACATTTGAGGCTCATGGATATTCTAACAGACTCTTCAACATCTCACAAACCATTATTGTGGCCACAGAGCTAGGATAGACAATTAGATACTTTTAGTCATTTTCCTCCTCACCACCATTTTCAGTCTTCATTAAAATCTATAAATAGAAAATTAAAGAGAACTGTTCAAAATACCTCAGTGAAATTAACTGGAAAAAGAAAAAAGAAAAGATCTATGATGTAAGAACTATGGCCTGGTGCTGGATAGATGATTATTTAAAAAGTCAGAACAGCCAGACTTATCAAGCCTTCAGTCCTATACAAGATTGAAAGCATCAACATGTCAGCACCAGAGAAGACCTAGCAAGGGCTGAAAACTATAGATAAAAGAAATCCTCTTGTATTTAAAACAGTGTATTCTATTTTACAAATTTTATTACCTCTCTGCTAAATTTATTCTAAGAAAACAATTCCCACTTTCTCTTGCATACTGAATACTTTCCCCGTATATTTAGTTCTGTACTTTTTCCATCTGCATGATATTTTTAATAATATTCTAAGGTGCATATTAACCAAAACACGTAATATGAGCAAATAATATAAATTGAGCATCCTAAGTAAATTGCTTATTGTAAACAACTTCTCAGAATCTAACCTTCTTTCCTTTTCTCATTCCTCTTCACTTTCTTATCAGTATGCTAAGGCATATCATGTGTTAACAGTTGGACAAGATTATCTTAGTGTTTGTATAATCAATGAAAATTATATAAAGGAATATTATACAATTTAATAATATTAAGATGTTATAATAATGAAATAAGCAAGAGAGTTAGGCACAGCGAGACAAAGAGAATAAATAGGAGGCTTAACCATGTCATGAGCTCACTCAGGAAAGAGAGAGAGAGATCCTTCCCCACTGGTAGTCAGCTCTTAAATGAGTCTAGGAGAGGTGGAGCCAGGTTCCACCCCTTCCTGCAGCACAGGTGAATTGCTTTCACCTGTGCTCCCAGGGCTGACTCATTGCTCACCTCAGGTGACTAATCAGAGGTTCAGGCCGTGACTCAGCAGTTCCCATACAGTGTTCTTTTCCCCTGTCAACAATACTTGCTTGTCCCAGCTGCACACATCACCTCAGCACTAGTGTAAGCCTACAGCTTTCAGATACTCTTTAACTCCCAGTGCACTAAATGATGTTATGATGTGGAATACCGATAACCAAAAATCATAAAACAATAATATCCACCTCAATGATTCTATGATTCTATTCAAGCCATATCTTAAGTGTAAATTATGCCTAACTAATTTCCATTGAACTGAAGTCCTACCTAGTAGTTTCACTTCCTTTACAACTACAGTGACATTCAAATTTTGATTAGAAAATCTTCCTGCTGACTCCATACAATTGATCTGCATTAGTAGGATGATGTCCTGGTGCTTTTGGTCCTTGTTTCAGAGATCAGTCTCTACACAAAAATAAAGCAATGTAGCTAACCAGCTCTACTTAAAGGCCACCAAAGTTTCTTAACTCTTTTACTATGATAGGACAATTGTTTCAGAACAATCCAACTAAAATCTAAAAATATGATGTCCAGTTGTATTTATACCTGCGCTATTATTAAAGACAAAGTTCTCTTTCTTTTCTTTCCTAGTAGCAGAAAGAACAATCATTTTCTTTGGGTGAAAGCAGTGATTTTTTTCCCCTTCATTTATAGAATTTCCTTGTTCATTCTAGTAAACATCTTCCGTTTTAGTTTGAAATCGTCTTTCTTGTTTAATAGACAAATGTATTCACCATTTTGAAAGAGCTGCACTGCTCCCAGTCTTTTCTATATGGATTATTTCACAGGACACTCCCTCAAATTATAACCTCACATTATACCTCTTCTCACAACTATATTCCACTGGTAACTCATTTCTATTGTGATCAACGAAAAAAAAACCAGAAATATTCCTTTCCACATTGTCTCCAGTTGCATAACTTCTAGAATATAGTTTATATATGAACTCTTGCTTTACAGTTTTAAGAGTAAATTAAATCCTGCAGCTATTGATACAGACCAGCATCCAGCTCTACTGGGACATTCTTATCCCCCTGCTTGTAGGCGATGTCTCTCTTATCCACTTCTTTTCAATTGTCATTAGGCAGTATCTATTTTCACTGCCCAGGTCATTCATGAAAACATTACTGAAGATTAGTCCTAAGAGTGGTCCTTGAGGAGTTACTCGCCTGCAGCCTCACTTCCTCTTTCAGCACAACCCTCTGTCAGTTCCTTTCAGCCAATGCCTTATCCACTTTACAGTTATTGTGCTAATCCCCATCTTGCCTGGCTTTGCCAATAATTTCCCATGTGGTACCATATCAAAAGTTTTACAGAAGGCCAGAAAGATTAGAACTACCACATTTACCTTGCCTTCAAACAAGCTATTAGAGAAATGTGGGAACCAAGGGCTCCATTTAGATAACAATTTCAGAATGAAATAGGTACCGTACTGGAGGGGATAGCAGGGAAGATAACACTCATGTTATGAAGAAAAATGATAGACACTGGGATGCTTTGGGCCTTCCAACTAAAACAGATGGCTTTTAGCATTTCTATGAGTGAGTTGAAGGAGGAAGAATACAGCATAGCACTGGCTCTTTTTTTTTTTTTTTTTTTTTTCAAGATAAAAATGAAGAGGATTGTGAGAAGACATTAGGTAATAGAGAAATACCCACGAAGAATTCTAGGCAATTAAGCTGTGGGTATGATGATATGTGAGACTTGACTCACTTGTGTTTCAAGCAGCAATCATTGGCATTTTTTGGATCACTGACAGAGATTAACTGATTACCCTTCTGTGTAATGTGGTTACAATACCAAATTAGCTAACTGAGGTGCATCTTCTCTCCTTTACTTTCCAACTTTTGACTCTTTCAAGTGCATCCACCAACTCTGACCATGCCACGCTGCATCCACAGCACCTATCTACAAGAGTGTGACTAGTTTGTAGCAGATAACTCATATGAGTAACTCAGATGCTTTATTTTTCCTGCTAGTGATTTATTCATGTAAATTAAGAAATCCCCCCTGGCTTTCAGTGCAAACTTTTTGATCAGATATATTTCAGATAAAAACAATCTTTTGAAATACCATAGCAAATACCTCCAATAATATATTTTCCATTGTGGAATGAGTAAATTCCCTGGGATAATATGAAACATTATGATATCATGTTTCATTCCTTACTTCATAGACTTGTAGCAAGTCACATTTTTAAAGTGATTTTTTGTTAAAAAAAATCAGAATAACTGCATTAAAGTAAACTTCTCAAGCATATTCTTTTCAACAAATATTTTCACTCCTCATTAAAATAAAATAATTAAAGTTTCATTTAATATGTGATGGAGAATTTTTGAAGTGGTATCAGTCCATCTAATTCTCTTTTGATTATTTGAACAAAAATACACTGCCTTGTATTTGAGTTTTAGGAAGTATGCATTTCTTTTCCTTTCTTCCAAATGGTAGGTTAAGAGAGTTCATAATAAAACAAAGGACATTCCTATCAAGCTGTTCAGAGAGTAGAGCAGCATATAATATTATGGTCTGGTAAACTATGCTAATTCATGCACCCTGCATGCTACAAACAGGAACTTTGTTTCATACCGATGGCAGAAGCAAAGGGGAGGCAACCTACAGAAATCCTTGAATGGGCTCAATACCACAGAGTGGTCCCAACATTTTTTCCAGCCTGGGAAATGAAATAACAGGTGTTGAAAGCATGTTGTAACCTGCGTGTAGATTGGGATCTTGACTTTCACCTCCCTGCTATTTAGAGCCTATTCAAAGACCTGGTTATATTGGCTTTTTGTGGGTGAGGTAGATACCCCTGCAGTGCACATCATCATAGTAACACTTGAAATACAAAACAGGGGCATTTTCTTAACAGTGCTAAATGTCCTCATTATTTAAAGGCATGGAAACAGGCTAGAAATCATTCAGATTACTAGTGAACCATTCAAGTCAGCTGTGCTAAAATAGATATTAAAACTTTTGAGAACATGCAGCAAAAAGTGACAACTCAGTTGACCGTAGGAACAGAGGCAATGACAGTACAGATAGAACGTAGCACTTAGCTCCTATAGTCTGAAAGGAGAGAAAGGATCAAGTGGACTGTATTAATTGAAATCTATCTGATTTAAGGATTACGGTTGTTGCTGGGAGATAATGAAGCATACATTTGAAGTCAGTGAGTAAAATGGAGAGGAGTAATTTGTTATCTGAGGTGAGAATAACTTGTCCCAGAAAGAATAATGTCTCAGATGCTGATTGACCAAGAAATGTTGCAGAAACAAGGAACTTATAGTACTCTCATATCCTACAAAGGACAGTAAATGTCATTTAAAAAAGCAGCATTAAAAGGAATCAGTCTCAAATTCTGACATTCTGACACCCCTGATGTTCTTCATGTGTTTTTTTTTTTAAATTACATTACAGTCCTCAATTAACTCGTAAGCGCTGTCCATGCCATATGACTTATGCAGCATTTGATGCAAATTCGGGTTCCTTAGCACTGAACAAATTTAAGGCCATTTTAGAATCTTCTGTAATTACAAACGTACTGTAGACCGAAGAAGAAAATGAGTATCATCTACTTCTTTGATCATGGTTGATTTGTATGACACTCCTGCACTAAGACCTCTTTGGGCTGCTGTGAAAGTGCAATTGCAATGGACATCCTAATACTGGTGTAAATGAGCACAGTTTAGGAGAAATCAATGGAGTTTCCTCAGTTCACACCAGCAGTAGCTGTGCCTATAACCAATTTTCCTGATTCAGATTTTTTCCTTGGTGTTTTACTGAAAATCTCCTACTGAACTAAAATTTGAACAGAAAATACTATTGACAAAAGCAAAATCAGTGTTACAATATACTATGTTCTTAATTATTTACATGTTAAGATGTACTGCACTTATGTAAAATACCTGCAGAAGATGAGTGCATTAAAATATACATCAACTTACTGACCAGTAGACCAAGGAATCTAACTCTACCTGTATTTGTTTCTATAACCATAGATGCTATTAATTATGAATATATACATTAGGAAGGAGTATAGATTCTAAGTGATTTCTGATAATCTCAGAATACTAAAGGTCTAAGATACTAATGTATCTTCAACGCATCAGTAAATACTTATCTAATAAAAACTTTGTAAATCATTTTCCAATCTAATTATTTGAGAGACTGGATTATTTTGGAGGCTGTTTTTAGGCTGCGAATATATTTATTTGATCATTAATCATCTAGTTATTTACAATTTCTTCCAGATTTTAAAAGAACAAGGATTATATTTCTATCCTTGATCCCAAAGCTACCTATGGGGAAATTTGGCTTAATATAAATCAAGACAGAACAAATGAATTTCATTAAGGAGATTAAGATAAAATTTTATAAACATTTTTTAGCTAATGTGATATTTTCAGTTTAGAAAGGAGCAAAGTAACCTAGAATGGAGACTTTTTGCAAGACCCAGGGGAAGGATCTTATAATAATCAAGATGTCTTATTAAGAGAACCTGGACAGGTCTCAGCTCTGTAGATGACTAAGAAAAATTGTATTTTCGATGCTCTGTATAAACTTTCTACATGACTTACATTCATTCTGTATTTGAGAACCTACTAGAGAATCCGAAAAAACAAAGATGATCCCAAAATTACAGAAAGGATGGTGGTTTTATCCACAGTTATCAATAAAAGGTTGTAGTATGAGAAGTGAAAGGGATTAAGAGCTCTGATTTAAAGTGGCTAGGATTATACTGAGAGCGAAATGTGCACACAGGTATCAGAGAGAAACATACCAGGATATTAGTTTAGACAGAAGAAAATGACTGATATTACAGGTGTACATCTATGAGCCTCCAGCACTGACACAGAAGCAAAGTGAGATAATACCATTTGCAGCTGCCAGAGATACAGAGGGAGTCAATGGCAGAGCCTGCAGAGCCCTCATGGAGAGTGGTGGATGTGGGGAGACAAGATTGTGAGGAAACAGAGACAAGGAGGGGCAGGATGATCAGCAAAGGTAGAGAAGACAGTAAAGCAATACATTTAAAGAACAAAATACAATGAAGCATGCAAAATGAAAAAGTCTTAAAGCCTACCTGCTTTCAGTATACAGGCCTCAGTTCAAGATACAGAACTTTGCATTGAAACAAGTTGATGCTGAGCCTGACAGATTACTTTTTCTTCAGTACGAGATCATATAACATTGCAAGGCAACACTGTAGAGAATTCTAGCCAGAAAGCCTCAAATCTCACTTTAGTAGCGAACATACAGAGATTCCTAAGAAGTCTATGGAAAGAAAGACTAATAAGACAATTAGTAAGTTTAATTAAATGTTTTTAACATAGCCTTAAATGTAAATAAAAATAATTCCTTTTTGAATTACACAGTTCTATAGTAGCCCAAACACATTCAGTTCTTCAGTATTATTTTACCTTCTTGAAGTACTTAAAAGTGATGTACTATAACTGGTGCAATTGAAAGAAAGCAGTACTTCTGAAACAAGCACACCAATACAACCAATAACAATATGATCTTCATTGTATTTGCTGTGAATAACTACTCTACAAAACTCCCTAGGCTACACAAGTGAGATAAAATATGGGCTATAAGGCCAGGAACCTCCAGTGTTTAGCATCCTGCTATTGACTGCTATCAGTGATATTTATGCAGACGTTCTGAAGTATTACCAAAGTAACTTCAATCTTTAATACAAGGTATATATAAAACACAAAAGCATGAATATTCCTACTTTTCAGAAGATAGGTGAAGATCAAAAAAGATGAAGTGATATTATTTTTGGTATCTGGAAGCAAATCTGCAAAGTCAAGTGTACTGGATTCAGAACAGCTAGAAGAAAGTTCCTCATGTACAACAGAGATGAAGTAAAATCTTACCTCCAGTTTTAGCCTAGCAATCCCATTTATTTATCTAATAAGTTCAGGGAGCAAGAATACAGCTCCTTTGTCAATATTCTGTAAATACATAACTTTTTGCAGGAGTAGAGATCTAACAAGTACAACTAAACAGATATTACATGCCAGGTAATTAAAAAATGTAACTTTAAAAAAATGGTTGATAATATTCTTCATCTTTAATAATCCTGGCCTCTGGGTGGTTGCACTTCCTCACTGCCTGTAAAAGAAATCATTAATATTATCCCTGCTTTCCTGCCGCTTTGTCTCCCCTTCCCCCTTCTTTTCTCTCTTCATGAGAGAAAGTGCTGCAGTTCCTAGTGAAGGCTGAAGTATAACAGGCTAATTGTTAATCATCCAGCAAAGAGGGGCTGATAACACAAAATATAAGGATGTCTTCCAGATGAGACTGTGAAAAATAATGAATAGTTGATCTTTCATATACTTTAACTTATTTTTCTGGGTACTTTTAGCCTTAAAATCATATGTATAAAATCAAATATCCTTAATTTTCAACAAATGTTTTTACTGCAATTTGGAAGTCAGTTGCTGTTTTGCATTGACTTTTACAGGACAACCACTTAAATGACTTGCCTAAGGTTGTACAGGAAGTCTGTGCGAGGATGAGGGAGATTTTATTAGCTGTGTACATTAACATTTTTCTCTGACTGTGGCAGCTCTACAATTTATTGCCAGTCTCTTGGTAGTGCTCTGCATTGCTACCCTGCAATAATCTATCCAAAGCAAAATTATTTTCTTTCAGGGTTCTCTTAAATGTCATAAAAAGATCAGAGAATCTAACTTTATTTCTTGGAACTTTTAAATAAAGTTGCATCGCTACTGAAACAAAATTTAGGAGTAATTACGTTTCTGTCTAAATATTTGTCAGTAAAGCTTTTCATTCTCCCCTCCCCCTCGGAAGCTTGCTCCATTCAAAGCAGTTAGTCACACCGTGGAGCACAGAGATTCCTTTCTACACATCAGCCATCCAATCCAGCTTTTTTTAGAAGCCACCAAGAAAACTGTGACCCCTTCCACACACATATAATACAGACAGTCACTCATGCATTAACAACCATAAACCCCCAAAGGTCGTTTCCATGACAACCCCAGGGTCCTTAATGACCCTGACAGTTCAATGATTTTGTTTTGTTTGAGGGTGAAGGAATAATAAGTCTTCTCCCCTCTCCCCTACCCCCTCCATCGCACTGATAGGCGTTCATTATCTGATGCCAGGCTCAGCCCTGGAGCCAGCTTGGGAAGGTGAGCGCCACGCACAAAGCGCTGTGCAGGAGCAAGCGTGCGCAGCATGCTGCAGCAGCCCCAGCCTCATTAATTCCTGCACAGCCCAGTGCGTACAGTAAGTGCCGGGGGTATTACGGGAGGTTTTAGCAATATGTTGCATAAGTGAGCCCCAAATCACTGTATAGTTATTTAGGAAGTACATTTTGCATACCACTAGCAGGAGTGCTTTTATTAATGATGTGTACCAGAAACACAATGAGAAATTGCAGCTAGTCTGCAGCAAGACCTATAATTTTAACGATGTGATGAATAAGGCAATTAATGTTCTTCAATCTATTTCCCATATGTACCATATTTAACTTCAGAAAACTAAAGAGATATCCAAGAGAAAGAAGGATAATAAGGCATCACTGAGTGAGTGGGATATTCCTGATGCTTCAAATGCATGACTCCTTCATTCTCCTCTTCTGATGAACCTTCCATTCTTTAATTAGAAATCAGCTACAGGCATATGCAGACTTCTATTCCCAATATTAAACTCAGTGTTTTCACCCAACGATCTAGAAACAGACTCTCTGTTGGTCCTATGTTGTTCTTTAGGAAACTCCAGTAAAAGCTCCTTCCGTTGTTGATATGAAATTACATACATTCATTTGATCACATTTCAGCATTATCTCATCATGACTATGCTCTTACTAGTACCATATTAAACCAGCTCTTTGGTGACCTATTTTATGGACGGATGGATCTAAATTGCCTTCGTTTTCCTTCATTTCATAGATTAACTGTGCAGGGAATGTAAATGGTATAAATTACAGCTTCCAAACGGTTTTTCTATCTTGTATTGATAGCCAGTGGCCCTACAGCTATCAGGCTGGAAGACACAGTTGTACAGGGAAGCTACAATTGTGCCTTTCTTTTCTTACTTGTACACTGAGACCTCAAGGGCAGGATACTGGCGCTAAAACACTGCGTGGCTGAAAAGACTTACCCTGATTTCTTTTCATAGCATCAGTATTAGTGCCTAGACATAATGTTCATGAAAATGTGGAACAGCCTTTTCTAATGACAGAGAAAGAAGTCTTTAATGGACTTTGGATCAAGTCATATTCATTTCTCTGCATCCACTTTTATTGAATGAGGTTAAATTCTTCTATCTAGTTAAGTCCTTAACTCCCATAGGCTTCAGAAGAAACTTGGAATGTACTACACCTACAGGTATAGCTGTCTCTCAGAACATGGGTACCGTAGTACACAAATTCATGAGGTCTGCCCCCAGCTTCTAAGTTCAGTACTGTCTTTGATGCAGAAAAATATTTTAGACAAAGGAGTATCCCCGAATAAGTGAATACCTTTAACTCCTGAAATTGATAAACTACTTGAACTTGTGCTCTTTTTCATATGCTTACATTCAGTCCTTATTTGGAAAGAAGTACTTTGTGGGATAAAAACAAGCAAACAAAAAAACCAAAATAACTCTGCTTTATTCTGATGAATGGAATCTAGTGTGAATCAAACTAGCAACAGGGGAAGACAGAGTTCAGCCTGGAACACTGACACTAGACCTCTCTGCACTTTCCTAGTACTCAATTTCCACTCCCTCAAAAATAATGACTTGCTTTTTCATCTTGCCTTCACTCAGTTTGTTTCTCTTCACTGCAGCTGAACACAAGGTCACTGGAAAGTCAGAGTAAGATGCTGCACAGCAACCTCCAAGCCTCATGCCGGAAGGAAAGGATTTAAAGAATAAAGTTAGTAGCATCTTTTTTTCTGCAGGTAATCATTCTCAGCAGCATGTTCTTGATTGCATACTACAAAGGAAATCCAAACTATTAGTTACAGACATACTATAACCTACGTGCTCCCCAAATATGACATTTCTGCCTGTCTTCCATGCACGTTTCTCTCCATGCTGGCAGAGCTTTACAAGTTCTGTAGAGGTTCCCTACAGAGCAATGTACACTCCTTCCCAAACAAATCCTTTACCTCTCAATTTTATTACCACGTTCTATGCACAGCCTCTGTTATGTGGAATCAACCTTCACATGATAGCAATTAAATATGCCTACAGGCATGGAGCTATTCTCTTCTCCAAGAGAGCACGCAAGTCTCATTAATGTTAATGGCAGCTACATATCTTCTGAGCATTGAGTAGCAGGAGGATTCCTAGAATTAGCCAACCTGGGGAAAACCTGGCTGGGGAGCTCAACTGTTGTGTGCACATACATAAGACACATTTCACTTAATTTTCATAAACAATGTGAAGATGGGAGAATGGGCAAGAATGGTATTTTCAAGACAAGTTTTCTTCCTACCTAATTTACTTCAACAGGTCATGAAACAAAAAATATGCATCCAAGAGGATTTTTTTTGTGAGATTCCCTGTTTCTTACATTTCATCTTGCAACAGTCATACAGCACAGAGTAAGAAAATAGTTCAAATTCTTTTTTTATCAGGGAACCAAAGACTCCCAATAAATTAGCTTCTACCAATTTTTAGGAGATGTACTCTCTCTAGAAAGCAAAAGACTGAAGGAATATATAAGACATGTCCCTGCGGCTTTCAGCTATCTGAATAATCCTCATTTAAATTTGCCAGGTACAATTCTAGAAATTGGTATTTTACACAATTACGTACAAAACGAGAATGGTACAGAAATAAGCAAAATGTGATTTAAATGGAAAGACCATGAGGGATGTGCCATATCTGAATATGTATGAGGCAAACTTTTCCCAAGAGAATGTTAGTAATGAGGGGGAAAAAACCTCAGCAATACAGAGTCTGCAGACCATGATTCATTTCTCCCAACACCACAACTCTTAAGTATCATTTTATTCATTTATTTGGAAAACTTAGGATTTCAAGCTTTCACATATATATTGTCTCATGAAACAAAATTGCTGCAAAGTAAAAAAAAACCAAACAAAACCACTAAATCAATGGCTACAGCAGAGATCTCAGGATGAGGACTAAAAGATTTCAGTCTTTATTTTGCCGTTGGCCTCCTATATGAGTCTGAGCTAGTCACTTCACCTAAGCTTCTGTGAAGCATATCCTAAATGTCTCAGGTGATGTGAAAAGTACTTACGCTTATAAAACATTTCAAGATAACCAGATGAATGAAGATCTAAAGTGATGATAATTGTTGTCTGAGGTACACATAATTATTTACATTAATGTAGTATATCCCTTTACTTACATAAAACAGTCCTGTGCCAAAGTGGGAAATTTTTTGAAGAGATGTAATTCAAGGAGCCATTTGAAGCTCAAAAAAAATGCATTTATTTTATTTTTTTTAAATAGTAGAGCTCATAGCTATAATTTCCATGCTAGTGAAAAGACAGGCACCTGAAATGAATGCGTTAGAATAACAAGTCTTTTCCATATCTTTGTTAAAAGCAGGACAAAAACTGCTGAAGTTCAGATACTGCAGACATGAAAGAACAGTTTTGTTTTTTTTTATCACCTATCTTGCTGAAATGTAATCTCTGGCAATTTGCCCGGCCTCCTAAGGTTGAGTCAGAAGACACTACTGTTACTCCTCTCACTACTAGTTGTTTGTGCTAGTCTACGCACAGTTTGATGTCAAGAAAAAGGGTACGACTGCCAGGAGGACAGGTATTTAACACAAATTAAATTCACTGAGCAATAGTAAAGTCAAGCTTCGATGCTCTACTTCTTTATCTGTTTTCTCTATACTGGGATGGATATACACTGTACTTTATTCAAGTGTTTTGACAGAGATAACATTTCTTCATATTTTATTTTTTTAACAAAGTCAATTGGTTCTACATTATTTGCAGAATTTCTTTAGGTTTTGTAACTAATGACAAGGGAGTATTACTTACACAACAAAAGTAGCAAGATGAAAACAGTGCTTAGCACATTAATAAAAGAACACATCAATGAATGAATAAAGCATTTAGCACATGTAAAGAACTTGTTTTTGTGCTCTAAATCTTAGGGATTATTTTTTATTTACTTGATCAGAGACTGTAATCCACTTTACCAAAGTGATTTAGGCACTCTGAAGGACAGATGTTTTAGAATTTTCAAGTAAGTTTGTCAAAGGTCACAAGCATATACATGTGCCTACTGCCTCCCCCACCCAAAAATGCACTGAAGTGCACTAAGGGAATTATGGGACGTTACTTGATTGCTCCTGTTGGATGCATTTGTTAAAAAAAAAAAAAAAAAAAAAAAAAAAAAAAAAAAGTAAATAAATCTCAACTTCAAACTAACTCTCATACCAAATACATTTCAAAAGCAAAAAAAGAGTTGCTGTAAACCCTGAAGAAGCAGAGAAACGTAATTCTCAACAGTACTATTGAAAGCCATAGCTACTTCAAGTAAGCTTCTCCTCCCTAAGCCCTAGAACATTTCACAAATCAGATGCTTTCCCATATCTCTTTTACCTATACAGAACACATAATGGGAATGGACGCAAATTCTTCATTAATTTTACCCAGTGGCCTTTTTGTACACTTTTTCAGGACTAAATGAAAGAGCAAAGACATCACAGGGAATTCAGCATTTTAACAAATATGAAGTATAGTGATCACTATTTTTAGGTTTTTGTTTTTTTTTTTCATACAGTGCATAAAAATACAATTTCTAGTACAGATACTCAGGTATTTTTCATATTTATCTTTTTGCATATGCTTTCACAGAAAAATAAACTTCAGTAGAAAAAATTCTGGTTAAAAGGGTCTCAGATTCTTCACCTGTTCTGTCATACCCAGGGCTAAAATTACTGTTTCCATTACTTCACAGACATTAAAGTTCACTTGTAATGCTATAATGCAATGGAAAACATAGCAGTAATATCAGAGTAGCAAAGTCTGTCTACAGCAAATGAGGACAAGCCCAAATGCGGCAGCAATGGCTGGAGACACAAAGGAAAAAAGCTGTTTACCATTGGAAAGCCTCAGATAAGCAGGGATCTTAAAGAGATACCCTCCTCCACTGACAAACCTGAAATGAGGTCTGGGAAGGGGTCAATCCTGGCTCTACCCCTTCCAGTCACTCAGGTACATTGCATGCATCTGAGCCTCCCTGGTCTGGCCCTGCCTTCCCACCAGATGCTCAAATCACTGGTTCAGGCTGTGACTTAGCATTTCCACTACAATGTTATTGCCAATTACTATCATGAATGTATTTTTTAAGCAAGGCCACACTACACTTGTGAACCAAACGCTGTGCAAAATGACTATGCAGGCCTTGAGGTGTTTTGAGTGTATTAACATTTACAGTACAATAGAACTTTGGCCAAGGGGCCAAAGTAATTGATCACAAGTCTATGAACATCACTGGATTTTATGCATAAAAATCCCATAAAACTGGCTGTGCTTCATGCAAAATTAGCGCTGGCAGGTTTAAAAAGTTAGATGCTCTTAGGTGAATTCAGGAGCAAGCAATCTTTGGAGCAATTCAAGTAGAATAAGTAGGATAAGGTCTCACTACGGTTACTATTTCTCCTGGATTCATGGGCTCTAACAATTAAGCAAATGTGTTACATAGGTATATATAGATATGTAATTGTAGATATATGTCTTGCTATAGAATGAGTGAACATGAAGAGTTCTCCATTGGGAGTGTTACAAGAAAATCACAGCATTGAGTTATGTCAATGGTAATTTAGGAGAAAAAGTATAATAAACTATCAGGAATATTTAAAAATATAAAGAGTTGAATTTTAGTTTCAAATGTAGATATTGAATAGAGAATATCAGATTCTTGACAAGGAATATATTATTATAGAATTATTGTTTTTTTCCTATACTGTTTACTTTTTCCATCAAATCTTAGTTGTTTTAAAAGGTAAATAGAAAAATTCTGTGGAGAAGCAGAATGATACACAGTGAAAATAAGCTTTATAACTTGCATTAAAATAGGCAGAATTTTTACCTTTAGAGATGGCACTGTTAGCCACATATATGGCAATAAAGAGCCTTGCAGAAGCATGTTAGCCTTTAGTTTTACATCTGCAAAACACAAAATCCCTGACCCACAAAGTCATTTTGACAGTTAACTTTGCACACTGTGTTAAACCTATTAACATAGCATCTCATTCAGAAACGCTCATAAAGGCACATACATGTGTCCTTTTTGGGAGCTGAATTTGCCTCCTTGACTATTTCTCAGCATAAATTGGGATTTTTTCTCCCTTTCTTCTATTGTTAGCTGAAGAAAAAATGTGCGAGCACTCCTCAGTCTGCTTCACTGCAGACAGACACCATCGTTTCAAAATGTGATACAATCTTCAGTACTTGTCACAGAGCTCCTCAGTCTCCTTCTCTCAGAAGTACCAACTCACGGACGCTAAAAAGGGACCACAAGACACAACTGCCTACATACAATGCCTTTCTGGAACTTTCCTTGAATCTCTTCAACACAGGTCTATTTTCCCTTTAAGTACCATCTCCATCACGTGTGCTGCTGTCAGGCAGAGGGAACAGTGAGTGTCACTGTGCCCTACAGAACAGCAGTGGGACAAGAATCTCTTTTGGGAGTTCTGAGCTCCTCAGTGACACTACCAGTCATCTCCAAACTCAGTTACAACCTCAGGGAAAACTGATGCATTGTTCAGAGAACCCACAATAAACAAACTAGAATTCACACGATTCCTGCTGTTATTCGGACAAGATTAATGATGAATAAAGTTTTTTTTTTTAAAAAAAAAAAGCAGATAACAGTCCTGTTTCTCAGATTTTACTCTGATAACCTTCTGCACAGAAATACCTAGACGGGGTGGGATTCTGGGGATAATATTCAAAAGCACTTTTCTAGAACAGATGGCCACTGACACTAAATGAGTTAATTTAAAAAGTGCAATCTATTAATTCCATTTCTTCAAATGATATAACTGGCAAATAATTTAGGACGACCTGTGATGTGTAGTATTTACAGAGCCACAGAACCTAGAATGACTGTAAACACTATTCATGTATTGTCTACTAGGAGCAGTGCCAAACTATCTCTGGACAGCTCAATGGATCTGAGGAATACAAAGGTAGTTTTGGGCTTCTTCTGGGGTCCTGCCCTGAACAAAGGTTAGCCAGGTACATCTAAGGTCTCAGAACAGCTAATGTGCTTTTCTTTGTGCTGGATCAGTAATTGGAAATCCTTAGGAGCAGTGGGAGAACAATCATGCAGTTCTGAGGGACTAGCTAACAAATTTCATCTGTCACAGCAACAAGAAACAAATAACTTCCAATGGGAAGGAGCCAACAGCAGCTTCTCTAGAATAGATATGGAACAGACCTGCTGCTGTTAGAAATGATAAAGACCTATTGATCTGCTAGCCCAGTCCACGGTATCCACAGTACATTTAAGACTTTACAGGATATCTCCTACTGCTTTTTTTCTATACTGGTTTTGAAAGACAAAATATTGATGATCCCACCACTTCATTTGATATTTTATTCCAGTTTTCACAGATCTCTCTGTCAAGAATGCTACTGTTCGGGGTTTGCTTGATATCCAGCTTAATTTTTTATATTTTTTTCAGATAATTTCTTGTTTTCTTGATTGTTAATCCCCTATAGGAAGGTTACATTGCCTTTATTCACCCAGGTTTGATATTGTCTCAGATATCACTGTCTTCCAGATTGTTAGACACTTATCTCACCGAGTTCTGTGGGCAGCATAATTCTAGCTATTAATCGTCGTGGATGACAAGCACAAAGAATAAGAGAAATTCAAATGTAGAAGTACCTAATTAATAGAAAACTGGGAGAAGCTGGTAAATGCATGGTATCAGAACTTAAAATGAAAATGGGGAAAAATGCCTCATGTCAGAAGTGCCCAAGGCTAAACAGCCTTTGATGGATTGATAAAGGACCAATGTGTCAGGTCTTATTTAGTGGAAGAACCCAATTAATTATTGTACAGAATTAGATGCCATTTAGCATTGCTTATATTACTGATGACTCGCTAATTTGGCCGGCTCTGATGTAATTACAATTAATTTATGTCCTTAATCCTAATGCTCTAACCTGGCTTTGATTTAATCAGGCGATGTGGAGGTATCACAATCAAAGCAGCATTGAGCAGCTCACTGCTAAAAAGAGATAATTACACCTTACAAAACATATCCTTCCTACCACTCACATCTCTTGAAACACTAAATTAGAACAGTGAAAATTCTCAGTCAGAAAATCTCAGATGGCAAAGATTGGCTAAAGTGCAGAGAAGAGCTGAGGACACTGTTCAGGGTTCTTCTTTCCCTTTTCACAGATTATTCAAGGCTCATTACATTTATTTAGCTGAAGTCTAATGTTCTCTAGAAAATCTCAAAGAAAAATAAATCTTCATGTCATGCCACCCAGAAAGGACAGGTTTTATTAAAACAGAGATGCTTGTACCATTTGAAAGAATATATCAATGCAAACAAAAATAATAACAACAGGGAGCTTGATTCAGGTTTGCTGAACTTAAAATCTTCTTCTAGGGATGCTGGTCTTTCCACTCTTATGCATTCTTAATCACCAGCTCTCTTCAGCCCTTTACCACTGTTGCAGCTTAGAGATAGCTGTCCCTATCATGTCCCCTTCTGTTTCATTCTAGGCAAACTTTACAGAGAATCCTAAAGAAGGGAGAGACAAACAGGTCTCCTTGAGCCCTTTCAAAACTTTCTAGGGAGTTTGGCTGGTTCTCTGGTGCAGAGGAGATGGACAATTTGGGGGAGTTAGTCTTCAGCTCTTTCTGAGAAAAATGAATATAAGACAATCATAGATCTGTAACATGTAACTTTTCTGGATTCTCTTCCCTCATTATATTGCATCCTAATTACCCACTGGTCTACAGATCTGCACTCAGGCCCTTCGAATATGCGTTATTTTCAGATATTACTATTCTCTTTCTACTCCTGTATTGCATGGTTCAGATAATTTCCTGCTTGTTATATTCCTACACTTCTTAACCATTAAGGCATAGGATATTAATTCAATTTAAGTAATTACTGGGGAGTTTTTTTAGCTAGTTGTTCACTCTTTAGCAGACAACTAAACTGTGTTCTATTCTGAAAAGTTTCTTGTCTGGTACAGAATTAGATGTCATAGAAAAAAGTCTTTCTCACTTGGAGCATGGCCTGACAGAAAAGGAAAATCACTTCAGCTGGAGAAAGACTGCCACAGCAGAATTCACATGAGGGCAATGGAAACATGCTGCTTTATTTACAAATAACACATATTCGTCCAGAATATGTCAGTGTGGTTCTCATAACAGTGGAAGGTAGAGAGTTCACAGGCCAGAATGCCAGAAGGTGTTCTGCTGACAATGCAAGGAAGTTAACTCAGTTAGCTACTTTGCTTATGTTTCTTTGCAACCATCAAATTGCTTTTATTTCCTACAACGTGATGCTGTAAGCTGCAGTACAGCTAAAAAACACGAGTTACCATTGCTGATAGCAACGAAAGAAGCTGCTATGACACCTTTTGTACTTTGCTATATAAAAGGAGGATACTTTTATAAGGAGGGACATTGGCCTCCACTTTTTTTTTTGCCTGCTCTAATACCTTCCTCCATGTGCAGGTCCAAATTTGTGAATCCATGTGAAAGAGCATTTTTAAAGTACCCACAACTTCCCATCTCTCCCTTTTTTTTCATTCACAGCATAAAACAGAAGAGAGGCAGAAGAGAGAGACTTGTCCCTTACTTCCCCTCTGTCTTACTTATATACTCATGCTCCCACACATTCAGTTATCCCGGATCACTGCAGCATTGAATCTTACCAAATATATGCATAAATCCTTCCACAGTCCCTGAGAGTTAAACATATTTGTATACTTTGCTGAATAAAGACAAGCTGCTAAAGCAGATCCTCAGAAAGCAGCCTGCATGCTCTTCTGTATTCCAAAGAGGTCCAATTGCAGGAAATGCTTTCATTAAGATGGTCTCTAAGACAAGCCTGACTTTATCAAGTTGTCACAGTTTGCTCAGAGGAGAAAGAAGAGAGGGAAGTTCGAGAGGGAAGGAGAGCAGTCCCTTTTGGATATATGAAAACAGCTCCCCAGCAGCTGAAAGCACTCTGCAGATGTGTTGTTTTGAGATGCCTTCTCTCTCTCTCTCTCTCTCTCTCTCTCTCTCTCTCTCTCCAGTAGGCATGTTCTGGCGGAGATAATGGCTGCCATCCCACCGAGAACACTGCATATGATGTTCTTTCAGTTATTTGAAATATGGACTTCACTCAGAGAATTCTAGGAATAGCTGCTCCAGCTGTTCTGGAGAGATAGAAAGCTGTCACAAGAGACATCATTAGACTCTGGTAAAATCAGCAGCTGCACTAAAGATCTCACATAGCTCCTTAATGGTTTATACCATTCAGTCATGAGTCAAGGAGAAGTGAAATGTGGTCTATGACTATAAGGCAGTTTGTATTCCATGCATCAAGGCTGTGCTTGAATTTGGCAGACAGGATAGAAAAGACCCTAAACAAGTCCTTTTATCAAGTGTCTGAGCAGTTACTTGATCTAAGGGGTTTGTATACCTGCAACCAGCAGTGTAAGTGTCTGAGACAAATTACAAGGCAGTAGTAGTGTTACAGTGAAGGATGAAAGTGCACACAGAAAGGCAAACAAGCAAAGCATTACAACAGCTAGTTAATGGCAAACACATTTATTAACATCAAGTGCAATGTTTGTAGGTTTTACCTGCCACAACCAACTGCAGATGCCAGCTACTTGAAAAGATGAAACAGTGCAGTGAATTAAATAGAGGGATTTTATTTTTTATTTTTTTTTTCACAGCTCAGTCTGTCTGCATTCCTGGCAGTGGAAGCAGGCTCCTAGCTCTGTCTTCCAAGGAACAAAAGCTACGCTGGCACACAGCAAGCAACTTGAATTCATAAGGCCTCCTGGGAAGAATGTGCAGGAGCATGGCTCTGTGTCTGGAAGCCACATCCTTGAATAAAAAGAGGAGGAGGAAAGGGGCACGAAGGAAGAGGCACACAAGGTCCCCATACCATACATGAGAAGCTTTTACACACAATCAGACATCCTTGCCCAAAAGTGTTCAATAAAAGTAGTGTTCAAGGTGAACCACTATACTTACTGCACAACAGGGCAGTACATTTCACAGGCTACTGTTCTTTTATTAGAAAAGCTTCTCAAAGGTTTTCTTGCCACCCATAGATAGTAAGTGCTTAGATTTTTTTAACCTGCAGAAACATAATGAAGTAGTAGAACTGAATCAAAATTTTAAAATTCAGGATACATTAGAAAACAGAATTAGAATTCTTTCCTTTTACCTTTTTAATTTCAGAAATATGCAGCAAAATCTCCTGTGATGAATAATCCCATTCCAGTGGAGTACAGCTTATTTCAATTCAAAGGGATTGCCTCAAATTGTATGACATAGAAAGAAAACTGCTAGAGAAATAAATGCATGATTCAATGTAAATTCAGACAGAAACAAAGACATTCACGTTAGTACTGGATGAGCTCTGAAATTCAAGAGTGTGTGGCTAACCTTCTGTATGTGTAACTGATTTGCATTAGGACCTGACCCTAAGGAAGTGATGAGACAAATAAAAGCTTGCTTGCTTGCTTCTGAACCTTACAAAATATTACAAAGTTCAATGGAGATGACCCTTTTCTTAGCAGGTAAACAAAGTTAAGGATTTTCTCTGTTTCAAAGTCATAGGAAAGTTCTAAGCAATTTAGGAATAGAAATGAGGCGAATTATTAGTTCTGGAATTATATTGGTATCTTGGAATATTTCTAGGATTGGTCTTTTCATTGAACACTAGTGTATTTAGACTCATGAAGGGAATTAATTTGATCATTATACAATGAAAATGATGACAAATTTCCTTATGGGCATATTGATGTTTTCTCTCTTTTGTTCATGACTGTAGATGTAAATGGGAGCTGCAAAAGAGAATATCTTCTCTTACCTATTTTGTATTCACAAATCACAGTAGGGCTTAATCTGACAAGCCCACCCTTCCATAAGGGAAGAATGAGAGAGGGCATACACTCCCTGAAAGTAAACCTCTGGCAGTACAGCAAAAAGAAAAGCACATTCAGTACTTTAGCCAAGATTACTTTAGTCTGAAAACACTGTCAGAGAGTTTACCTTAAATATTAGCAGTAATTGGTATATTGGATTATTCCTTTATTCTATTCTAAATATTTTTGTTGAATAATTCTGTTGACTTCATCAGGACTCTTGGTATAAGGAAGACTGTTGTAGGTGTAAATTTTAGAGAACCGAGCCTTTAAAAAGAACAAAAATTCTTACACATGGCTTATTAGTTTTATGCCAAATCCTTGCTAGTTAGGAATTATTTTCCATGTCAGTCAGAACATACTGCTGGTTCAATATTGTATATGTTGCTGCAAGTTTATGATAATTATGTATCCCAAATAAAACTATGTTGGACTGTCTACAGTGCTCACCACACTTGTTTGTTGGCTGATCACCTTGGGTTAGCAGGTTAAGTAGCTTACTCTCAGGAAAATCAAATAATCCTATCTGGGCACCCACTTCACATCTTACTAGTCTTTCCTTATTCAACTCTAGCACAGTTGATCTAAATAATAGAGATCTTGAGCCTCTTAGCCTTTTAACTTGTTTCTCTTAGATTTCGTGTGTTGTATCTTACTGCATCTGCTGTGTCAATAATGGTCACAGAATCACAGAATCACAGAATCACAGAATTGCCAGGGTTGGAAGGGACCTCAAGGATCATGAATCTCCAACCCCCCTGCCACATGCAGGGCCACCACCATTTCACCTAATGCTAGACCAGACTGCCCAGGGCCCCATCCAATCTGGCTTTGAACACCTCCAGGGACGGGGCATCCACAACCTCCCTGGGCAGCCTGTTCCAGTACCTCACCACTCTCTCTGTAAAGAATTTCCCCCTGACATCCAACCTATATCTCCCTTCCCTCAGCTTAAAACCATTTCCCCTTGTCCTGCTGTCACTCACCCTTTCAAAGAGTTGATTCCCCTCCTCTTTGTAGGCTCCCTTTATGTACTGAAAGGCTGCAATGAGGTCACCCCGCAGCCTTCTTTTCTCCAGGCTGAACAAGCCCAGCTCCCTCAGCCTGTCAAGTTTTTTCATTTTAACCAGCCATGTAAAAATACTTTATGACTCTGAAGACAGTCTTATTCTTGCAGATGTAAACTGAATAATCGTTTTATTTCAAACATGGGCTCCATGGGAATTGGCATATTTATTTCTAATCAGCTTTTAAAATGGCATCAATCAGAGGTGTTTAACCATGTTACTTCATTTTCACTCTGTATTGGTATTGATTTCTAATATTCTCTCCAGATAAAGGACATCACTCAATAAAGCATTTTACTTACTTAGTAAGTTTATCTGTCATCAATAAATAAATAAATAAATAAAAATCTGAGAAATTCTACTAATATATTTGTAAATTCAGAACAATGACTCTTTCATAGATGAGTTGATATGGATGTTTACCACTCTGGTAGCTAAGTATACAAACAATATTTTTCAAAACATTTCTGAACTAAAATTGAATACAAACTACTAGCATAATTTGATTTAAAACAAACAAGCAAACAAAAACTCCACAAACAAATGAAAACCTTTTAAGGCAGACTCTATGTCTGAGCTCCTCCTCTTTTCTATTCAAGCACTAGAGTTCCTTGGGTCTACCGTTTTAAGTGATAAATAGTAAATCTTGATGAATGGCAAGCAGAAATAATCAGATTTACAACAGTAATCAAAAAGGTTGTTTGCTGTTCTTTTTTAATGCAACTATTATTTTTCAAAAGACAGTCAGTCAGTTCAACGAATTCACTCATGTCCTTGAGAATGCAAGGTCTTGTCACAGACAAGTATCAACTGGATATAAAGCATGTATATTCACACAGTAAATATATAAATACCCATATAGAAAGTGCATCCGATCCATGATATCTTCAGTGTTTAGTGTAAGATTTCTAAATTTCTATTTACAAAGATGGAAAGTCTTATTCTGAGTAAGGTTAGAGAGTCCAAATTGGAAAAATCAATTATTAACCTCTGTAGAACACCAAAAGTAATGTAAATACTTTTTGATTAAGAAAAAAAAGAATAATAAATCATATTGTTTCTTTCTCAAAAGAAACATTTCACGGGAAGCTTTTTATCCATGTAACTGAAAAGAAGAGCTGGATAAACAAAAAAATCCCCTCAGCTATAGCAACTAAGTTGTATTTGAATATATCTGCTTCTGAATTCACTCTTCTGAAAACTTTCCTCAGTTTAGAGAGAAGGAGAATCAGAAATGAAGTTAATGATGTTTTCATAGTAGATGTGGAAATTTGCTCCTAAGGATTACTATTATTGTCAGAAAAAAAAAAAATCATCTATGTATGCAGTCAAAAAAATTCAAATCACAAATATAAACGATGAATATCAAATACTCAAAGGACCAGCAACAGTTCAATGCCTGAAATAGATAAATAATGAATATTTTCTGAGTAATCCTAAACAATAAATTTATTGAAACACATCCAGTTGAAAGATGATAGGAAAAGGAAGACAAATGTATTCATTTTCAGTACTGTTTTTCTTTCAGTACTCTTTATGGTCCACCATTACAAACACGAAACTGGGAGGGTTGTCACTGGTCTTCCCACTATGATAGGGTCTGTCTCAATGTTCTTATTTGGTCATCACCTGACCATCAAAATGCTATTCTTGGTGAGAAGCATGAATGCTGTCCTACACAAACATTTGCAACAAAAATTGTTACTAGTCCAGCATTCTAACTCTGTCTTGCAAAGCTTTGCACTTGCGTCTAAATACGTAATTTATAAACACAGTCTCACTCATATGCATACGCTAACAAATATCATCTGGTCCATTGTGCCTAAGGTATTGACAGAATTCCAGCTATGCACAGTTAGCTGCATGCCTTAAGAAAGGGGAATTATAATCTAACTTTCATGTTAAAGAATGAGCTGATTTTCCACGGACTTAATAAAAATATCGCTGTTCCCAGAAATGGTATTTCTCTCCTCCTGAAGTGAGAAATATTTATATTGAAGAGAGTACGTATGTTTGGAACAAATAAGGAACATGAATAAAACTGTGTAAATCAGAAAAGACTTGGCATAAATAAACCAATTACACAGGCTCTTGAACTGAAATCCTTAATAATTTATAAAGTAAAATACAGACACGCAGCAGAGCTAATACTTGCAAATGAGCAATACTGCAATGTGTAAAGCAAGGATAACATAAAGAATATTGTATCTAAATGCCATCTCCCCCATTCTCCCCCCAAATAAACCAGGAATAGGAAAAGAGAATGATTTAATGAAATAAGATTAAGAAAAAGTCAATTCAAATTACATTTAGAAAAAAAATCAACAGACAAAAGAATCTGAAGTCCAGTGGAGACCAATACATCATAGTAAACCTACTGTAAATAAATTAGCATGATTCTTCACGGTCTACGTTGCTAGCTCAAGGTCTCTACAACTCATCCTCTCTACTGTTACTCAGTTAATTTCACTCAGTAAATACATATGTACTCAGTTAATCGGTACACAAGAGTTCCTGGGGTTAGCTCTGCTCTTTCACTTTTCCTGTTAAATCTGAACTGGTCTAAGGTGCTGGAACCACAGTTCTGAGGGCTAGAAATCCCTCTGCAATTGCAGAAAAGCCAAGACAGGGCAAGTTCCTTCATGACAAGACTTCAATGCGCTTGAACAGTAGAGTGCGTTTAGAATCACAGAATCACAGAATCACAGAATTACTCAGGTTGGAAGGGACCTCAAGGATCATCAAGTCCAACCACAGCCTAACCATAGTACCCTAACCCTAACAACCCTCTGCTAAATCATGTCTCCAAGCACCACATACAAACGGCTCTTAAACACATCCAGGGATGATGACTCAACCACCTCCCTGGGGAGCCTATTCCAATGTTTAACCACCCTTTCTGTAAAGAATTGTTTCCTAATGTCCAACCTAAACTTACCTTGGCGCAACTTGAGGCCATTTCCTCTCGTCTTGTCACCTGTCACCAGTGAGAAGGGACCGACCCTGCTCTCACTGTAAGCACCTTTCAGCCACTGGAAGAGAGAATAAGATCTCCCCTCAGCCGCCTCTTCCCCAGGCTAAACAGCCCCAGTTCTGTCAGCCTCTCCTCATACGGCTGATTTTCCAAGCCCTTCACTAACCTCGCTGCTCTTCTCTGGACCTGCTCCCATACTTCCATGTCCTTATTGTACTGAGGTGCCCAAAACTGAACACAGTACTCAAGGTGAGGCCTCACCAATGCCGAGTACAAGGACAGGATGACTTCCCTAGTCCTGCTCACCACACCATTCCTGATACAAGCCAGGATGCCATTGGCCTTCTTGGCCACCAGGGCACACTGCTGGCTCATGTTCAGCTGACTGTCCATCAGAACACCAATGTCCCTTTCCATCAGCCAGCTTTCCAGCCACACCTCCCCAGGTCTGTAGGGTTGCCTGGGGTTGTTGTGACCAAAATGCAGGACCCGACACTTGGCCCTACTGAAACTCATGCCGTTAACCTTGGCCAATCGATCCAGTCTGTCCAGATCCCTCTGCAGTGCCCTTCTCCCCTCTGGCAGATCAACACTCCCTCCCAGCTTGGTGTCATCCCAGCTAGGTGGCAAAAGGCAGCAGGCTCTCCCTCTGCTCCATGCCAGTGCCTCTCCCAAAGCCATAAGGAGGGGCACAGATCCATGGATTGCACAGGGACAGATGAGCAGCTGGTAGGAAAACACACCAGCAGTTCCAAAGAGTTGTTCCCTCTGATACCTCCTTGTAACAAAGATCCATCCCAAACCCCTGTGATGATTATAGCTATGATTGCAAGGCACTAGAAGAAAAAAAATTCATTTTGGATGGAAGAATTTTAGACTCTTGCACATAGACTTCCACATCATAATCAAATCTTCGATCAAAACTTTTACAGTGATCAAGTTAAGAAAGACTTTTATCTGTACCTTGATACCTATTAGTACCTGAACAGTTCCAAGATAAACCTGCCCCAATATCTTCTGCTATTTGATTTTGTTTTGCTGTGAGAGCTATTGCCATAGTTGAGATGGGTGTCCGGTACAGGGATGGCAAGGCCAGAAACTGAAGTGGTTGCTCCCTACCAAACCCACTGCCTGAGTCTATGCTCTAGTTATGGATCTTAATTAATAACTCAACCTGCTCCTTAATTGGAAAAAGGAAACAATATATGTTCTTTCATTCGCAGTGGATTCTCTGTGATTGACTGAAGTAACTGCCTCCAACCTTCCCTCATGACCTCCCCCTTCAAAGGCTAGTTTCTGCCCATGGCTCTGATACATACCCAATCTGTCTCATTTTTTTGGAAACCCCAAATCAAGATAGGTTCATGAATTTTAAACAGCCTTCATTGAAAAATGCAGTCTAGCCATAGTTATTTCCTTTATGAATCCCAGTAATTTTTGCTATGATTTCACAGGTGAATGTTGGGCAAGACTTAAAAATACCACAGGAGGAAGAAATATAATGTACAGAAAAATAAAGTACTTCAAAAAAATTCATAAGAGAAAATAGGTTAAAATCACAAACAATGTAATTTAGAAAAAATGGAGGTTTGGGGGGAGGGTAAAAAGAATAAAAACATGTGGCAGGAAAGAAAAGAATACGAGAAGAGGCTAAGTGAAATGACACAGAGAATTTAAGAATTGTGCAGAATATGAAAAGCCTCAAGAAAAAAAATCCACTGTCAAGCCAAGACACGTAGCAGAGATGTAACTGTTCTTATCTGCACTTGAGGGCATGAAATAATTCCTTTTTTAATTTTGCCTTTTTAATCCTGTCAATTGGAGCTGTCACTATAGATGTAATAGCAAGTATCCCAATCACAATATCAAAGACACTTCACTGACACTCCTTGAAATAGCATTAATGTCTGTTCACTAAGGGTAGTACATTTGAATGTTCTTGTACAGTGTTGTAGCTCCCCCTTAGTCAGGTATCAAGCTGCTATTTCATGCTCTGCTTGTAAAATTATTAACAGCTGGCCTAATGTTACATCAACTGGAGTATGGTTTTCTAGAACAAGACAGTGCTTAATCAGGTTACTTCCTATGTGATCAATTATTTCCTTTTATTTCCAAAAATCAGCAATGGCTTTTTAGCTCAAAGCAGGATCTAACTTTCAAAGAGGGACAGGCCTGACCCAAAATCTCAGACTTTGATTTCCAGAAAAGTTAAATGTTTAAAATCTAAATTTGGATCCACAAATGTTCTCTGCATTAACAATGTCATCAAAATCCATGTTAAAATAGAAATAACCCTTGATCCTACAAAATTTTATAATTTGAGTTCCAGGTAGAGCTTTCTGCTACTAACTACTCAGGACATTATGTATTTCAAGATCAAAAAAGACTCAACATGCAACCTCAAACTTGCCTTGAACAGAGTTATTAAAATCCACAACACAAGGTTTGTCCAGTGCATCTTCCCAGCACAACAGTAATTTGGATCAAGATTCAGTCTCACCAGCTAGTGAATAAATCAGAAAACAATAACTTAGTCCTTGAACCAAAGAGTTCACTTTGTCTTCAGGTGACTACTTATCTTATATCCACCAGGTCCTCTGCCAATTAAGTGGATTCAACTATTCAGAAATGAAAATGTTCTATCAATTCTATCAGCAGGAAAAAGCACATATTTTCATATCCAGCACAAGTAAAGGCACCGTGCATTATGAAAACACAGCACTTCTCCAGTAATATCTGGGGATACCCACTGAATCAGTGATAGATGCACTGATCTATGCTGCAATGCTAGAAATGAAATGATTGACCATGCCTAGGATTTTCATCTCAGACCATTGCTAGTACAGACATGTTTCAATAACAGAAATGTTACATTAGAAGTAATAAGATTGTGTATCATTCTGATTCTTTCTTTCTGACACGCAAGAACAAACGTCTAGCTGAGATTTTTATTATCACTGAGTTTTGATTGTTTGCTTAGGAAGAGAAAACTGGGTGTAGTTCTATGATACATTGTCTCAGAGATGCAGCAACCTCATTTCTCACAACACTATCCAAAGAAATAAGTGCAGCTGTACATATACAATTTAAGCAGCTGTACGTAGTGAAAAAATCCAGGTTAAAATAACAATAAAAGTTGTGCTTTTTAATATATATTTTAACTTATTTTTAAACACAGTACATCAAAACTTCTCTAAATTCTCAGCCAGTGGACAAGTCCTACAGAGACACATCAAAGATTATTTTGCAGTGGCTCTGTGTACTGCCAAAAAATAATTAAATTAGCAAGATAACGATACATTGTTTTTCATGTCATTTTCAATTTTGTTTTTGCAAAGGCTATCCGAACAGGGGGACAGGTTTCCTGTATGAAGTCAGCTGGAACATACTGTTCTGTAATGATTCAAAGAAGAACTCATCTTTAAATGGCAATTCCCTAAATATTCAGAGCTTGGGTACAGAAGAGGTTAATGGAGGAACATATTATCAACCTCTGAAAATCAAAATCTGGATATTTACCTTTTGAATTTAAATTTTTGTACAAAGAAGAAACAAACAAATAGCTATCACCACCAAAAAAAAACCAAACTGAAACAAAAAAACCAAACCAACGAGCAGCTATGTATAATTGAGGATCTAAAGCTAAACACAATTTAGTATTCTGAACTATGCATAGATAAATCACTGTGACATGACTTACAGTGACATTTCAACACTTCAGTCACTTCTATCATAAGTGATATTTGTTCAAAGCTAAGCAGAATGCATGAAAGGCCTGTATTATGCAAGCCTTCATTACAAAAATTTGTCTGCACTTCAACACATTCGGATCATTCTTTCATTCTAATGGTGCTTAAATATTTTGGCATATTTATTTCTACTGAAATAACTTTTTTTTTTCTTAAACTATCTGAGAATAAATTGTTTGAAGAATGTTGTCTGTGAATGTACACAGCATGCTGCAGTCAGCTCATCAAGAAGAAAGTGCTACACATGAGACAAAAGCGGGGTTTATATTTCTTAGAAACTTATCCTACCAGTTTATTTGGAAGCATCATCTGTCTGTTCAGAGCCAAGATTCTATGAAAATATTTTATGGGTCAAAAACTATCTGCAAATGATTGTTTCCTTTTCCCTTTCTTTGAAATTACAAGCATAGAATTTTCTAAATGCCATGGTTTTATGATTTTGATTATTGGTATTGCACATCATAACATCAAGAAGTGCACTGGGAGTTAAAGAGTTAGTGCTCCAGTTCCATGGACTGCCAATATTTCTGGGTACCTGGTTCTCAGAAGAGAACTACATAGCCCAGAGGACCTTGCATTGTTCTGTTCCTGTTTTCCATTGAGAGGGAAAGATAAAAGACGCTCTCTCTTTTCCCTTATTGCTCATCCCAGCTAAACGTCTCGTCTTCAGCATTAAAATAAACCCTTCGGTTTTTTTTTAACTCTCTGTTCCTTTGTACAACACCTCTGTACAACATACACTTCCATGTCAAACACCATTTTTTAGACTGCTCCTTTGCTGTCATCTGTCACATGGCAATAAAATGTGACAGGATACTGGTGAGGACGTTCAGCCTCTACTGCTTTACTACCAGCATCTGCCTCTGATGTTGTGTGTCAACATAATAAAATAGGAGGCATTACTTCTGGAGAAGCCCTCATATGGTATAATTTAAACTCAGATTCAGAATTTTGTGTTGCAGATGTAATTTTCATTAACTCAGTGTGTGCTACAGCCAATGGATACCTCAAGAGAAAATCCTGCTAGTGGAATGCCTGAAGTTTCTGCACACAGTTGTGGCTTGGTGAGTCTAAAAGATGTGCCACGTCTGGCTTTTAGTCTCTCAGCATTGGCTGGTGGCAATGCAAGCTGACAGCTTGAACTGGAGGAGCACCAAACCCATCAGCTGGAGTGAGGCAAGCAGTACTGGCACAACACTCAGCCTGTGATTTCTTTCCCTCCATCTGAACAACTGCTGGGTCCCCTTGCATGTATGGGTAGAGGGCAAGAAGGCCAGGGGCTCTAAGAATAGATGAAAATAAAAGAAAACTGAGCATATAAGGGTCTGCAGGAAAAAAGTGGGAGGAGGTGGCGACATGAGGAGAAATAATTAAGGGCTAAAAAGGCTAAAATGCAGATGTAGTGGGAAGTGCCAGATTTCAACAAGGAGAGAAATTTCAGATCTGAGAACTGTGAGAATAATTTCATCATGCTACATATAAAAAATGACACAGAATATAAGTGATTCTTCCACTGAAAATGCTTGTTATTTTAATGCTATTTATTAGCATAAATTTTCGTAAGGGTACTTCATAAATTAAGAAATAAAATAAAGACTTTCTATACAAAGAATTAACTTATTCAGATATGTGCAGTACTGACTGATAAGATGGTAGAAAATACAACATCAAAACTCCTGAAAATATCAATTCAATATTTTAAAAGTTGTTGTTTTTGTTTTTATTTTCATATTGCATGCTTTGAGTGTGTAAAATATTGGCTACCTCTAATAGATGCAATGTCTTACTGTTTTGGTTAATGCTGTTGTATTACCACCCTAATAGAATCTGGAACATGTAAAATGAGGATATAAAAATAAAGAAAAAATCTCACATAACAGTTCAGTAATTAATTAGTTCACACAGGCAACCATGTAAGAAAAGTATTAAATCACACAGTTTGATGGGTCAAGGAGATGCATGAAAAAAAGAGTGATTTTCTAACTCAATGTTATGTTTCCTTTAAAACACAGGTGATTGATGCTGAATGACCTACTCACTCCTATCTGCTTACAGGATGTTGTCCCTAATTGTTTCAGTGGATATCAGCTATATTAAATTTTCAATATATATATATTTGAAGAATGATAAAATAGATTAAAACTGTCCTGATTATATGAAATATTTGTCTAGGTAAATGATAAAGGAAAAGATAAGGCATGGGGCTCAGAAGCAGGTTTTGGAATTATATAGAAAGATACAAAACAATCCATGCTAAATTCATTTAGAAAGCATTATTATACTCTCATTATTATTTCTGTCATCATGATTTCATTAAAAATTTCATAAAACTTCATTACAATTTGATTTGCACTGGAAGATCTGTGGGAGTGTGAATGGTTGAAGTGCTTGTCATCTTCAGCCTGGAGAAACACTTCTTGCTTAGCAAGAGTAAAGCTGAGTATTTGCCTACATGCTCAATCAGCAATCTATCAGTTTTGCCACCAAGTACAGTTTAAAAACAGAGAAAATAGTCAATGCAGCACTTCCATTGTTATATTTTTGAAAATGCACTGAAGTTAAAATTTTCTTCATTTATTAAATAGGTACAGAACTCAGATATCAAAGGATTGATATCTTACACATTACAGAACCACAAGAAGAGCTAATAACAAAATGAAGAAAGTATGAAAGATACAACTATTATGAATCACTGCAATTGGGGAGGTGCACAAGTTAATCTGACAAGAAACATCATCAGGTAGTGAATGAATTTGCATTCACTGATCTGTAATATGCATTTCAAGTTGATTGACATAACTCCTAGACAGGAAACTCAGTCACTTGCTGAATTTAGTAGACTGGTAGTACTTTAAAAATAGGGTTAACATCTTGGAGTGAATAGCTGCATACAGGCTTACACTGAAAGAAAAAAAACTTCAAAAGAGATGCATAGAAGTATAAAAAGTAAATAAAGAATTAAGAATCTAGGGATTTTGCTATATAGTAAATGAAAGATTTTCATATTTTTAGATAGAGCTCTGGGGAATAAAGAAAGCCTCTGGATATTATGAATTCATAGAATTACACCATCTTAATTCTGAGTGAGAGTAAAATTTGATATTTACCCATACACAACACACTCTTGCTGAAGTATGATACCTGCTTTCAAGATATAACATTATTTTTGTTTTATTAAAGCTTTTCCACTGTGGTAGCAATCTTAATTTTGCAAACACTGCCATTAAATTTTATTTTCCACATGGGGTCAGGATCTGTACTTCATCTGTATTTCAGAATACATACAGATACCATTACTCTGCTCACCAAACACAGAACTGATTGAGAAATGTATTAGCAATCCTTATTATATCTATATTTAAAGCTATGGAATGGAAATAGTTGGAGGTATGTAGGTAGGTAGGTATTACTCTGAAAGTTGTTAAGGGAGTGTCATCTGTTGTTTTTTATTGTTACAGCTTTATCTAGGCTAGCAATGATTTAGGGTCTGCCGAACAGATTAGAAGCAACGTTGCCTGTCTCTAACATTTTGTCTGGATGTAACCTCACATTTAATGAATTGACATCCAGTGCAAGTACTTGAACTTTTCTGCTAATAGTAAAACATGTAAAACACATATGTGTAAGAGGGAAATCAGTCTCCCAAAGGAGCCTTGCATTACCACTGCAGGCTCCAGACTTGGTGAGATGTTGGGCGGTAGCTGCTGCATGGCCAGCAGGCAATTGGTACAGCTACATGCATAGCTAGCTACTATGAAACACCACAACTCAGTTCAAACTTGCTTATGTAGATCACCAGAAGGCTAAATAAACCACAGGAGTACTTTTCAAACTGGAGCACTGCAAACTGTGGCACCACCATGGCTATCACGTCAATACAGCTGGACTTCAGAAGTGACTAGCTTGTATGAATTTCAACAGGAATGTCAAAACTCTGGAATTATAACTGACCAAATAACACAAAATATTTTGGTGGAACATGTTCATGACCAACATGCTGCTAATGCTGCCGCAGATTTCCAGAAACAACATGATTATATCATCAAAGAAATGTAAAGAATATGTGTAGTTCTGATCATTTATATTTCAGTGCCTTCCTGATTAAAAAAAGTTGAAGGATATTTCTGGGTTGTTTTATATCCTTTCAAATGAATTAATCTAGGTCCATGTGTAAGGGCTGAACCTCTAAGTTCACAAAATAGACTGAGGATATTAACACAAGCAAAAATTCAAACAACATTAACAAAGCTCATTGACTCAAAGCTGTTCAACCCTGCAGATTACTATAAATCTACATTGAAACAATAATTTTATGTTTGTGACTTAGAACCATGATCTAATTTCATTGTATAGAACAATATGTAGGCCATTTTCATTTTTGAGAGCAAAATCTAATTTTCAACAAAGATTTGAGATGATAAAGTCAGAGGCGTTCCTTAGAAAGAGTAAGCAGAATTCTGGAAGGCCACAGATGTAACAAGAATTTGAATAGAGAAAGCGCATGGTATGAGAAGATCACTTGCTTGTCTAAAACACTACTTCTGATTCCCAAATCCCCACCATGAATACTGAGCATATCTTCAATATGTTCTTCGAAGAATCATGGGTATCATACATGTCTGTCTGAAACAATTTCTGACAGTACTAATATGCCAATATGAGTGGCAGAGGGAAGCATGTGGACAGCACATCTCTGATTTTTTTTTCCAGTAGTGCCGTCTAGTAGGGTCAACCCTGCCCATGGAGAGGACTGAAGCTCAGTGATCTTTAATGCCCTTTCCATTTTACTGTGTGATTCTGTGAAGGATGACAGCATAAAGAATATTCACATAGCAGAACTTATCAAGATGGAAAAAATGATGAAAAGATTTAAAGTAAACAATTTGAGACCACATTTAAACTTTCATGGTGATTTTTTATGTGTCTTTTCAGTGTCATAAAGCAAGTATAACATCCAAAATTTTCCTATGTAAAATTCATCTTCTGAAAGTGAATTGTGCATTTACTTTATATTGCTGAATCCTTAAAATGCAGTTACCCACCAAGTAAATAAAATTTATTCTAAATAATTATTATTTTTTCTTTATTTACTGAGGCATAGACTTCTTCAAATGAAATTATCTTCATTTTGAGCTTTCAGGTCATTACTAAAGTATTTTCGTTGGCTTTTTTAGTTGCTGTTTTTTCTTTTTCCTTTTTTATATTTATATCAGAAATGTCAAAGAGTCAAAATGATAAGGCAGTTGATATCAGAAGATCTGGCCTAGTTTAATTTTTTCATAACTGCAAAGTTTCCTTCCTATGCTGAATATAATGAAGAATATTATAAAGCTCTTTTATTCTTTAGAATTAAATTAATAACACTGGAATTTCAGTGGTGTTTTTTCTGCTTACATTGACCACATCCACAGAATATGGTATCTACGTATTTCCAAAGAGATCCCCAGAGGACTGGCACTTGAAGCTTATTGCAAAAAATTGAACAATGAAGCAGGTCAGCTTGTCCTATGAAATCAGGTCATTCAGCTGTATTTCGTGTTATCATTTTGACAACAGAGGATGGGGGAACAGACACAGTTGTAAGCCACTTCTTTGGAAGAACCATATTATAGAACATAGTAAGACAGCAAACACTATTATTGTAAAAGCTAAGTTCATTTCTAGTATGGTATACTATGGGTGCTTTTCTCTCATGCTTTTTTCTATTAAAGCAAAAAACAGACACTAAAAACTGATTTCTTGTTGATGTTTTTTGTTGTTGTTATTGTAGATTTTTGTTTTTTGTTTGGTTTGTTTGATTTGTTATTGTTTTCGGTTTTGGAGGGGAAGCATCACTATTCAAATATTCACCATAGAGGGCATTTTATCACTGTGGATATTTGCAAGAATAAATGGAATAAGTACATTTCATCAGGGAATTTTAGTTTGCAGCAGGATGGCCAAAGTAAGAGAATTCCCTTAACTATGAACTAGAGAGTATATACAAGATTTCTTTCTCTGCAAACACCCACAGATAATTCCAACTTTTTCCAAAAAAGTCACCGTATCTTTCTTGAGTAGGCTAATTGCATGCTTTTGGTAGATCATTATGTCTTTGTCCTGAGGTAGCAAAAAGTGAAGCCAGTGAAGCTATGTTATATAGCCCCTGCATAGATGGCCTAGTGCAGAGAATGCATCGGAAAAATACTGAACAGAACTATAGAGATGGCTGATTGTTTGGGGTGCCCTCTGGGTATGTGAGAGCCCACAGAGTTGGAAATGAAGCTGTGATCAGATGACAAGTTGAAGCAGCTGGAAATCAGATCACTCTTCAAAACTTCTAAGAGCTTAATTAAGATGGGAATTTTCAAAGCTCTCACAACCCTATTGCAGATCTATAAGTGGATCTGTAACCACCAACAGAACTGTTCTTAGTCCTTTTGTACAAATTATCTGATGTGCTAAGATTTCAACTGTTTCTGAAAATTATGTCTCTACAACTCTGGCAAATATAAAGCAAATCAGATCAGATTGATAGGTTTTTAGTATAACAGACATTGTCTGTGACTCCTAGAATTAACCAGCCACAGAAGTCAAACATAGGAAATAGAAATGTTAAAAAAAAGTTTTGGGGTCAAATATCATTACTGTATTAAAAGTTTTCTTTATTTCCTGTTGATAGGAAGCTTATACATATACAAACATACAACACTTTCCAATGATTTCTATTATGTGCTCCTCGTCTCTATAATACCTGCTTAAGTTCCTTTTGCTCTCAAAAACTGGGGAAAGTATCAGCTCATGCAAGTGTACATGAAAGAGAATGTAAAGTCTGTTTGACACACTTTACTGAAATGCAACCAGTACTCTGAAAGTGTTTCTAAATGCCTAACTGAGCAAATACCGCAGAACACAAATCATATGATACATCCCAAACATCAACTGACTGTGATTCTTGGCTTGCACCTACTTAGTTGAAAACAAATGTGAGAGCTCAGAAGTTATGAAAATGTTGGCAGGCCTCTATATTGGCCTAGAAATTGCTGATTTTGTCAAAGGAATGAAAACATACTGCAAGTCAGCAGGACCAAACCAGGTTGGAAGAAGTGGTGTTTGAAGAACACCACATACATGGAACTCAGCTAAGAGATATTTGTTCTGGACAGGGCATGAGCAAATACGCAGGCTGGGAATACCAAAGACTATGTATTTGTACATCAAATAGATACACTGCCTAAGTGGCCAGCTAACTGTATGCAACTGCAGAGTGCTGGGCTGTGTTTTGTGTAACAAGACAGGAGTAGCTAGCCTAGAGATTTTCATCTCTAGATGGCATGTGTAGCCACTACTGCCTGGGTCACTGACCACAGTTGCAGTACTTGGCTGCAGCTCTACTTATAGTGTTTCTTGAGTAAAGGAAGTCACACTCACAAATTGTGTAGCATGGCAGATGTCTGCCTTAAGGGCCCTATATTTTTGATCAGTTGAGAGGAAAAATCTTGGAAGGAAAAACAATTTTTTTTTTTAAAGAATGCTTACATATATCAAAAGAAGCATTTCACCACAGTTTAAATAAGCAAATAAATATTAATATGAAAAAAAAATCTGTAAAGGAACTCTCTACTGAGATAATGTCCACTAATCTAAATCTTTCTCTAAAACAATATAAAAGCTTATTGAAAAATTAATTACTTCTTTGTTCTTTGACTTTTAATTCTACCAGAGTTACCCATACAAACTTAAATTCCATGCTATATTAAAAAAAAATAAAAATAAAGGCCCTCCTGGCTCTTCCCAGATAAATCAGCAATTAGAAAAACCCAGTTTTCAGCAAATTTGAACCAATTTTGGTCTAGAAGTTAATTTGTGACTACAACACCAGGTCCTAAGGTGTCTACAATCTCTAAATTGCCACCAAAGTCAAACATGAAAATCAATTGGGAAAAAGGCAAAAATATTTCATGCGCATCTGGAATACTTTGGAACATGGCTTCATTTGATGGTAACTTCTATAATGCATTGACTATCAGGGATTCAAAAACATGTTATTCAAGAGACACTGTATTAGAGAGGATAAGAAGTAGTTGAACCATGATAAGTCAGCTGGCATTTGGCAGTAACAGCTGCATTCATTTCAACAAGCTTGTCTTTTAAAAGTCTATTCTCTCCCCCTCAGTTTCCCTGGGGAATTAAAAATGACTACAGCTAGTTGCATAGAGAATTCAAAATATCCTTGAATGGAGCTGTGAAATTCTAACCCAAATCATAATAAAAAAGGTGCAGAAAAAACATCTGTGGAGCTGTACAACAAAGTCTTCTAAATATCACAAACACTCTGGTCAGAACATTTGGAAGATGCATTATCTAGATAAGCATTAACAGAAAGGCCTATCAGAGAACTTTCACCAAAACTACCACCTTTTATTAAACCCAAGGGAGATTTTAAAATCACCCCATTATTCTGATGGTTTTACAGAGCCTGTTTTCTCTGGCTAAAACATGAAAGAGATCTGGCAGAGACAGATTGAAAGAAAGGTTTTAATCTTGGCAGACTTCACAAAATCTGAAGTGATATCTTTTGTCAGCCTAAATGCCAGCTGCTTGGCTAGCATTGTAAGACTGAGCTCTGTATCGCACGTACTTAAACCTCACCCACACTGACACTTGTTTAAAAGTTTAGGATTCCTTACAGAATTCGCAAGTCTGGAACACCTGGGCTGTGCAAGGTTTTGTTGTTGTTACTGTTGTTTTAGTTTAAGTTCTTGAAGTCAGGCAGGCAAAAGTATTCACAAGCGGAAATAAATAAAATAAAATTCTACAGAAAATCTCTGTATTTAAGAGATAGAACAATCACATTTTTTGAGCCACACAGTGAGGTAAAAAAATATCAATGATCAAAGAATTTGAGATTACAATTATGTTTTTGGAAGTTGGGAAAACATTGTGTTTACAACAGTAGTTAGAAATTATTCCAGCCTAATTTTAAAACATAATTTCTCACAAAAGTGCAGTTGTCATTTTCTTAGAGTGTTTGCACTCAGGATAATTTATGCCTTCAAGATGCGTAAATGCTTGAACACTGGAATGATTTTGCAATCTGAGTAGAAAAGTATCTTATTGTAAGTGATTGCACATATGCAGAAAAGGAAAATTTGGAGATGTACAAGGTGATACATATAAAAGTATTAAGAACAATTCTCCTACAAATGAATGGTCATTAAAAAAATGTTACATAATTTGTTTTGATGAAATAACCTCAAAAAACCCCACCCTACAAAGAACTAAATTAATAGCAGAAGAGTATGTAATATTATATAGCGTCAGTTTTGTTACCAGTTACACCTTTGCCCTCTAAGTCATGTTAAATTCTTTGAAATGACCTTTAATCTGCATCAATGGACAAGGGAAAACTACCAGTGTCTTCTGTCTGGACTTCAATAAGGCCTTTGACATTGTACCTACAACACCTTCCTCTCCAAATTTAAAAGATATGGATTTGATGAGCAGATTTTTCAATGGACGAAGAATGGCTACAGGATCAAGCCCAGAGAGTGGTGGTCAATGGCTCAATGTCTGAATGGAGATCAGTGATGAATGGTGTCCCCCAAGGGTCAGTGCTGGGATCAATACTCTTTAATATCTTCATCAATGACTTTGACAATGGGGTCGAGTGCACAGTCAGCGAGTTTGCTGATGACACCAAGCTGTGGGGTACAGTGGACACACCAGAGAGATGAGATGCTATCCAGAGGAACCTAGACAGGCTTGAGCAGTGGGTTCAGGTGAACTTCATGAGGTTCAACAAATCCAAGTGCAAGGTCTTTCACCTAGGTTTAACCAACATCTACTACCAATAGCAAGCTGGGGGATGGAAAGGTTTGAGTGCAGCTCTGCAAAAAAAGACCTGAGGGTACTGGTGGATATGAAGCTTGGCATGAACCAGCAATGTGTCCTCACAGCCCAGAAAGTCAATTGTATCCTTGGCTGCATCAAAGGAAGCATGGCCAGCAGGTTAAGGGATGTGATCCTGTCCCTCTACTCTGAGCTTGTGAGACCTCATGGGGGGAACTGTGTCCAGATATGGAGTCCTCAGCATAGCAGAGACATGGACTTGTTTGAGTGCATCCAGAGAAGAGCCACAAAAATGACCTAAGGGATGGAACACCTCTCCCACAGCTGAGAGAGCTGGGGCTCTTTATCCTGGAGAAGGAAAGGTTCCAATGTGACCTGATAGCAGCCATTCAACAGCTAAAGGGGAGTTACAGCAAAGAAGGGGCAAGACTCTTTAGCAGGGTCTGTGGTGATAGAACAAGGGGAAATGGTTTCAAGCTCAAAGACTTTAGTAGATTTAGGTTAGATGTAAGGAAAAGGTCTTTTACGGTAAGAGTGGATACTCTGTCCCTGGAGACTTTCAAGGCAAGGCTAGACCAGATTAGCTGATCTAGTTGTGTCCCTGTTACCACAGGGAAGTTGTACTAGATGACCTTTCGACATCCCTTCCAGCTTTAAGGATTCTCTGATTCTAATTCAGCCTTCCAAACACAAAGAATTAGATAGAAACTGTATTAAAGAGTATTTTGAAATAATACACATGCTGCAAAATTATTAACAAAGTGATTCATTGATGTTTATCTGCTGTCCATGTTACCCTAATGAAATATAGTACATGAAAACTGCCAGCAATGTCTTTCTCTTCCTATGTAACTTTGCCCCAGAAAATAACCAAACCTAATGCTGAAGATGGAAGTATAATTTATTTGTAGAGTCATGTGCCTTAGCAGCAGCAGCAAGATATTTCCTAAACATGAGGAATCCCCAGTTATCTAGAGATGTTTCATTTCCAATGAGGCTTTCACTGAAGGCATTATCAGGATATGCTGCAAAGGTTCTGAAAGAATCATCTGCATTTTGGCAACACCTATCCCAAATATCATTCTCAAGGGAAACTTGTGTGTTCTACTATGTAATAAGTCTGGGATCCATTTAGCGTAAACTACAGGTGTAAAAAACAGAAAAGTAGGCTTAATCTTAATAGCATACCACCCACAAAGACACACAGTTCACCTTGAACCAACACAACTCAAGAACAGTGCAGAATCCAACCCAATTTGTATTTTTCACATGAATAATAATATTTGGTTAAACGGTTCTCAGTCAACCTTCCTAGAATTCTCCAATTTGGTGCTATTACTGTAAATATAAGATAAAAGTAAGTTCATATGTCAAGTGAACATTTTTTGTCACTGCATCAATGTTGGGTCCACACAGAAAATCAGATGGAGACATAAATGCATTTTTTCCCCAGATATCAGATTGCAGTTTAAAACAAACAAATAAATACTTAATAAAATCTCTGAAAAAAAATCCCACCACTTCACCCTCTCAAAAAACAAAAACAAAAACAAAAAAAACCCAAAACAAACAAACAAAAAAAAAACAAAAAAAAAAACCACAAATGAGCAAACAAACAAACAAAAATTTTTAAAGGCAAAATACATCCACCCATATTTCACTTTCCTGTTGGACAATATCTGGTTCACACTAGAATCAGGAACTTCAAATGCATTTTCACCTTATACCAAACACATTCCTTTGAATGTGAAGTTGCTATAACTAGGGGAAAGTAGATTTAGCATAGATTAATTTCCTGATAGTGAATTTCATAACTTTTTATTTATGCCTCCTTCACAACTATTTGCTGAAGGAACAGGAGAACTAGCACCTACTCTATTATAACATTGCACGTAAGCTCTGCATTTTTATTTTCTTCAAAATTCCCCCCAGCAGAACTTAGGCCAGGAGCAGAACTGCATACCAGAGAGGAAGGAGGATCATTCTTTCCAGTCCTATTTCTTCACCATCTTCAGCTTAAATCTTGAGTAAAGTGCTGCCTAGCAAGGGGCAATGTCAACTCTGTTTCTTTCTCCATCAGAAATGCTGAGAGAGCAGAAAGGTGAAAACTTGGCTTTGCACCTGGAATCACACTTGTTCTAATTATGTTTTCATAGAAATCACAAACTAGTTGTGTTGAAACTGTAGAGATTATAAACACTGTTCTACATTGTGCCATCAGTTCTTAAGCAGATGGCTCAGGTTTTTTTGGCAGACATCCTGGTAACATGATCACTGTTTAACTACAAAAATAGTGACTAGATTGACCAAATCTAATGGATTCCTGAAAAATTCTCGTATTCTGAATACTTCTCAACAGGAATATTTTTGTGTTACCAGATTTTGTGAGCATGTATCACTGCCTCCACTCATGAGGCATTAGTTTTTCTCTCCCAGAGCAAAGTGCCAGCATCTCTGTAAATCTCCACTGTAAAATGTGGGAGTGAAAATTATGCTATGAATTTTTTATGATCGTCTCATCATTCTTAATATAAAGCACAAATGTCTATGTAGGCTTCGGTGGAATGC
This sequence comes from Phasianus colchicus, assembly GCF_987193195.1. Classification (NCBI taxonomy): domain Eukaryota; kingdom Metazoa; phylum Chordata; class Aves; order Galliformes; family Phasianidae; genus Phasianus; species Phasianus colchicus. Next base: position 13,261,682 of record NC_143443.1, read on the forward strand.
ATCCATTGGTTGTATCCATATCTGATAAATATTTGCAATGTGAGCTAGAAACAATTTCGACATGTTAGAAACATGTTTTAATAATACCCTCATCAATGGTAGATAAGAACACAGCATAAAGAAATTGTGAAGTCTGTATGTTTATATTACTTTCACTTTGGTAAGAAAATGTTTTCTTGTTCGTTTGTTTAGAGACCACTTACAGATGAATATCGCCTGATGTGAAGAAATTCATTGTACCCTGATTTTTTTAATACATATTTAATTTTGACATCTTCATTACTCTGTGTTTGATGTAGACTAAAGAATTTCATGTCAACTTGACATAATTTAACAATTATGGCTTTTAAATGACTTCATTAAAAAGCATTTATAACTCATGACACTCAGTGCAGTTAAGCACTGTAAAATGCAGATATTATAGTGAATTAGTGTTTTTTGTTGCCACAACTATTTTACCAACTACTGCTTTGCCTTTCTTAAAATATAATCAAGTGATGAAATATGGACATGCGCAGTAGTGTGAGACAGTCCTTTAAAATGTGTTGTTGCTCATGTATCCTTACATATGCTATAAACTTTAAAACTAATCTTGCTCCCATTTTGTACATACTTTCATTCTTACACTGCTGCTTTTAATAACACTTTGAACCATACATTATGCCTTGGAGAAAAGTGTGACTTGCAGTACACCTGTGTTCTTTGTCTGCATTTGCTAAATGCTGTATGAAATGTGAAGTTCTCCAATAGGTGCCCTTTTTATGACGTATCTAGGGAACTATTCAGATGTTTAAAATTAAGCACATTCTTAAGTTTGTCAATGAACTGATTCTTGTATCTGTAAAAGATTTTGCTTGCAGAGGAACAGGAGCTTGGGGACTAGAAAATGGGAATCACTACAGTGTAGAAACCATTCATTTCAATACAACATTATATGTTGTTGCAGTCTGTGGATCTCTTGTCCCCAGAGAAACTTGAAAACAGAATTGAGCTAATAGTATAATGGCCACACCTGCAGATGTGGTACAGATTTACAAGCATCCCATACAAAGCCTATAAATCTCCCTCTTGTAAACTAATACCAGCTATAATATAGTACATGTGCAACAACCTCAGCAGGTTACATAGCACCCAAAATTCCAGACAGTTTACTTCAACCAGACATTAAAAAATAAAATAATACAAAAATCTAAAGACCAGTACACTCTTCGCACAGAGATTGTTATAACTGACACATAGAATAGCAACATCCTGGTTAACTATTTATACTATCCTCATTTTTGCTCTGTAGCAGAAGCAACCATGCTGATTCTTGATAAACAAGGCAAACTGCACAACATTTTCTAAAGCATCAAGCCTATTACTTTACTCCATTAATGATAAATCAAACTACACCTACCCAGAAAATCTGTCCACCAGTATTCTCTGACTCTTAAAATAACAATTTTTAAACACAGCTTCAGTTCACTATTTCATTTTTAACCAAAGACATCAATCCTCACTGCTTCTAAATAATTTGTACAACTTTGTCTCCATCTTGCTTTTGTTTCTTCTGAAATAGCAGTTGGATATATTACAACAGCATTTAAATCACATGACAGAAATGACTCCAATTCCTCTCATGTTCATTCAGACATCAAAGCTAAAAAGAGTCAAGAATATGGATGTTCTTCCATTCAAGACACAAGCCTATTAATATTACTTTTCTCATTTCATTCTTTTTATGGATCACAAATACCTTATACCTTGAGAAGGCTTAAATTTCAGACTGAAAAACCTTTATAACTTTGCTAAAGTTATGTTATAATTTAAATAATTTTCTCAATAGAGTTGCATCTTTGACAGATATCTATTTTCAGAGACTATTAAAATATACTTCAAGAAAATTCATGTTTTAGTTTGAGCTGGAGATTTGTTTCTATCAGTTTTTGAAAGATGATAATGACAACTCACATTCCATTAAAAGACTTAACTCATCAAAAATCTAAGTTAACAAATAAGCCTGATTTGAAAACTGCTAAGTTTCCTCTCAAGTTCAAAAAGTGTTTAATTTAATTTAAGATTACAAAATCCTTATTTTTCTCTGCAGCTTCTCTGAATTGATCTGATAAATTCAATGTAACTGTTTCACTCTGTCTTTGTTGTCAAATCTCCTAAGAAACTTGGCAGAACCTCTGCTATTGAAATAAAGTTAACAGTAGGTGACAACCTGAAGTAACTAGAGTGTAGGCATCTATGCTGATCTCTAATTCTATTTGTTCTCCAGGATTTAATTGCAGCTTAGAGATAATGCCTTCTTCTCATTATAACTAAGAATCAGAAAATTCCCTTCCTTCAGATAGGAGTGCCAGGGCACCTTACTGGTGTTGAAGCCTGGCCAAACAGTAGTAAACCGCTGTAGGTGTTTTGCTGATGTCAAATGTATGAAGGTATACTAATGTTGGCTATCACTTCATTTCAGTCAAACTGAAGAAAGAAGAGGGGATCATCAAGAAACAGTTTCTAGCTACCAGGCATTTTATTTGCATACCAGGCAGTTTATTTGCATTCCAGTACTTCCTTGCCCCTCCTAATCTCATCCAACTCAAAGAAGACATGAGAGTTTAAATCAGAGCTTTAAAGAAATGAGCATTAACCTAATTCAGGATTCATAGTTGTCCAAGCACAAGGGCTGATCTGAAAGTAATGCCTCTTATTATATTCTGATGGCCCATGACTTTACAGTCAACTCCATTGGTGCAGTTTTTCATGAGCCCTGAATGCAGACTTTTGTTCATCATTGGCAAAAAATGCATAGCTAAAGGTGACTATGTTGAAAAATAGTGTTTTGTAATTTAGAATTTACTTTATGAAATAGTACTATTGTATTCTTCATTGCTGTTGTAGTTCCAATAAAAATAAATAGGAGGAATTACTTTCAGAACAAGCTACATACATCTGCGAAGTACTGCACTCTGCTTCCTATGGACACGGGGCTCTGCATGGTGCTATCCTGCAAAAATGGACATATATTAAAGCAACGGTACTAATGGAAAACTACAAGTCTATGAATTAAGAAGCTCTGAAACAATGAGATGTGATGTATATGCAAATTGCTATTGGTCTTAGCTCCTAGCTTGGTCAAGACTGAGTTATGTGAATCCATTTTGAATCTGGACCTCTGAATCATGTTTTTCAAACTTATCTGAAGTTCATAGCAAAAACATAGATTAGTGCCATTAAAACAATAGGAGAAAATTATTTTTCACGGATGAGGTACTACACCAATGAGCTTGAAGAGAAGTATCAAAAAAAGAATGAAGTTCTGTGAGAAACATAAGACTAGGAGAGGAATAACTTGGAGAGTGAAGCTGCAGCAAAGCAAAATGACAAGACTGAACTACAGTTTGCCTAAGTAGTTTAAAGCAGCCCCAAAGAAGCAAAAGTCTGTCCAACACTATGACTCTGTTCCTCATGTTTAGACCTTTTAGGCTATAACCAAAAGAAACAGCAGAGAAATTTTTTACTCCAGTTACAGGACATTCTTGCTCTTCTGTTACAAGGTATTTCATTCTGGTGCACAAGAAGGTCACTTTTAACTATGAGCTTATGAGTGCTGCTTTTGTAGAGCTTGCCAGTTTAACAATTCTCATCAACGAGCTACTGTCCACAGCTCCATCCTTGCTTCCCAATGCCAGGCTTTACATTAACTGCTTGATTGTCAGGACTTTCAAAACATCTTTGAGTACGCAAATTTTCTGTTTAAAATAGCCATGATTTATCATTACAAAATAAGAAACATGGATGGTGGAAGAAATACCCACTCTAACATTCCTATAAAGGCTTTAAGTTGCAGGGGAGACTGTTGGTAGTCTTCCTACCTGCCATGGACTCACCATATCTCCATGAAGAGTTATTCCAAGGATGATGTGATTATTAAAGCCTGAGCTGAGTCAGACCCAGAAAGCAAATAAAACAGAAGGGTACCACAGCTAATAACCTTCACATTCACATCCGCTGTTTTTCTAGGATTCCGTAGCTTTTTGAACACCTCTCTATTCCATCTTATCTCTCCACCAAGCTTTGAACTCCACCTTCTCAAGCACCTCCAGTTCACCTGTATCAGATGCCAGGTATCCCTCTAGGAGCCCTCACTTTCACCAGTTTAATATGAGGGCTCTGTGAGCCTTTCTTCTCAAAGCCATTGAAGCTTCTAAAAGGACAGACAGGAATCTAGAGGGATTTACCAGCAGCCTAACAGCCATTGATTTTGGTGCAAGTCAGACTGAAAATCCTAGTTTGAGCCTATTTCCAGCCATAGGTGCCTACAACTCTTTAAAACAGGATTGCATAAAAGTGCACAATAAGGTCATTTAAGGAGATCAAATAAGCTTTAAGTGGCATATAGCTATAAAAGCAACAAGAGCAGCTGTTCAACGATGGTAGCTTTTGGGATGATCCACAATAGCTGATGTGCTTTTCAACTGGTCTTTCATATAAGATATAGATGAATAAAACGACGATAACAACAACAAAAAATAAAATCAAAAAGCCATCCTCTGAGTAGAATCCTACAACTAGAACTACAAAATTTCACAGCAGTGATCTTTTTCTTTAATTCCCAATATACTTTATTCTGCACAATTATTCAAAACTATTAGTAAGGAATAAACCCAATTGGGCAGAAATTTAAAGGAAGAATTAAATCTCAAAATTAAGTCAGACAGAGAAAATTGCTGTTATTGCTGCAATAGGAATTGGGGGAAAAAAAATATTGTTATCCAATAGTTGTCATAAGCAGATGAGAGCCTTTGTCACTGAAATCTGGGCAAAACACTGGGTTCTTGAGAAGAACCCTCAGCAACCACCACCACTGGGAACAAAGCCATTTACAAAAAAAAAAGCCGTTTCCTCCCTAGCTGATTCCTGTTGTGGTTCACAGAATACCTTCTTACACCCTCCCCCTAGTTCTCTTTCACATGACAGCAGCCCTACTTTCTCTCTCCATGCTCTGGAGAGGAGAAAGGGAGAAGGGGTATCTTGATCTGGTGCTGGCTCCTCTGCATGCAGGGGAGCAGCGCAGTGGAGAAATGGGTAGGCTAACCCTGCAGCTGCAAGGGGGGAAGGAAGGCAGGAGAAAGGACACAGGGATAATTCTCTGGCCAGAATCAGCTGCCACCACACAAATCTTGGCTTTTCCTCAAGTAGGAATAGGAGCATGTCAGCTGAGCAGGATAAAAACACAACTAGGCAATCTGTTGTTCCAGGCAAGTGACTATTTTGTATATTAAAAGTACCTGACAGAGAGGTACTTGTGGAAAGTGGTACAGTGAATAAGATGAGAGCACAAAATAACCTCTAATATAGCAAAAGCATAATACAACACTTTTACAATAAATCATAACATGATCAGTGACAACAATCCACTCTGTTAACTTACTATCAAAGATATTCTATGTATGCAATTATATTCTGATCTCCCTCTTGGTTACTTAAAAATGAGCTAGGGAGAAATGTAACTGCTACTCAGTAGAGAAGGTAAGTGACTTACCCAAAGCACCCAAGCCAGATGTGAGGCTCCAGCATGCTATACCTTCACAACAGGAGGTATTTGCTCCGTGCTTTCCATCATGTTGCTCTTACATTGGCCTTAGCTGACATTGTATCAGGACCTGCGTAAAACAAACAGAATTATCAAAAACTCAGAAAGTTTTGTTTACAAACAAATCTTCCATTTGTTAATCTTCACTGAGTTAAACTCTGTTTTCTGTGAAAAAATAAGAAAATCGAACTAATAATCACTATTATGCCAAATGGATTAATTTTAGTCAGAACTGCAATGGAATGAAGTGTCAATTAGAGTAGTGAAGCATGCTGATAACCAAAAGTCCAACTATTTTCTTTTCTGCAAGGATAGCTGAAAAGTAGTACAACTAGTAAAATTATGGTTTTGCGTTAAATTAATATTCCCCCCACCCCACCCTTTTTTTTCCCTTTTAATCTCAGCTGCTCTTACAAGGATTTAGACTGCTTTCAGCAGTAATCAGTTTGATCTAAAGGAAAAAGCTTGAAGGATCTCAACAGTAATCACCAAGTTTTTCAGAGAGGATACGAATTGCAGTTCTTTGCAGCACTTAGAAAACCAAAAAGTATTTCAGAAATTCCAGATACAGAGCAACTTTATTTTTAAGATAAATATTTTAGCGTTAATTTATAAACATTACAACAAAGAAAAGAACAAGCAAGAAATCTGTGTTTTTTCTAAGTGCATTGGAACAAGTATTACTTTTGTGTTTTTTTTATGGCTATTAGATGCATACGATATACATAACAATATATATATATATATAACAACTATATATATAAATATATTGTTATATTTATATTTTATATAACAAAAAAAATATATATACACAAATAAACAGAAAATACTGGTACTAAAAATAGTGCTTTCTAAACCTGTTCTCTGGACAGGTTTAGATAACCTTATTTGTAAAAGTATCCATTTATTCATCCACTAAAATCCTGAAACCAAATACAGGACAAATAAGGTGCGATTATCACTTCCTGTCAAATAACTAAAAGCAGACACAGCAACCACTGTAGAAAATTGAATAAAAATACCATCATTTCAGTTAGACTAAATAGTAATTTTGATTTTGCTAACATACATGCAATTACCTTTTCACATTAATTATCTTGTTACAGTACAAATGTAGAAATAAACATCCAGTAACACAACTATCACAGTTCCAAAGGAGTTATGAGCGTTTCACTGGTATTCTGACACTACTATCCAGAGCATAAAACTTGTAAAAATGCACAAACCCATGATCTTCAGTGCTTCTCTCAACAGTCTCACAGATACCTTTTAATCACTCCATTATAATCCATTAGGCCTGCTCTAAAATGCAAGGTAATTATTAATAATTACATTGTTGCTGTTTATGTCAAATAAACACTCCTTCCATTTGGATAGCATGCAATCTCAACATGCAGTATTCCACTTTCTTCCATTTGTGCTTACATTTCTGTTACTTCACTAACTTGAATCTGTAGGGGTCCATACATTTCAAAATAGTCCAACCCACCAACCAGCACCTCTGCATGCAGAGCCCAGGATGTGACTTTGCCATCAACTGCACAGAACTTTATTTAAAGGCATAGAGATTAGAATCCAGCAGAGCTAATGCATTTTCAGACCAATGGTCTGTTACCAGCTTCCTTTCATTCAGGGATTTTTGCCATGAGGAAGCATTCACAATACCTCTAGGGAGGTGTTTTTTTTTTTTTTTTAATCTGACTATTAACACCTGCACCAATAAAGGATTAATCACTTCTTCACCCAGGCTCCTTAGGAGCCTGAGAGCATCATATTCCTTGTTCTTAACAGAAATCAGATCAGTGTTTTTGCCCCATCACTGATTATAAAATGAAATATACTAGCCTGAAGGTATGTAGTCCCTTCGTACAATATCTTATCAAACATTAATATTATACATCGAGTTCCAGAAATGTGGAGCATGCTCCCAGAATGAATGAAGCCTCCTCGCATATTTGAACCAGTTTTCATGAAACCCTCAAAGATTGATGCAAACAGGAAAATAGTCTCTTAGAAAGGTGATGCAACAGTCCTTTTGGAGCAGGAATTTCCAAAGCTTGCTCTTCCACCATTCCCTGTTGCCTCGTCAATCACCTTCCTGAATATTTAATTTAGTTGCCAGAGGAATTGTTTTTTTGAGCATTTGAGCTAATGAAAAATGCTGCTGTACACTCAGCAACATGGGTTGATGGGTCCACTGACTCACAGAGGCATAAGCTCCAGCTATTCCACGTATTTGTGGGCCATTTTACAAGCTCACTCTCCTCAGTAGGTCTCCTGGGAGAAGGTTTCCTGAGCTCACCCTGCAGCTCTGCCTTCACTCAGAGTACCTCCAGAGTCTCTCTCCAGCTCCCAAGTCACTAGACTTGTAGGACAATATTTACCTTAGCAATCCTTATGCATCTGATGAGGTTTGGAAGCTGATAAAGGTTTAAAAAAAAATAGTTGGGAGAATCACAGGCAGCCAGACACAGATATAGATACACAAACCTTCATCCTATAGAAAACAAATGTAAAATTTATTTCATGCTGGCTTATTTATTGATTGAATCAGGATCTCCAATTGTACATCTGTCTGTCTTTGATTCTGATATCACTGGCCAAAATTTGGCATCACTGCTCATTACCTTTCCTGTAGATTATGTTGTGAAAAAAAAAGTCTTCCTATATCAAAGAGAATCTGTCTGGATCAGAATAAATAAAAATCTTATATTCTAATTGAGGTACATTCTAATATATATCAAAATACTCAATCATCTTTAAATGGATTTCAGTCCTTCTCCATTTCCAGAAGAGACATAACAATAAAGGCATACAAGTGGAGATACCATAACCAAAACTGCTCAGGTTGTCTTGAATGAGGAAATACAAAAATCAGGGAAGCAATTTAAAGACAGCCCAGCAAACATGTTCTTACGCCTACCAGCCAAGAAGTTATACAACTTCCAGCTAAGGTGATGAATCTTTAAATTCGAAGTGTAGCATAGTGTAACAATATTGTATTTCAACACAACAAAATCTTTGAACTTAGGCTGAACCCTGTTTGGGAGCTTTCTACTGAGAAAAGAAACTACATTTGCATTGATTCTCCTAGCAGCTATTCTCTTCAGAGCAGTAGATTTTGTTTTCTTGACGGTAGGCCAAGAGAGATGAGATTTTTTTTGCCCAGTATTTAAATAAACAGTGCAAGCTGTAAATTTCAAAGACTGAGGATGATTTCCTAATGATCTTGCTTTCAAGATGTAATTTTTAAAAGTTATAAATTCTTGTCAATAATAGTGTATCTGTTGTTCTATCAAAATATTGAAATATGACAAGCATAAGTGCTTTTTCCCTACATATTTACTCCAATACCAGCTACACAACATCGACAATTTTTCTTTATAAAACCAAATCAGCCCTTTTATTTACTTCAGTGACTGAAATGGAAACAACATAATTCGTTGATTTTTAATTGTAATTAAATTCACAGGAAAATCTTTAATTGAAACAACCAATTACAATTTGATTTCTACTTGTATCTTTTAATCATTTGTTCCAAGAAATTTTACATCTTTTTTTTTTTTTTAAACAGTATTCTTTTATGCTGCATTGAAGCAGTCCTATTGTATACATTTATCTTTGCAGTCACATGTGACTACTCTACTTGCTTCATTCCTAATTCTTAGCTTTCCTACATTAGAAATTACGCATGAAGTTCACTCATCATTATTAGGTAATGACTTTTGATACATATCAACTGCAGTTGATGCATATCAATTAGAGTGCCATGGGAATTAGGAACTGCTTAAAATTAGAATTTTGAAATTGTTAAACAAAACAGTTGTAAGTATACATCATTCTTAAGAAATACAAAGTACCAATTGCATTGGTACCTAAAATTATTTTATAAACTAAGTACTTCTACCCATTAAATGATTTAAAATTATTAATTCAAATTTTTTGCAAGGACTTTAGAAACTGTACATCTCATTTTTGCACATCTTATTCCTAAACGTAGATTGGAAGAGGGAAAAATATTTGTTTAATTTTGTTCTCCCAACTGCTTTTAAAACTTTCAATGAACTAGTTATTAACTACCAAATGCAAACAAATAAAAAAAATACTGAAACCCAAGAAAGAGAATGAAAATATTCAGGCATATGGGGTAAGTGGTGTCTCCATCAACACCTAGTTTAGTACTTCAACAAATGATTTCAATAAAACTTTAATAAAATACTTAGACTGCTGTATTTACTATTTTTTAAGGCACATAGCAGTAATAGTTTATAGCAAGTGCAGTTTTTGTATAGGCTATGATAGCTTCAAATTCTTTATATATCTATATATAAAATACACACTTAAAATGTATGAAATACATACTTATAAATGAATGAAAATGAAAACAGATTTCATTTACATATAACTCTGTAAAAATAAAAACTGCCTGCATTTTTCCTAAGTCTATAGGAGAAATCCGAAAGAAATTGTTACATGAAGAACTGGAACAAACTCATTTGTCAGGAATAGTACATATTCTCAGAAATTAAATGCATGAAGCACATTAATTATTATCTTGCATTTACATAGATATTCTTTCATCCTGATGAATCCTGAAGCACTCTGCACATGCACTTGAAACATATTTTCACAAAGCTCAACCAAAATGGTTTTGTGCATCGGCTCAAAGAAACCTTCTAAAAATTAGCCACTCATCCAGCTTCTCTCTCTTTTTTCTTTTTTCTTTTTTCTTTTTTTTTTTTTTCTTCAGAAAATAGCCATTAGCAACCTCTTTGGCAATTCTGACAAACAAGATTCTAAAACTCTTCTACTGGTAGCACAGGAAATTAAAAGAATCTCACAAATTACTCCAGTCCCTGCTATAATTTAAAAGTCCCTCTGGGCCACCTGACATACTCTACTTTGATCTTCCCTTCCCCTTGTAAACCACACAGTCCCTACCCCCAAAATTGAAAACACGGGTTTGCATCTCCAGTCTCTGCCACAGTGACTTACCCAGTCATGCCATGCCTCACAGCATCTTCAAGCTCTAGGATGCTCATATTCCACAATGATTGAACAATACTATTCAGTGAATTTTTTTTTCTCTTTGTGATTTTCATTTACATTTGGTGGCTCCCTGAGCTTCTGTTTTGAAAAGCTATGACTAATTGGTGAAGATCCCTTTTACTAAGCTGTTTAACCTGTATCTGTTGCTTTAAGAGTTCAATAGGAGTGTGAGGAAATGAAGAACTGCTGCATTCTCCATAAACAAGTAAATCCTTCTAACAAAGCAACCCACTACACCATACAAACACAGCAGCTGTCTCACTGTCCTTTCTTTTGCCTGTCAGGTCCAGAAGTTTGTCTCCTGTAGTGTCCAAACACCTCATAACACATCAAACACTTCAAGCTTTTACACAGTAAATGAAATTTCCTTTCTGATTTCTGCAGCAGCTGAAGTCTGCTTTTGGCTGTCTTAATATTTCTAGTCAACTAGGATATTTTCAACTCTTGGTATGAAATAGGTATAAAATTTAGGCTCCTAGGAATCTTGTTGTTTTGTAATAGAGGAATGAGGAGAAAAGGCAGGAAGAAGCATCTTTTTTCTTGTATTACCAGTCAAGCAATAAGTACATTGGCAGCCTTTATGCATGACTGGGTGCATGCTCTGCTACAGTTACTCAAGTATTTCCTCTTCCTTTTGTTTTTTAAAAAATACATGCTTTCAAAGGAAGAAATAAACACAGAAAGAGTTCAAGTTTTCCTTATTTTCCTCTGCAAGGTACTGACATTAGGCACTTACAAAGTAAAGATTCAGATTTTCCAAAGAACTCTAAAAGAGCTATGACAAAATCAACCAAACAGGAAAACTACTCATTTAGCTTTCTGTAGTTCTGCCTAATATGCAGCATAATCTCACATCTCCCTAAAGACCTCTGGGCTCAGAACTAATGGAACAGTTGCAGATATCTTTTTTGAGTCTAGCAGTGATGAACCAAATGTTATTTTACTTTTTAGTATTTGACTTTCTATCTCAGGTCAGTGCTTTAACATCAGTCAGACTCAAGTGAGTAACTAGAAGTGACATAATTTGCAAAATATACCCTGCAGCACAATGAAAAATGATGTAGTTAAATGAAAACAAACAGTGTGCTGGGTAATTGGAAGCTGAACTTATTTTTTACGAACTGAATGAGTCCACAGATATTGTTAAGTGCAGCTTCTAAACGTAACTAACAAATAGAAAGGGATCACTGCTGTCCTTAATGGACTATGTGCTAATTTCTCTACTTAAGATAAGCTGGCATCATCATGAGACTAGTAAAGGAGCTTCAAACATTGTTTCCCACCTTGACCAAATGCTGAGCAAACTCCATCATAAATAGTTGAACCTGAAAGTGATTATAAATTGAATCTTAGCCTCAACAGGCTAAGGCACTATATTCACTCACGTTGCTGAAAATCCACCAAAACAAGCAGCAAACTAATCACTCATCCTTTCCCTTTTAGAACAAAATCAAACATGGCATACATAGGTTACTGCGCTTACCAGCTTTGGCTAGAGGGTCCTTCACTCAAAAGCAAAAAAAATCCCAAAGTAGACAGTCATTTATAAAATTTAGATGCCACCAAAGCCAGTTATTTTCTAATGCCCATGGGACTGAGCATTCACACTTACTATTTATTGCTGACAGAAGCATGTGTAATCTGTTCCTTTTAAAATCAGATGGTATATCCTAAAAATAATAATTGTTTTCAGAATTAATACCGTTATACATTGAAAGCTTCTGAAACTAATTGGCATTCCCCCCAAAAGAACATCATCATGAAGGATGATGGCTTCAAATCTTTCTGTTTCTGAAAGTGTTTTACAAAGTGACATTCTTTTCCCAAAAGACTTTTCTGTGAATTATTAAATTATCAATTATTAGGGATCAGATAGCACTGATCATTTCAGCTTTGCATGATTCCTCTCTAGAAACAAGCCATGGCACAAAGATGCTGTTTGTTCCTGGAGAACATTATTCTGTTTTCTTTGTATTTCCAAGAGCTTCCTATAGTAGCTTGGCAGAGTAGGGTCCCATGACAGGTATCTGTGTGATATGAGTTTCAGTGATGGGTGAAATTGAACTGTATCTTTCAAGAACATGTTAACTTTACTTTCTACTATTATTGTGTCTAGAAGAATACTAGTTTGGAAAGAAAAAAAATAAATAAATGAATTACTAAGCACAAACCAAAGCTTCCCATATAGTAAGAGATGATGAAGAGAAAACAGAGAGGTACCACCTGAAATCTACTGCTGGATACAAAACAGAAACATTAAACTTTTGATCAGTTGTTTTCTTTGCTGGAAAAAAAAAAAAAAAAAAAAAAGGTACTGGGGTCTCTTAAATTCTTTTTTACTGTTTTTTAGTGTTTGTCAGAGTTGCATTACTCAATATAGAGAAAGCTTACTTTAGAGAATGACAGTGTGTACGGCTGGATGAGTGGTGGCAAAACCATACAAAAATTATCAGGTGAGTCAAATTTATTTTTGATTCAGTTCTAATTTTCATATATTTATCTCAGTAAGAAAAATATCTAATTGTTTGGAACTGACTGCAAGGGATGTATGTTTGAGGCTCACACTTGTATTCATTCCCTGAGGGAAGCAAATCTATGTTTTGGGCCAGCAGCTGACTTCTTCACAACCCCACAACCCCACATAAACCCATCACCTTCCTTCTTTTCAGACAGGAAAAATGTTTTAAATTCACCACACTGTGTCAAAAGCGTTGTAAATTGATCATAGTCTCCTGGCTCTTTGTTAGCCACACTTAACCAGTCAGTGCACAAAAATATTGCCATGGTAACGCAGTGATAGTAACAACAAATAACAAAGACATAAGGAGAAAATCATTTATGTACAGTCCAGAGGCTTTTACTCACTTGGAACATCGCTGATCAATTCAGAATAGCAAATTATTTTAAATTAGCAAATTTGCAAGTAACAGAAATGAGAAAAAGAAGGTAGGGATCTTTTCAAAGAATCATTTGCTCAAATTCCATCCATCTCTGTACATTTGTAAACTCCCTGCACTGAACTTCCCCTGCTGTGGAGTGCAGAAACTTTTCATATCTGACACCTGGTATGCACATCAAGACTGTGCAGGGTAATGTAAACTTTCCAGAAAAATGGAAATAAAGTTAGTTGTATAACTATACATCTAGGTGAGAAAATCATTCCTGCAGAAAATGACATAGCAACACCGATCTCTCTAAGAAAAAAAAAGGAAAGATCTGCCAGAACACTGGTATGCCAAACAGCAGGACAAATTCTATTGTGATTTACACATCTTGTAACTCAGACAACCAGTGTCTGACAAGCCATTACGACAACTTGGAAGAAGATTACTTTCACTGTTGTTGTTCAGTGTAGTTCAAAAAAGAAAAATCAAAGACATTCAGGGCATAAATGTAGAGGTGGCACAGACACTGACAGCATCAGGTTAGCAAGAGATAACGAACCAGTGCACTAGGGTGTCTGAATGCAGATTCCAGGACAGCAAAGCATTGTCTCCTAGAGAAATGTAATACTCTGCACACCTGTTATCTCACAGTCCAGACTGCAAAATGACTGCAGGCCCTGCAAGAGTCAATTGGGCACAGAAGCTTTTAGAGGGATATTAATTGCAGTGGTGGTCCCTATGCAAATCAACAGTCTCACTGCTACTGGGTCTAAATGCTGGATTCAAATAAAGTAATGCCCACACAAAGCTAAAACAATGTCTTTTGTGAACTCTTTCCCTTAGTTTTTACAAATCAAACCTTTCCTAAATGCTTCACCAAAATGTAAAATGCTTTCCATTAAATAACAACAAAAATAACATATTAGAATTCTTCCTGTTAGTCTTGGGTTTGACCAACAATTCAGAAAAAACACCCACCACTAAAGTCAGCCATATTATGGTAGGATATTCAGAAGTCACTCAGTACTCAAAAACAGTTTTGCTCACTTGCTCTCTCTCTGGGCAGTAGTAATCAGTGAGGGGAATTACAGTGTTTGACTTGGCAACGTGGTAGAAGCATCACATGGCTCACAATGAGGGCCCAAAGACAGTTTCTATTACTGGTAGCTGGTTATGTCATCAGAACATTCTCACATGTCAAGAGCAGGTGTTCCCGCTGCTGCCTTACAAATAAAATCATTTTCAGTCAGGATTTGGATTTAAAATCAGCAAGCGACCAAATATTGCATCTCGAAATAGCAGCATGTAGGCAAAGAAAGAAAAATCAGTAATTTGAGATCATAGTTAGGAAAAGCAGGTGAACGGCATGATTTAAAGACAGAAAATTTAGCTGTAAGCAGAACAATTTGAAATTAATGCCATGTAATAAGAGAATGAGCAGTTAAAGACACTCTTCAAAAAAAGGATAAAGGAAAATAGACTTTGAAAACAAATTATTGTATAATTAGGTTAAGCATGTGTATTTGGAGAAAATCAAAACAAAGTCAGGGCTTATTCTCAGACTTAAAACCAAAGCCAATTAAAGGTTTCCACAAGTTGGAAAAGTTCTGTTAGTATTTCCATTCTTATGGGCATTTCTTGGTTAAAATAATTGAAGTTTTAATACAGAAAAAGGAAGCACTTCTCAAAGCTTTAACTGAAGCATTTCAATTTGTCTACTCAAACACACGTGCAACCAATCTGGTCCAGAAATCAAAGTTCTCAATGTTCTTCAGTTCTAAACAGTATTGTACTAACTTAAGCTTGATCGGTAGTAATGAGAAACAATAAGCAATTTTTTCCATTTCAGTCTGTCAATATTGGGTTCAGGTCGGAATTTTTGGACAAGTCAGCAAAGAAAGATATGAGTGATAAAGTGATGGGGCACTCACTGGTGTCATGGGAAATAGGCTGAACACAGGAAAACAAGGAAACAAACATATATATCTCACATTTCCTATCTAAAGAATGTACCTCTCAGTGTCTGAGAACTCTTCTAAGCTTCTAAGTGCATGAGAAATTTCCAAAGGCCTTAATTTCATGTCAGCGGAAAGGGGGAAAAATAACCAAAATCATCCCATTTCTTTTGTAAATGTACATTAAGGCTTCTTGCTCAAACTGTTAAGAATATAATTGCTGTCACATTTCTCTGCTGCTCAAGTCACTGGGCTTCCAGTGAGTTTCAGATAATTCTATACAAAAGAGGATCTAGTACCATGACATTTCCTATGTTTGTAAAATAAGCAAAGTACACAAGCAGTTAAATCAGTTTAATTACCTTGAAGGTGGTTGCCATTTCTAAACAAACTGATCAAAACAGACCACAGTTTGAATTCTGTTTCTTCTCCTTCTTCAGAGAGCGCTAAGGTGTCCCCTAAATGCTCATGTGTATCTCTAGATCACAGTGCAAAGGGAACAGTTTTTCTCTCAAAAATGCACCAGGAACAGATATTATTCAGTAACATTCACCACATCGAAACAAGCTAAGCATCAAGAAACAAAGCAGTGTGAGAGCGTAATGCTGACTGTCAGGTTGCCATCAGATCCCTTGGGGATGATTCTCCACCACATCTAACAAGGTGCTGCATGCTGTGCACTGTATGCATAGTAATTTTGTGCAGAGCATCCCTAACAATCAGCTTTCTAGCAGAACTGAAGGGAGAAGAAACCAACTGCACATGCCCATTAAGCAGTTTTTGGAATGAAAAGGGAGAGGAAAAGGAGGTGAGTGAGGAAACTGAGAGGCAGCCTTGAAGGGAGAACAGAGGAGTATTTGAGTTCCATCAGTATAAAACTAAAAGTAACACAGTGACTGGTTGAATTCCAGGTCCTTAAAAATCAAATCCATTGCCTAAAACACAAGACCAGATGGTTGACTGATGTAAATAAATGCTACTTCACTGGCTTGAAAAGAACAGTATACTGTATACCAGCTGAGGTTTTGGCAAATCCTTTTTCTGAGCTTCAGCACTCACCTATTCTCAGATCAGTGGACATGGAGTTTTAAAAATTTATTCCTAAGTTACCGTGGTAACAAATAGATATTGCCAATATTTTCTCCTTATTTTTTACCATAATAATCGCTCCATTTTTATGCCAGAAAAATACTCATTAACATGACCAAAACCAAAATCTGGCAAGCTCTGAGGGTGTCCACTACATCTTTACTGACAGCTTCTTTCTGTGACTTACCACATGATGTAGGAAGCAACGCAGAGGGAATTTCTGAAATTATCTGTATCAAAGAAATACAGTTGATTTGAATTAACAATGAGATATGATTTTCATCAGCAGCCCATTAATTAGAAATCTTCTCACTGCTTTAGTACCAAAGAGATCTTTCCTTTGACTCCCAGCTGTAGGCCTAACCCTGGCTGGGAATAACAATTTCTTGCAGAAAGGATTTCAGTCTCACACATTTATTTAGTCCTTGGACTGTGCTCTGAGAATGCAAATTATGCTCAAGTGAATGACATCTGTGCAACTAGTAGAAATGCACATGTAACTAAACAGAAATCATTGACTTCTGTCAAGTCAGCAATGATTCTTAATGAACAAATAGGACGTGAATCCTGAACTACATAACAAAGCATCGTGTTCTACAGCTCTGTAATCCAGGCCTTATGCACTCAGGGAAGCCTAATGACTTAGGCAAGAAAATGATGGATAGCACAGTTCTATCAGATTCTACTCTTTTTTAGCTCCAACCAGCACATTTGATCATTCCCTACAAAAGAAATCACTGTATAACATAGAGATTATTTCTCCTCCTTCAGGTTTGAAGACCTGTAAATACAGTAAATATAGAGAGTAGGAAATTTGCGAAATAAGAACTATTATATTTTGCACAATGGAAGTAGAGAAATGAGGAAGAAGAGTTGCTTTGATTTTGTAGAGATTTTGTCGATCACTCTTCCGCTGTGTCTAGTAAAAAAAATATTCCCTGAAAAGAAGTGAAGAATATGTAAGGAACACAATACATCAATGCAGATTTTCTCAGTGAAGTGAAGATATATCCAGATAATTGGATTACAATTTAGGATTTAACCCACGGTGTAGTTCAAAACCAGAACATGGGGATCATTCCATACTTTGAGAAATCCTGACTGATTTCTCCTGTTAGATATAGAAACGTTTAACAATATCAAAAAATTTCTGGAAACAGTTACATATGAATTATTCAGTAATTTGATTTTATTATCCAATTGTTTTAAGAAAACAATTCAGTTGTAGTGCCCTAACAGAAATATACCATAGTCACTTTGAAAGTTTCATACTGTGAGGTAGACTGAAAATTTGCTGGATAGCTAGGCTTAGAATGGGGTAATCGCTGACAAAAAGTCTAGTTGGAGGCCAGTAGCTATCAATGTATTTCACAGCTCAAGATTGGGTCCGATCCTGTTTAATATCTTCATTAACCATCTCAGCCCTAGAACAAGTGACACAACTTTGGAGATAGGTGGCTCTGCTTGGGGAAGGAGGTAAGATGGATGAGATGATTGACAAAGGTCCCTTCCAACCTCAGGCATCCCATCATTCTGTGAATACAAAAGCTACTCTCTGGGGGTGGCAGACACTCACAGGGTTATTCTGTCATCACTTGTAACCTGAAAACACATCACAAGGATTTGTCATGGGAAGATGCTGAATAGTGAATTTATTATTCGTTTTTTTTTTTGCTTCAATAGCAAATTTCTATTTTTCATAAAATCCTGAATTATTTTTATTTCAGAGTGCACAAATAGGAGGACTAAGTGCAATATGAAAGCACAAGCAGCAAACACATGTTCTTCTAGAACAGGTAGAATTGATAAAACAAATACAATGCATTGTTAAAGCATATAATAGAATAGCAACCACCACAAAATGGTAATTCTTATCCAAACAAAGGGAAAAGCTATAATAGGAATACGTCCACATGCTCTTATTTCTTTGCTATGAAGTATTGTGAACAGCTCCTAGGAGCTCTGAAGTTCATGATTTTTCTTTTTAAATCTCAACTAAGTTATCAAGATCTAGTAAACGTCCCCAGCGTAAATCACACATGCACAAACAGGAATTTACGTGTACCTCCACCACTCTGGCTTTTTAATGTTTTATTTCTTTTTTGATATTCAGGAACTTACTAAAACCAAATAACAAGTATTCAAAGAAAAGAGCAGTAGTAAAGGTAAATTTACATTGATTTTGATGTTTTTGAAAGTGTGAATTCAAAAACTACATACTTTGAGCTTTCAGTACTTCACAATTAACATCAGGTAAGCTCCATTAACCAAGAAGAGATTGGGAAACCCCATTCTGCAGACAGAAAATCTATTTTTCCTGAAACAATTTGTTACACACACACAAACACAAACTTCTAATCAGAGAACAAGTAGAATAGACAAATCTATAACCATTGTTTCTAAATCTTCATTTCTACCTCTTTATCTCAGATTTTCTAGCATTATCTTATCCAATTTAGATTCTATCCACCACAACCTCTGCTCTTTTCAAATCCTTTATCCCCCTCTGTGTAAATATGCCATTTTCCTGGCAACTGCAGAAAGAACCTTTCTGTCTACAAACCCCAGCATGGGTCTCATGCAACAGCTTAATGGCAAGGCTTGTGGAAAATAAAATTGGATATCTTTTGCAGGAGAGAATAAACCAAAGCAAACTTCAATACCTTGAAGACTTAGTTCTCCACATATGCCATATGTGTTTCTGAGAATATTCTATTTTGAAGATTTCCAATAGTCTTGTAAAAAATCCAATTCTAGCTTCCTAGATATGTTCTAAATAATAATAATAAAAAAGATTTAATTTTATCTTTGTGGATTTTGGTGAGGATAATATTACCTCTGCTAAGCATGGAAACAGAATAATTGTACAGTGGATCAGACTACGCATCTCAGAATACTAGAGTTTAGTGGATCACCTTTGACAGTTGTCAGGAAGAAAGAAAATTCTTAAAACCCAGAATGCATAAATCAATTTTCTTTGTTTCTGGAATTCAGTACTTTGGGGAACTCCTAAGTCAGAGACTTTATCAGAACACTGTCCTAATAAACAGCAGTGGAGATGCTTTTGTCATTTCTCTTCTTGTAACTTGTTTTACTACAGACTGGCATAAAGATGCTTAGAAATCCTTTTAAAGCTTTATTTAAGATGCCATAATAAATAAAAAAATATTAATTTGTTCCTTTTATTATTCTTAGTAAAATTTGACCAAACAGGTTCTAGACAGCCCACCCTAAGTTAAAAGGACAACCTGCACTTCTACTGGAAAATGAGGATATGTTTGCACAACTATCTTCATGGTTTCCTCCTCACACTACCTCTGGAAGCACATGTGGCACTGCTAATTACTGCTTAAATCCCGCCACACTTCCACCACAAGAGGAAGTGAAGTGCTTCTATGGAGGGGATGGTGCTACTAGCATATGAAATCTACAATACTTCCATTACTGTAAGTAATGGACTGAATGTTTGGACTGAAGTAATGCAGGACTTAATGGGTCCAGAACTGGTTTGTACACAGCCAAACGTAGTGTCTGTGATGCATTTCCAAGATGAGTCCCCACATGCTGTTTGGCTTTGGAGGAAAATCCTTTCAACCAAACATAGTTATGTCTTAAGAACATCCCAGTGATCATATCATGTATCTCAGTTGCATACAAGGGCACATTTCTGATCTGGTCCACATCTTTAGTTATGGATTAATGAGAAGTAACAAAAACGCATGTGAAAGTGGCCATAATAGTGAGGGTGCTTTAGAAGCAGTTGCCTAATAGTTTAGCACAAGCATTGCAAAATACAAATATTATTGACCTAGGAACATATCGTCTATGTTGCTAAAATCTTGTTAATGAAAAATATAGGAAAAGCTATCCAGGAATACATCTTGTAGGAACTATAATTGCCCTTATATATATATCTTTAATGACTTACAGAAGAATCTGCAAACAGACATTCCAGAAATGCCATCGATCTGTAATCTTCGCTGAATGATTGTGCTACCTTTCTTTACTCCTTGCTTTAACTGACTTATTTATTTTTGAAGTTTTGGTTTGTTTTTTTTTTTCCTTAAAAACATCAAGGAATTTTCCTTACCTTTTCAGAGTCTACGCAAATTCTATTTGGCAAGAATTAAGCTGACTTATTTTTATTTACCAGTCGATAAGATTCATGTTCTGATGTCCTTCTGATAATAATAGTTCTGGCAAAGCTTCTGAGGCTGTTTTGCTCTTTTTCATCATTTATGTATGATAGGCTTTTAGTCATATATTACCATGCAGATTAATAAACACACGAGTCAGTTTTTAAATATATATACATTCACGGAATGATTTCACTCCATATTAGTATCAGAGACTCCTCTTTTTGGCAGAAAAGAAGAGATAAGCACAGACCACTTCCACATTTTAAGATGATTTAAAGCTTACTTTAGAGATACAAAACCACTCTTTCAGAATAAATCTAATATGCAAAACCATCCTTTCACATGCAACATTACCTCTGAATTGCAGAAACATTTTTACAAATGAGTCCAAAGCTCTGAGAAACAGGGTAAACTTCACATATTTTTTTCAGCAAAAGGGCAGGTAAAAAACAAATAGCTTCACATGAAAAATTTGCTTTGAAATATAGTTACTATAAACTATAAAAAGAAAGTAAGGTTGATCTTGGACGTTCATTTTACATTTCAACAAGTCAACTTGTCTCCTTACTATTACCACATTTTTTACAGCTACCTAATAATTGAGTTCTTCAGTCTGGAAAATGCAAGGCCAATGACAAATGCGCCGTAAATCAACACTGATATGAGTATAAATAAGTAAATGCTGAAGATCTTTGTACTGACGTTAAGGTTGTTTTTAGCACTTGTAAACTTTCTGTACTACCAAAGGAATGACCAAATTCATAAAACATTAACAGAAAATCATTCAGCCAGTCTTAGATTAGATTCATACTGGGACATGGGGGACAATGTGATTATTTTGAATTCTGGTTTGTAGGAAATAAGTATAAATTTAGCCTAAAATTTTAAGTTGTTGTACAACCTCTAGGCTACAACACATGTTCACTTTTAACTGTCAGAGAAGATGAATGAGTCATAATGCTGAGATTTTTTTACCCAAAATTTTCAAGTTAAATAGGAAGTTTCATTTTGTTCAAAATATCTCCATAGTATCTTAAAAGAGTGTAAGTCAAAGTAGCAAAGAAAAAACAGAGAAATCTACTGTAATCTTTGGAAAATTTTTCGCTAGAGGGTCAAGACTTCTATAATGAATGCTAGAAAGCAGGAAATGGTATCAGAAATTTTAACAGTTTTCAAGTAAGTATATTCCTCACAAAATTTTTACATATACAATATTCTTCTTTAGTCTGACAATATGGAAAGTTGCATTGCACTCCTATATTATATTGTAATTATCTTGAAAGTGATCTTTTTTTAAAATTATACTTATGATTCGAATAAATTTCTGAAAACTCTCAGCTGAAAAATATCATGTTCCAATACTTGTGGATCAAGACAAAAATGTGTAAACTTGTGCAACTCTATCATTCAAAAAGCAAAAATTGTTTTTATATAAGCGCATTTTCTCCAATGATTTCATTCTAAAGAGCTATAAACAGATGGAAATGGAAACCAATCCAGAAATTTCTTCTTTCTACTGGTGTGTTTTGAAAACTTAAGTATATTTAACATTGATTTTTATTGCATAGACTGACTCACAGAAATGGCATTTGAGAGAGTGCATGTGAGGCACTGATTTTTTTTTTAGTAGATTATTCTTCTTTACAATTTTTCTTTGCCTCAAGACACACTTGTCAGAAAAATATACCAAAAATTTCCATTCTCAGTTTTCCAGACAGACTCAATGTCTACTGATTCCAGGATCACTTTACAAATAGATTTGAATATTTTTTTAAATCTAAACTAGCATCCAAATACAAACAATCTGGTAAATATATGTGTGCTCAACATATGCTTTAAAAGCAACTAGACTTCTATTATTTCTGCTTTACTATCCTCTTATTAACAAGAACAAATGTAATAGTCTGATGAAGCTCTCACAAAAGTGAGTTGAAGATTTTCTATCTAATTAAATAGGAACAAAGGAAAGCCTCAAATAAAAACACAGAATGGAGCTGTAAGTGTTTCTTCAAAGTCATGGAATTAAATCATATAATAGAGTTTAGAGAGGGAGTTGAGCCCCACGTATGCTCCAATTTCCTATGTGTTTTACTCAGGCAAGAAAAATGAATTGCAGACTTTGCTTTACTGTCACTCACACTCAAATAGCCTGATGTTGGGTAAAGTTGATGATCTCCCCCATCCATTTACTCCTCACAAAAGGGTCAACGTATTACTTAGATATCCTGTGCTTTTCTCCAGCTTAAAGAAAATATGAGGTAGCCATGAAATGAAGTGCAATCTACTGCTACTGTATAACAAAACAATATTTCTGGCATCCTAAATTTATCATGGCAATATTAGAGCTTTGTAAAGCCTACAGGTTTGTGTGCCATGCAAACTGTAACATATAGGCTTTGCTCAAAAGAACAGTTTAATTATTTATTTTCAGTAAAACTTTCTAGACTCAGATAAAGTCTCCGGTCACCTGTTGAATTAATTTCCAGTTCCTGAAGAGAAAAACAGTTCTTTAGAACTGAGATCATGACCCTCAGTGGTGGCCTCCTTCAGCCAACAAAAACAACGTGCAGCTGCCTGTTTAATACCAGTTAGAGAGGCTGAACTGCAGACCTATTGCCCTGAGCTCTTTAGATGAAAATGAAATTGTCAGGCTAGCATTTCTGTGTCACCTTTTACAGTACTCACTTTTCTTGTGGGGTGCTGCCTATCTCACTTTCAGCAAAAGCTACTTTCTGTGCCTGTCTGTGTAGAAGAGCGCATTCAGGAATTATCAGTTGACAGAAAGCCCTGGAATATGGACCACCATACTTTAAAAAAAAATTAAAAAATCTTCACTTTTATGCTGTTAGTCTTGCAATTAAAAAAATAAGTCTTAAAATGTCATTCCACCTAACACACGAAAAGCACTGCACTTTTCCTTCCCTAGGGACTGCACTTCCTGTCTGATGGGCTTTAGGACTACACAGCAGTATTTCTGACAAAAATTCCTGAGCTCCCATAGGCAGCTTGTAGCCTCCTGAAGCTGAATCAACTACATCCTTTGGGAACATTAAACTCAAGATCACAAAAGAAATACATACATATATATTTATATATCACCAGGTGTTTGCTTCCGAACTCTCAAAGTTTTACAACATGACAGCATCTTCTCACTATTTAAAAAATGCTTTTCAGTGAAAATATCACACATGTATTTTCACATGAGATTTACTGATTATTTCTTTAGAGAATGAGAAAAATATTTCTGATGCAGAACCCATACTCTATAACCAAAATTATGCAGTAGAAGTTAACCTTTTTACCAAATTTCAGTTAACATCACAAAGAATTAATCTCTCTCTGTGTCCTTCTCCAGAATGAGTTCCTTAACTTTAAATATTTTCTACAGAACAAAAATCTTACACAAGGAAAGTATTCAGAGCTCTTAAAAGTAGCTGCATGACAAAGTGAAGTTGCATTCAAAAACTCATCTCTCAACAGCGCACTTTTTTTTCTTTTTCTCTTTCCTTTTTTTTTTTTTTTTTTGGTTTTGTTTTGTTTTAATATAGCAAAATAAAAGGAACAGATGTTAACACACTTCAGCCAAAACTGAAGTAAGCCCTAGCAACTGATGAAAGATATTATGATAAAATAGATAATTCAAACACAGAAAATGAACACAGGAAAACCTAAAACTACAAAAAGACTATAGGACAGTCAGGTTGGTACTCAGCATATCCAATTTGTGCAGTCCTGCAAATTATGCTAGCAAAGTAATTTTCACTTGGCATGATAAAAATGGAAAGTAATTTCTCCTCTGTTGCACTGATGCTCCTGCTACCTCCCTCGGTAGACCTCCAGGTTGTTGTCCACAAATAGTCTGTAAGCCAAATGCCACCCTCAGTTACACAAATCCAAGCCTACTGGGTGCATAGCAGTAGCTGGCATCAGTATTTGGCCTCTCATACTAAAATGAGCTATTAGTGTGATGACAGATCTATAAAGGGAGGTATTTGCTCTGTGACAGCCGATTTGTAACAACTTTCATGCTGCAACCTTATTTCTTTGAAAATGACTTTGTCTCTACTACTTGGTGGATTCTAGATGAGCATGCCTGGTATACAAACAAAAAGTATATTGGAGGAGCCCAATAACTGTGCCATCAACCAAGTCAGAGTTAAGTGGGTACTTTGTTTCACGCATGTTCTGTTCTCTCATCATTCCCCCAAGAAAAGATCCTGCAATATCCAATTAGGGTCACAAAATGCAGCTCTTTCAGCAGCTGTTCTTTATTACTGCTCATACTGCAAGGAATGCGAGGAAATTTTTGTCTTACTGCAGATGAGGTAAAGCAATTCTGTGCACACATCTTTAAATAATGTTGATATACAAAATGCCTCCTCATTTTCACATATACTGCCTAGCAGCAGATAATTGGAATTTAGTTATATATTATGCTTTTGGTGTGTAACAATAATACATACATTCCCATACATAATGTTTCCAATATTAGTCAAAGCAAAAAGGATTAAAACCATAGTTTTGCAACTTAAATCAGCAAAAGAGATTAAACTTGTGAAATACTAAACGTCTATAGAAAGATAGCATATATTCATCTGTATCTATTAAATCTCTTAGTAAAGGAGAAAAAAAACAGTATATTTTGAAACTTAATTCAGTTAAGAGACTGGAGAAAATTCACCAGTAGTGGCAGCTCAAAGTATAAATTAATTTCCCCAGAAGCAAGTTTTAGAAATACTCTAGAGTTATACTTAAAAATTATCAGTGAATCTTTCCTCCTATTTTGTGAAGGCCACCCATGGGAGATATTTTCTTGGAGAAAGGAAAGGAAAGGAAAGGAAAGGAAAGGAAAGGAAAGGAAAGGAAAGGAAAGGAAAGGAAAGGAAAGGAAAGGAAAGGAAAGGAAAGGAAAGGAAAGGAAAGGAAAGGAAAGGAAAGGAAAGGAAAGGAAAGGAAAGGAAAGGAAAGGAAAGGAAAGGAAAGGAAAGGAAAGGAAAGGAAAGGAAAGGAAAGGAAAGGAAAGGAAAGGAAAGGAAAGGAAAGGAAAGGAAAGGAAAGGAAAGGAAAGGAAAGGAAAGGATGCTACAATTTAAACAAGAATATAACAGAGAATGACAAAAGTCATCCCATATTTACAGATTTTTGTATATATTGTAGTTCATAAACATGGTACATTAAACAAACAAAAAAGAATAAAAAAGCAGTAGAAACACAAACAAAAACAAATCGCTAAGAGAGGAGGTCAAACTTGTTTGTGGAGATTTACGGACTAAATGGTACTGATTCGAATTTAATTTGTTACAGAGTTTGATTTTATTACTGCTCAGATATAGACTTTGACAGAGTCCTAATTTGCAGAGTGTGCACTCTTAATCCCAACTGCCACTCAAAACTTCCACGAGTTTTATTTCTGATTTATGGGGAGTGATTTTGAGAAGAAATTCTCCTAGAAGTGCCACAGCTAAAATAGCATCTTCTTACTTATGATATCCTTTATACAAAATACAAAATGTTTTCACATAAATAGAAAATGTAGAGGAAAAAAGACACTTCAAAGGGCAATTTAAAAACAGGTAAAAGAAAAGCCAAATTTTTACTTCTTTATTTTTTTTTTAATGTTTGTGGTGGTGGTTTTGTGTTTTTGGCTAACATTGGCTTTACATGAGAAGATTCATTTGATAATTTGGTTATTTACAACAGCAATTTCTGTTTTATTTCAACATTACTACTTTTGTATATAAATACAATAAGGGAAGATTTATGCAGGGCATCTCAAAGGTCCAATTGAGAATAAAAAAATTTTTTTTCTACATGATAACACTTGAATGTCCATAGAATATAGATGAAGTCTGGCTGCTTGGTACAAGCTGCTTCTAGGCACCATTATCCAGGAAATGACTTTTTTGTACTAAGTTCGCAGCAAAAGGTTGAAAACTACATTTTATGTAGTTGAAGCTCAGCTAGCCTCTAAATTTTCTCTATTTACAAGATAACTGGAGGTCAGGCAGTTACAGGTATCTAGATAGACTTTGTGTAGGAAGAGATCTAAGATAAATGATGCTCTGAAGTGTACAGAGATGCAAGTAACTTGATTATTTGACTCGGACTTACAACCATACACAAGTACTCAAAGTGAGTGCTGATGAACAATGTCCTTCAAAAAGAAGGAAAAAAAAAAAAAAAAGGCAGCGTAAAGCAAAGCAGGAAGCCAGTATTACAGAGTGTTTTCTCAACCTGAATCAATAAACCAAAAATTGCATTGCGAAGGAGCTGCATGATCCTGACATGGATATGAAGTTATAAACTCTTTCATTGTTAAGTCATGAGTTCAACTATGTTTCTTTCAAGCTGTGAAAAACTAGTGCTATCCAGTTCCCTTTTGGTGGCCCACATGAAGAAAGCACACAGGCTCAGCCAGGAGGATGCTGGATGCTGCCCCTGTCATTAGATAATGTCAGCAATGAATACAACCACAGGATGAAAATGCAGGCTGAACTGAGGTGACTAGTTGAACAGGATGCCTGGGTATTGATAGGGATCCTGGGAGATGGGCTGTGTATTTTGATCTCTAGATTATTAGAATTGTCAGTAATTAGCACTCAATTACCTTTTTCCACTATCACAAAGGTATATTTGATAGTAAAGTATACTAATTAAACAGCGCTTTTCAACAACTGACAAATCAGTTTAAAAAGTAGCATTAGCAGATCAGTGTATATGGAGAGAACACAGGGCTTTCTTTTGGAGAAATATTTTCCTTGAAGGTGTTTATCAGACTAACAGCATGACCCAAAAAAGTCCTTTCACACTCTGTGTCCACTCAACAACACAAAATATTAGAGAGAGAGAGAAAGAGAAGGTACTTGCATTTGCAGAAATGTGCTTTAAAATTCAGTGGGTTCTATTTCAATACTGCTGCCTCCTATACCTAAAATACTTTAGAAAATTGAATCAAAACTGAGATTACTGTTACGTTTTGTTTAGGATTTGTTACTCTCAGGTGTTATCAGATAAGGTAGGTGTGAGCTGGATATATTACACAATAAACCATCTTTAAGATGTCAGACACAGAGAAAATTAACTACTGATCTTTGCTTCTCCTGTTACCATAGGCAGACAACAAAGAATCTAGTGGCAGAAGGTGTGATTTTGAAAGTGGCAGCAGAGGCAGGAACTAGTTACAAACTTTAGCAATAATTCTTAGTATCATACTGATTTTCCCATACTGATTTTCCCCTCCCTTTTATCAGTATCAAAATATTTGCCTAGTTCTCATGTTGCCTCTGTTTCTATTACCTTCCTTTCCTATCTCATGTTTCAGACCCTTCATTTGTTGTTACGCAATTGCAGATGGCATTTCTTTACTCCACTGGATGTAATTTTATTTGTTTGTATGTTTGAACAAAATTCTAAGTAGATCATGGCACAAAACAAGGAGAGTTAATTACCTGTATTAAATGACCCTTCCAAAAATTCCTATCTTAACAGTCTTTCAATTTCTATATTTTAGCATAAATAAATTCTGTAAAGGATTATTAATTGAAAAAAAAAAAAAACAATGGAGGTGGTAAATCAGATTTGAGTGTTGATTCAACACAAGTTAACTGTTGATTTTTCTCTGCTGTTTCCAATATTTTCTCATGTTTTTGAATCTTTCCATTGTAAAGTAATCACTCAGTCCTGATAAACTCAATGTCTAGCCATCACTGTAATTAACTCCAATGCAATCATTCGTACTTGTGAGGCTGAACTCAGACTTTCACTTGTGACAGATTCAGCAGTGCATGTGTCTAGCAGCAACACAGAACCAGAATCTCAAGCTCCCGAACAAAAAGATAGGAGACTGTAGATGTTTATAAAATGCTGAATAAGAGATCACAATAAAGAGGCTTCAAACTGGTTTTGTAGAATTAGGTGTAAATGTATGTAACTTGCTCAAATCTGACATTTGTAAATTCAGAAATTAACCTCCACAATACAAAAGTTCGTTACCTTACATTATCCAAACTTCTAATACGATAAAAAAAGATTAGGTTAAAGCACACTAAAAACACTACAAAAACTGGTCCATCATGAACAATAAAATCTCTGTATACATTGTAGATACGCAGGCATTCTTGCAGCCCCCTCTCATAAATCCAGACCTCCCTATATAGTTCCAGACCTATTTGATTTATCTCTTTCTACATCCTGCTACATAGTATGTCATGTGTATGCATAAAACACACACATACATAAAAATTTATATAAATCTTTTTTTATACAGAGAAATCCCCTCAAAGCCAGCATCCTATAGACTTTAAATCAATTTATTTTAATCTAATCTTCATCTGTAATGGTTTTCTTGGCTGTAGTCATCAAGGAAACATCTTGGCAGGTGGGAAAGAATGAAAACATATAACATTTGTTTCTAATGGTTCCTATGCACCATGTAGTTTTAACTTTCCAAAGCAGAAATGCCTGCAAAACCCATGAAATATGTCTCGGGTTGAAACTGACCTCTGATGTAAACTTAGATTTGCACAGCTGAGAACTCTCTAAAAAACGACCATAAAGATGTCAGAAACTCCTTAAAATATCTTAAAAATCATCGAAGTAAAGTTTCTAAGTGAACTTTTCTATCTAAAAACAAAGCTGAAGTGGATTTTTTTCTATATTTTTAAACTTTTCCTTACATTTACAAAACACAACTTCCTGATTTTTCCTACATTTTGTGGGAGCTTAAAATGAATTATCCTAAAGCTATGTAACATATTCAATTTCTGTACATTAAGCAAAGTGATTACATACAGTTAATATTTAGGAGAAAATTAGTTTCAGTCCTGAACTGATAGAATACAATGCAGATGAGTAAAACACATGCTGCAATGCTCAAAATAAGTAGTTCAGGAGACGTACCTTAATAGCATTCAATAGAATGTAATCATGCCTGCAGTCAGGTTTTTTCTTCTTCAAGTACCTCATGGATGGGGTACATTCAACATCTACCCTTGCATCAAACATTTTCACCTCTTTGTGAAGACATCAGGACAGTACCGCATCTGAATACAAAATTATATTTATTCAAGGCAATTCATATAGGACATAATATATTCCCTACTCAACTGCCACCTCTATAATAGTAGGCAGAGAATAAAAATGAACAAACAAAAAAAGTGAAAAGAAAGTCCAAAACTATTGCAAATAAATATTTGTACCTGAAATTTAAAAAAATAGAAGCTTCAATTTGAAGTGATTTTGATTGTTACGCCTTGACCTGAGGGAAAGTCATCTATAGTGGTTGACCCACTTCAGTTTTAGAGAAAATATTTTTCTAGCATGAATTGCTTAGACCAAACTTCTAGAAATCTCCCTGTATTGTTAGGCTTCTACTCCCAGTTGCCAGATTCAGTGCCTTACTAATTGCCTGGGGGTACAGTGCCTTGCTTACAGAAACAGATTATTTTCTTGATGAAATAGCAGGATTTGCACCTGCAGACACTTGGCTTTGGAAGTCTGGCAAACAATCAGGTGGGCAGCTGGGGAGCCTAGCTGCCCAGCAACCTACTGGACTCGCCTCTGGAAAGCTATGAAGCCTGTCAAGTTTCACATCAGCATGTGGACACTCTAGCTGGCAAGACAGCTTGCCAAGAAAAAAAAAAAAAAAAGAATCCAGGAGAGGGTAGTCAGTGTATGTTCTAACTTGCCTTCTGTCAGTATCCCAGATGCAGTCAACACACACTAATAGAAAATTTTAGTTGTGAGGCATCAGCACTGAATAATGAACAAAGTATATTAGGAGAAAATGCTACCCACTACTTTCCTATACTTCTCAATCCTCAGGAAAAGAATCAGCTGGAGGCTAAGATGATGTTTCTTGCAGATATTGTACTGTGGAAAATAAATGAAAGCAGATCAGCAGTATTCTCAGGCTGCATGGAATATAATGTCTGCACCATCTTGGTCAAGACTGCTCTGGGGCACATTCTTTGAAAGGCCATGTCTGTAATTTACATTTGTTCGCACACCTCATAAAATTGCAGAACCGAGATACTTACAGTGTTAACCACTTATTCTTTCAACCACTAAAACAATAAGAAGTCAGTTTGATTTTAATTTATGAACTGAAAGGAGGTTGGTGGTCATGGATTAGCCCTGTGCAGGAGTCACTGAAGAGTACAAGCAGCTCCTTGTCTGGTACAGAATATCTCTGCTACGAAACTCTGCTGATGGATAGATGAAAAAGAACAGACAGCAAGCCCTGCTCTTTGTAGAAGTGGTACTTTTCAGAGCCATCAGCAGCTTTCCATCATAGGGCTTGATTATGGCAAACACAAATGTGCATATGACCACATGAGAAAAAAGGTTCATCTAATCTATTACTTCAGTAGGTTTGCACCTGGCCCAGATTGATTTTTTTGCCAAGATCATCTGACTGCTATAGCTGGCAGTAGAAGAGAAACTGCTCATGTTTTCAGAGTTTTCCGGTTGGCTGCTTCTCTCATTTTAGACTGGCATAACATTCTCACTTGAAGAAGCACCTAGTGAATGTGGAATTTTTTATCACATTTCTTACATTAACTCTGCTAAGTCAAACCTCTCCCAAAATTAAAACTTGAAATAAAATAATGCAGAGAAGAAAATAGACAAAAAAAAATTGAATACATATATTATGATTCAGTTTTATTTTTTTAAATTCTCGTAACAGGCTAGAATTTAAAATTCATCTGTAGAGTGCTTCATAAAGTTTTTGATCTTAAAAATCATTTGATCCTAAACTGTAAATACGATTACCAAATCATCAAACAAAACAAAAAAGTAAGAATGTACATCAATAGATAGGACTAAACATAATTAAACAAAGTAGAGCAGCTTTTCCAAGACCCCATTCCTTAAGCGTCAGGAAGGAATATAAACCAAGAGTATGTGCTGCATTCACATCCAGAAATCAAATTCATCATTAACTATTCTGGTCACAGTAACATCATAAAGCACTGTCTAACCACCCCTGACCCTCCCAAACTACAATTTTTTATGTACTGAAATTATATGCCTCTTATTCTAGTACATTAAAAAAGAAAGCCAAAATGCAAGTGAAGTACCTTGTGATCCATCAGAATTTGAGAAGGCACTTGGAATAAAACAGATTTTGGCCATGTTGACAGCTAAATTTGCTATAATCAGGCTAAAGAAAAATAAAAATGTGTGTCATAGCATCACCACCTTTCTGTAAGAGTACTGCTAGTAGTGAGCAGCTGTGTAAGTTGGTCTGCAGAAGACATATAGACACAAACTGTTTTTATCCGTATGTTGTATTTGAGCAATGATGGAATAAGAATCCAAAGGAATAAAAACAATGCAAAATAACTGTTATTCAGCAATGATTCATATTTTGAATGAAGGAACAAGAGCAAGGACAATATTTTTAAGTTTAAACCAAACAGACATGAAGTGAGAGTTAAAACACATATTTTGGATGATTCTAGGATTTAGAAGTCTTACAAAGCACAATCATTTTCATATTTTGCCATCTCCATAGACTACCTTATTCTAGTATAGCTTTTTTTAGAAATCTAGAGTGGAAAAATGCTGGATATTTCTATTCCTCAGTTACAACAGTCACTGACAGTAGGGTGTTATTCAACTCAAACCTTTGTTGATTCAGTTTTTTTTTTTTTTCCCATGGGACATTTAAACTTCATGAAATAACAAGAAGGAAAACAAATATTATGAAGATTCACTATTAAAGAAACAAAAAGTTTATATAGACAATTTTTGAAATCTCTAAAAAGATTTCCTCCTAAAAATATAATCAAATCTTAACAGTGAGGGTAAGACACCTTCATGAGAGCCAGTTTATATTTCTCCTCCTGATACATCCGTTAGGAATTCATAGACAAGTCATGTTATCTTTCTATACCTCAATCTACTTCTACACAGAACAGAAAAATTATTGTAACACAATTTCATAAGGTCATATCTTTTTTATTTTAAAACCTCAACCTGTCCAGCAACCAGTTAATCATCTTTTGGCTTTTTTTCATGCCTCAAGCAATAGACATGATGCAGTATAGTTTGCTGTGTGATTTTTAAATCTCAGATCCGAAAGATCTGTGTTACAGAGCAGAATAATTTTGATCTCCAGAGAGGAAAGAAATATTCACCCATAACATCAACAAAAATAAAAAATCACTAGTCTTTAATGGCTTAAAGTTTTAGGTTTGGATTCCTTAGCATATCCTTTTCCTTCTGTTCCCTCTTCTAAAATTATCTGCTTGTTTGAATTTTATGAGTCAAAACCTCATATACTTCAATAAAGGAAAGGAAACAGGAAATAACCCCAAACTTACTAATAGTACCTAAATGGTTCTATTTTTGAAATATATTTCCTTTTATATCATGTAATAGTGAAAAAATATATGAAGAGTTAAAAAAAAGTCTAGTTGCATACATATTATTGACTTTATCTTATTAATTTTAAAGCCATCACTTCTAAGTTATCATACATAACTATTTTCATTCTTAAACATTATCATTAGGTACAGAGTACAATAAAAACTACCATAATCCTCAAATTGTAACAGATTTCAAAACATGAAAACACTGAACTTACAGATTTTTTTTTAATATATTTTTTTTCAAGCTGCCCATTAGCTCTCAAGTATTGTGAAGAATTATATTTCATCATTCCATAAATCCAAAGAGGTTCTAGGAGTTATCCTCTGTTTTATTGCCCCAGTGACAACCAAACTGCCTATAGTACACTGGCTCTTTCAGATCATAAGCCAGGTGAACCATAGTCTCTCTCACATCTACATTGCCAAGTCTCTTGCTAAAAGGCATCAAATGTAGACTTTGTATAGCAAAGAAGTACAGGTCATCTGCTGATGGTCATTCCTGAGTGTCCTCAGTATTTGAAGAGTAGGTACACAGCCTTTTGGGTCCCTTTAAAAGTCTCTGCTTAAATTTGACAAGAAACATGAAGCAAAAATTGTCTTAAAATCTGCTGGGCCTTTAAATAGTGCAAAATAACAGGCTGCTTGTCTGCACTTTTGATGAAGACTGAATAGACTTGATATGTCTCCCTGGCTAATAAAAATGAAGGCTGTATAGTTTCAAGCATATCCACATTAGCCAAGGAGCCTTTGAATAAATGAATCTGCAGCACTGTGACAATGAAGCAATAAGCAATTTCCATTATTTTAATTCCTCTAAGTTACTTTCGCTGTTCTAATATATTTATAATAAAAATAGGAACAAGTTTTCAGCATTTACAGTTTCCCTGATATGTCAGCGTCGTTAAGAATGTGTCAGAATCAACACCCATTTAGAGCTGAGCTATCATCATCTTCAAATATGAAAGCAGCAGTTGGGGTTAGAGGTAGCCCGTTTATTTTGTGAGTAATTCATTTCATAGTAAACTAGCTCTATTCACTAGTCCATGAACATCATATACATTTACACTCACATCTTGAGCTGCAGTACATCAATCTGACACCTTTCCTCAAGGGGAACAATCTATATGCAGTCCAAATGGCTTTTCAGATGAAAAATAAGTGCAATAGCCTTTTATCTCAGGAGACTTGGGTTCAAACCCTTGATTAGGTCACAAGTTAAAATTAGTTTGGTGCTCTTGTCCTACCTCGCATTTGTGCACTTCACACAATTTCTCCTCATTCAGGTGCCATTTGATGTGACTAGAATTCCCT
This sequence comes from Phasianus colchicus, assembly GCF_987193195.1. Lineage (NCBI taxonomy): Eukaryota > Metazoa > Chordata > Aves > Galliformes > Phasianidae > Phasianus > Phasianus colchicus. Next base: position 13,296,068 of record NC_143443.1, read on the forward strand.
GCTCAGAGGGAGACCCAAGGCTACAGAGGAGGAGGATACTGTCATTCAGGGACTCGTGTATTCACATTAATTTTGAGGAAAAAGAATGCAAAAGGAAGGTAAAAAAAAGAGAGAGAGAGAAAAGAACTCAAGGTTCTAGCATTGTTTTTTATTTCAGTATTAAAAGTCACTTCCTTTCTACTACTCCCTCCTCCCCATATATTTTTTGAAGTGACAACAAATATAATGAGATTTAGCTGCCTTTCTTAGATTTTACAGATACTGAAGGGTTTTTGTGTGTACTTTTTAGTTAAAGACCATAGACAGCATTTGTATCTTGTAACTGTCGACTCACAAAACAAAGGGAATGGACAAAATCACACTTGTGATCGTGATTAAAGAGCCATCTGTTTTCAGATCTATATGCTGAATGTCTTGACTTTCAAAACTAGCTAACACAGAATTGCCACCTCTCAGGAGGAAAAATAGTGGGTAGTACGATGACAGTCATGCCATGGAAACATGGTCTTGGAATATTCACCTCAGGCTCACCCTGGTTTTCAGCTTTGAAGATAGTCAGGGAGAACCACTAATAGTCTAGCATCTTGTTATTCCCGCTCTGAGCTGTCAATCCACACTAACAATGAAAGACTTCCCATACTTTGTAGAACATAGCAGTAAATCAGCGCCATCTGCATAGAACACAGCAGCACCATCTGCATTATAAAGGTTTTGCTAGAGTACATTATTGCATTATGCCAAATCAATAGCAGGAAATTGTCAAACTCAGCTGTATACCCAAGTGAACAGCAATTTTTAGTATATCCCACTTTCTGCTGTACTGAAATTATCTTGATGTACATATGGATATATATTTATGTGTAAGCTGGCAATCAATTATGAATGAAGGGTGTTTTACACTCAAATCTATATAAGATGCTCATCTTAACAGTATCTCCAAAGTAAAGAATTTGACTGAAATATAAACTGTAAAGTATGTATTCACAACAATATTCCTTTAAGACAAAGCAGTGTGCTATCCCCACATTGCAGATGTGAAATTGAAGTGTAAAATAAATTACTTGCCCAGATCTGCAAAATAACAATTGAGGCAAACCACAAACTTAAACCAACTAAATCCTAGGCTAGCCTTTCTGGTGTTTTTTTAACTAAGCTTCTACGAGATGGCATAACATATCATTTTCTTAAATATTACAAGGAAAGCATTCAAAAACACAGGCATCAATTATTAAAAACTTAAAATCAAAAGCTTAAAAGAGAAATAGATAAATAAGTAAAATCTGACAGCTAACATGAAGAAAAAGATAATTTCCAAATAAATAATCATTCCAAATCTTTATGCCTTTGTTCACACAACACATGATTTGGGAAAAAAAGATTTTAAAAAGAGAAGTTATAAATACGATTTTTTTCCCCAAAACTTCCTTTCTTCCAATAATGGGCTATAATATATTTCACCTAGCTTCCATTCTTTCTGTTTATTATGATAATAATATTGTTGTTGTTTGGATTTATTTATTTTTTTTAATTTGGTAGTATATGATACGTACAAATATTTGAGAAATTCCATTCATCAATTGAATCCTTATTTTCCGGAACATAAAATTCCTCTCAATCAGACATGATGTCAAGAACAATGCTAACTGCAACTTTAGACTGCGTACTCGGGTTATATGTTTACTTTCATGTGGATGGTAATGAGCTGATGCTTAAAATCTATTATGCAACTGCCGGAATATGGAATAACATTTATAATAGTGAAGGAAGATGCAATAATCTGAGAGGAAGTTATCAACTGAGTATGACTATTTGCTGCTATCTCTGTGAATTGAATAGAAACAATAAAGACAAACGTTAATGCTGCTTTCAGCATCCATACAAGTGCCAATCAGGTTATTATTGCATGTTTCTATTCTGAAAAGTATTCTTTAAAACAGCTTTGCAGTTTCCTTTTTTAGTTGCAGGAATTCAAAGACTTGATCTCATTTTTGTTCATTTTACTGTACTAAAGATACATTAAAGGCCTAACTATCAATCTGAGAATATAACACATCTACATTCCTTTCCACAGTTAATGAACACTCAGAAGAAAAATGTCTTCAGTTTTATCACTGCACTGATCTACAGCAGCTTTCATGGCAGACACCAAAGCAAAGGACCTTCATACATGATCGCATTTATCCATACATATTATTAGAGCTAACAGCAACAGAAGTCTTCAAATTTCAAGAAAATAATCTTGCTTTTCCTATAGCCTCCTATGCCTTGATGTTACATCTATGTACAAGGCAGAGGTATACTTTGTATAATGATGTTTTTGGAGCAATAGTTTGAAAGTAATTCCAGTCCTGACGCAAAAACAGCACGCACAACACTGTAGCAATTGGCTATTCATGTGATAATACCAATAATAACTGATTCTGCAGATCTAGCTTCTATCTTTCAAGAGCTTCGTTCTGGTTCTCGCTTATAATTGGGCCTTGGGCATATTGTTATCAAATCTGTACTCTTTCTTAAGCCTACAAAACGCAGAGGATCCTCACTTAAACACAAAAGTGTTCAAGTAAAATGAGACAGACTATAATTTATCCCAGCTAAAACATTCAGGTAAATTTCTATGCTGCTGCTACTTTTTCTGATCAAAGATAGAAAAGGAATGGATGTTTGATGCATTAAACGACACCTTCGCTAGGGCTCCTACATCTAGATATCTCAGTGCCTAAGTACTCATTATACTACTCATACCACTAACAAAAACATTGATTTTTGAATATGTAATCTGCAATTAATTACATGAATCACTGGATATGCTACTTACGCTAATTAAATTTCAATAGACACTATGTTGTGATCCATGGATAGTTAACGTACAACATATTTTCTTAAATAAGGCACTTTATTAAATATTGCAAAGATCAGTGAAGTGTTTAATCTTCAGTATCAGGTGCAACTCACAGCAAAAGAAATACAGTCTTGAATACCTCAGAGTACACTGAGAATATATTTGATTTACTGCAGTTTTTACCTAAACCTTGACTGTTAGGCATAATCAGACAGGCAGAAAATACTTCTGGAGTATTTTAATAGACCAAGATAATCTTGCATCTCATTGCAAACTTAGGAATCAGCAATGGAGTCACCTGCAACGAACTCAGGAGGCATTTTTCTGATATGCCGTTCTTTGAGTTTTCCCTGCTTTGGGAATAAACTCTTACACGTTGATGTGTCATTTTTCTTTATTAAGGACATGCAGGAACAAATTTTTCAAAAGTGTTTAGGCACCCAGTGATGCAGACAGGCAGCTTGTGTTATTTTTGAAGATCACTTAGGCAGGCTAGATAGTTAAATCCTATTGAAATTAGTAGGAGAAAGACATCTAACTTAAGCACTCAAAAAAATCTAGCCAATGCTCTTATTTATATTTTCAGTCTCCTAATCATCTTTGAATATCTTTTTGATACATCTTAATTTATTTAAACTGGCTCCCAATGTTTTTCTTGCTATCACCTCACTTAAAAAGCATATTTCATTAAACTAGTTGCAGATTTTTCTTGCAGAAGACCTATAAGTAAAATAGATGACAATTTTTTCTTCTGTAACTTTTTTTCCCCAGTAAATAGTTAAGGAGAAAGTTTGGGTCAGGATAATGTAGAATGACTGTTTTATGCTGAAGTCTGTTTTATTGACTCAATAAACTTTTAAAATAACATTAGTTAAACAAAATTTTGTAGGCTTTGGAATTTTTAGGTGATGGCAAAACATAGACCAACCAACACAAATATAACAGTTTATTATGCTCATCTGAAATATATTTATATTGATTTCTTCATAGTTAAATAGAGAAATAATTAAACTTGAAATAAACTTGGGAAGCATGTGAAAAATACCCCACCTTACTGAAACATATTTGCCTCTATATGTTCAGTTCACAGGGTTAATGAGGAACTTTGGGTTATATTCAACAAGGCTAAAATTTTGCAAAACTGAAATGAATCTGTTTAAAATATTTGCTTAAAAAAAAAATAAATATTTTGGTTTGCTTATTTTTCAGATAGTGCTTCATACAGAATGGGTTCATGAGAGTAGATTATAATTCTCCATAAGTTCCATCACCTGAACTTAATAACTTGTTAATATATCAGCATATTTCCACCATATTTGTACAAAGGTAAAATCCCCCAAAGAAGTCAAGAAAATTCATAAATTGATAGCTGTGCACAAAAAAGTAATGATTATTGCTACTAACAGGAAAACTATGGGGAAGTTCAGTAGTTTCCTGTGTTCTATTTGATCTGCAGCCACATGGATGCTGTTGCCTAGCAAGCAGAGGGCTGGGAGGGCTCTAGGACATCAATGAAGGTGGTTCTCTGGTTGCAGTATGCAAGGGAAGCACTACAAAACAGCCAAAGTGGCAACAATTTAAAAAAGCAAACACACTGGAATGTAGACTTCAGTAGGGTTATTAAACAACACCGAAATGCCATTTTCAGAAAATGACTGAAGATTTTCTTGATAAACTTTTTTTTTCTCCTCATCAGTGTGTTCTTAGTCTGAGATATTTCTCATCTTTTAGTTCAATTTCAAATAAAAATATATTGAAATATTTTTAACACCTAGAGATCTGGGATTTTTTTCAAACTCTTGTTTTGCCTTTTTTTTAAAAAGATTTTTTTCCAGTGTACAGTTCTTTTTATTAGAGAGAACAAAATGAAAGAGTTGGCTGCGTCTGATGATTCATAATTGCACATTTTGTGGCTTCAATGACAGCAATTTTTTCTTTTGTAACAGGCATTAATTTATAAAGGCAATACAAGTCTAAAGCTGCCTTTTTATGTATGTATGTTACATTTTATCTCAAAGTACGAATTTAAACATTTCCCATCTTATGTTTACATAAAAAGAACAGTGAGGTTTAAATGTAAGATGTTATATATCATAAAATAATAATCACTCTAATATGTGGGTGCTGAAGTTGATTACTGGCTTGTAGAATAAATGTAGTAAGGGAAAGCCAGAAGCAAAAAAAAAAAAAAAAAAAAAAAAAAGATACATAGAATATATCAAATTTAATCAGGTAAATGTATCCCTCCAGGCTACTTTGCTTGACCTAAGTCTTCCACTGGGAAGCCAGAGTTCAGAATAGTATTTCTGCAATGTAATTTCAGGTGCAACAAAGTTCCATTATAAAAAAAGCATGGAAGCTATTTCTCACACCGTAATTTGCATGGCCAGAGAAGGAAAAGGCAAGGCAAGCTGCCCACCCTGAACCTGTAGCAATATAATTTATCTTCAACTGCTCTAAACCCTCTAATTCCATTTGCCCATAGCTGTACACTATGCTCTCAAAGCCTGCCTCTAAGTCATACCTCTATCAGCAACAGGAAAAATCAGTCTGAAAATTTGTGTCTTCTAGGTTTCAGTTGAAAGTCTTCAATAAACTCGAGATAAACAACCACACAAGTTAAAGATGACTTTCCATGCAATTTCTAAAACTGGTGATTTAAGCTAAAATGCAATAATCCCTCTCTCCCCAGGAAGTGATTCTACAAGGTGTCTGGTATAACTACTACAAAGAAATAATGAACCATTGCTATCCCCGGATCAATTTCTTCAACTAGTAATTACGGGCTTAAAAAAATTAGTGTTGCTGCTTACAGGTTGAAAAAGGTCACAAACACTCCTCCCAAACGTCTCTCAAACTTAACTCTGAACTCTCATTTCTGTCCCTTATAACTCCTTCAATATCGATACCGTAATCCTATCAGTCAGTGTCACATCAACATCCCTGCAACACTAGGTTTAGAAAAAGCATATGCTAAAAAATAATTTTTGACTCGCTTTTTAACCTGCTTTATTTTACCTTTCCCTCAATGCCACTCTGCAAACTCAATTTACAATAGAGTACACTGAAAAATCCTATTTAACTGATCAAGGTTCTACTCTTCTACCCCACACCTAGGTTGTATTGAAGTGAACACATTTCTCATGCAACACTGAATTCAACTCTCGGTATAAATAATTTAACCACAAGCTGACTTGTTTGGGGATATGTGTAGAATTGAAAACAGTCCCACATAACTTAATACGAATGGAAACTCTAGAGAGGGGAAGGATAGATCAGATTCTGTTGACAGTGTGACTGCCCAAAAAGCTCTACCCTGCCCAGAAAGCACTGCCTTTCTTGCAGAGTTTCCATGGATCTAATTCAGACACTGCATCAGTGCTATTTCCATCGCTTTCTGCTGACATTCTGAATGCAGCTGTCTGAGTTTCTGCCATTGAAGACCATTTCACTTCCCAGAGAATCAGAGCACAAGATGTTATTGAAGATGTTTGAGCTTTCTTTGTTTAGACCTAATTTAACATTCACACCAGTGCTAACTTCTTGCTGCCCAGCACTCTTAAATGTGTAACTGCTTCTGTTGCATTCAACTTATTGTTGCATCAACTTACTGTGCAGTTGAATATTTTTGTAACTACTGTAATGGAGCCAGAATACTTTCCTGACAGACTAATTATTATTTTGTCTATAGAGCTCTTTAAAATACAAGCTTTTCACAGAACTGAAAGGTTCTGTTTGCTGTTGAGCATACATTTTTATTTTTTCAATAACCAGGTGCTTGAATTTTTGGATGTATATACAGAGAAGGTATTTGACTTCCATTCACAGAGAATTTTCATAGAGAAGTTTCTTAAGGTTAACTCATTTCACATGGATCTCACTACTACTACTACTACAATAAAAACATTAGGCAAAGGAATGACTATGAGCAACATATCACACTCAAACTGTGTTATTCAACGTTATTCATATGCACACATATAGTCACTAAGTCCAATCAAAAATCTATCTACATATATGATGTACACACACACACAGCCTTCCCAGCCCAGAACATTTCTGAATAAAACCCAGCACAAATGACTATAAACAACAGACTTAAAACTTTTGTCTTTGAATTAGAAGTCCGTGGTTTTGTACAGGCAAGAACTACAGCTGCTTGATGAGAAAGATTCTGACAGATCTTTTTCAATGATGAAAATTCATTTGGAGGTTCAGAAATCCATTACTGCAGATGCTTGTCTGCATACAGTTGCTTGTGAATTAATACAGGATATCTGTGATCATGTCAAAGATAACAAAAGCTAGAAAGAAGAGAGCTTTGTTGAAGATGAGAACGTGATAGTATTTTGATATTCTGCTATTCATTCAGAGTTTACTCAAGAAACAAAGAGGATGACAGCATGTAAAGCAAGCAGAAATTTGCAAAGATGAATTGCATTCCTGTGAGACTGCTGAAGATTCTAAATTCAAGAGGAGATTTTGGTGAAAAATTAATTTATCACTCATTTATCACAAACCATTCCAGATACTCCAAATGGAAATAACTTTGGTTCTAACAACCTGTTATTAATATGTGAAGGATTTGAAGCTGTAGAAGTAATTGATATGGAAGGTGCCTGAGCTCTACAGATGATTTGTCTCCAAACACACTGCATCCAGCATTTCTGCCCTTCAGAAAAATTTCAGCTGGGAATGAATTAAATACAGGATAGGTTTGTTAAATACAATACCAATCCAAACTGCATAGTTTTAAAAGTTAAGCTAAAATTCTAATGCTATCTGTTTCGCACTCCGCATATAACAGAAAAATATTTTTAAAATCAATGGACTGGAAGGAGAGGAAATAAAGAAAACATATTGGAAGTATGCTGAATACACTATAGAAAAAAATCTCCAAATTGTAAACCTACTTTACTGTTGTGTTCAAAGTTGTCATTTCCATTGAGGATAATAAAAAAATCAGTGAAGGAAATTGTAGAATTCATCCCAGTGCTGCCTTCTTCAAAAAATGACTAAATGCCTTGAGACACCATAAAAGTAGGAATTGTGTATTAGACACACAAGCATACAGAAACTCCACAGCAGGACCATGCTGCTAGACATCCAAGTACTCAGTAACGTCAACACATTTAGACAGAAACACTGTGTTCTCAGCATGAGTCTTACATCTGGCTTGGAATCACCTGAAGAGATATGGCCTGGCTCAGCCCAAATAGCACCGCACGCACAGGATCTTCTCTCTAGCAAGGACTGGACAGGGCTGCAGGGTCTCCTCTGTCCGCAGCACTTCACACCAGAGCCATATGCCAAGCCTTCCTTTACCTCATCTACCTATAAAATTAACAGATCACGTGTTCTGGGTTCAAAGGGCAGGGACAGCTTCCTGGGAGCTAACAGGAGAGAAAGTTCTGTGGGTGCTGACTGCTGCTGCTATGTGCTAACGCAGCTGACTGACTGGGAAAGGCAGGGGAGTAAGACATGACCCTGGGAAAGATACCATGGTGAGCATATACCTTTTCTGAAGGATTTTTCTGCCCTCTAAATGGTCTTAAACATTAAACAGCTTTGTCATGAAAGATTTAACATGTGAAGCATTATCACCACCCCTACTGTCACCAACTTGCATGTAAGGTAGAGACACACGCATATTGTTGCATATACAACTATTCTACAAGGAAAAAAACAGAATTTTATACGTCATCACCTAAAATTCTTAGTAGAAGACTTCTAAAAGGACATAATCAATGACAGGAATTTTAACTCCAAGAAGATTTGTCTGCTGAGTCTTGCATAATTTGACACATACCACGCACAGCATGCTGACTGATATGTCAGATATTTTTTTATCATTACAGCTCAAGGGTGTCCTAACTGCTGCAGAACTAGCTTTGTCCTTTAATTGTTCTGAAAGGTCAAAATGCTGTTTGTAGATCAGGCTCAGTAATCTGATTAGCTATTTGGGGCTTGGATAATTTGCACTGTTAACACATTGTCTCAATTGGAAGTTTACATAACTTACACATCTTAGAAGTTGAAGTTCTGTTATCACATTTTTGTTCATATACAAGCAGTTCTGTTTATTCCCAACTCAGCAGCCAAGGTATTGATTAAGTTGGCTTAGGTGATCCCAGCCGGCAATTTCAGCCTCAATCTTTACATTGTTTTCCAATAGCTTTCTGTATTGACTTCAAGTTCCTGTTTTTGACTTCAGTATCTTGCTTTTAGCTTTAAATCTGTCCTGTTTTCTTTTGTTGTTGTTCTTTTTTCTTGTTTTCTTGTTTTCATTTTTTTTTGCTGAAGGTTTATTTTACTGTTGCCTCAACCTGTCCAAAGAAATTTCCACTGAATGTAAAGATGTGAACACTAGGCTAAGAAGGAAGAAACTAAATGAAACATCAGTAAAGAGGCTCACAAGGCATTTCATACACTAGTTTCAGAATATGTATTTTCAGTCTAGTCATATATTATGCTATATCAAAAGCAATCTTCAGAATAACAACTTGTATCATATTCTCTGCTCCACTAATGCACTGTTGGGAATTATTGATGCAGTCTCTATAGCTCATTTGGTGACCTCTGCTATTTGCAGTCCTGAAATGTTTTCTACTCTAGGTAGAATTTTTATTCAACTTTCCTGCGGAGAAACAATCACAAATCAGAATTCAGCTGATTGTGGGAAACTCTTGTTTGTGAAACTGAGGACAGAACTTGACAATTACAGTAGAGATGATTCTAATATATGAGTTTGCATTTCCTCAAAAACCAGTGGTAATTACATTTGCAGTTCTGTACTACTACATTTTTGCAGCTGAAATTGTCATTCTGCCAACGTACTTCATTTGTTCTATTTTTTTATTGAAAAAGCATGAGAGATTTGTGTGTGAATAGTTCTAAATACATGTATTTTCACTGAACCAAAATAATGTTTGGGTTGGTCAGTAAAAGCTTTCAAAAAAAAGCATCCTTCTGGATGTTTTTATTTCTGCAAAAATAAATATTCGATTATTTGTGTGGCTGACAGTCAGCTTTGTTGTAGTTCCCAATGAAAAGGAGAGTATGTTGATTAGAGAAAATACAGCTACATTCCATCTTCTTCCCTTACTTCAATAACAGAAGATCATTTACATATTAATTCCAGGATTGAACAGCTGCATTCCCTAGAAAGCGCCATTCATTGCAGCAGTGAGCCCCTGAAAGCAGGCAAAAAAAAAAAAGAAAAAAAAACTGGCATAAAACTTAAGGTGGATAGGGGCACCAATTTCACAGCACAAATTGATTTACAATTTTGTTTTTACTGATTTCACAAATTTCCAAAAGATTTACTATTCATTTTAAGGATCGTATGTAGACACCCTCATACCTATCTGAGGAATTAAAGAAATCATATTATTTTCAGTTCACAATGAGGTAAATAGTGGCATAAATGGATTATTTACTAGATTTGGGAAACTACTTCTAGTACTATAAATTTAAGTGTGCTCTGTGTTGAGAGCTAAGCAGTTTGCCCAGGATTGCACAAAAGATCAGTGGCAAAGACAGAAAAACATTCCATCTCTAAGTTCCCATTTCCACGTTCTGTCTTTTCTGATAAATGTTCAGGTCTCATTCCTTTATGCTTTTATATTCATTGCTGTTTTTTAATATAAATTTATATTATATTAAAAAGAGAGAAATACGGTTGTTCTTTTGACAAGATCTAGAACAAAAACTTATGTCTGTTTTATACATCAGTAAAAGTCTATGAAGATGGAAGGCAAAGCCTGTTTCTGTGAGGCAGTATGCATCAACAGTACCAGAACTTTTATTTTCAGGCACAGAATAGTATTAAGAATAAGATGAGGAATGGTAGATTCTTGTCTTAGCTGGATCTATCACACATTTCCAAAATCAAGAACAAACTCTGCCATTGATTATTTTCCCTGTGATCAAGAGATGCAAATTAAAATAGATAGCCTCTCACCAGAGACTCAGATGGAAAAATTGTAATTTGACTGTTGGAAAGTAGGAATATCTCTTTTCATTCTCACTAAGATTCCATATTCAGCCTTCTTGGCAACAACAACATCAAACTAAAGAGGAAAAGCTATATTAGAACCTACCTAGTAGAATATTTCCTGATGAGAATTTATAAGAATAGGTAGCACTTGACATTTAAAAAAAGAGACAAATACTCAACCAAAAGGTCCAGTCCTGGAAACACTGGGTAATTATGCCCAGAAAGTTTTCTGGCATTAATAGGAACAAGCAGATGAACAGGAACTACTTTCATAAGCAGTGAGGTTGCGGAGGTACGCAGTGTGCTAATCTAGTTTAAAAAGTTCTCTCACTTCCCAAGTTGCACCAGTATTTTGGTCACTGACTCCTGTTCCAACTGCTTTGGGGGCAATGTGGCAAATTCAATCTTCACGATTACTGAGGTTAAAAACAGCTCTCCAGTACTGTAAAAACAGTAGTTTTTAATTCAGTCTACCTAAATTCAATCACTGGTGTTCTGCTTAATATTTGATAGCATGCAAGCAGCAATAGAGAACCTCTTTATGACTAGGTTTTAAGTGAACTTCATTTATCAATGCTCCAGGGAGAGAAAACAGCATTATTGGTCCTATTAAATATAATTAGTACCTACTGGCCTTGAAGTAAAGGATGAGTGAGCCAGATGTTGTCCACAAGAAGTAACTGATGGTCTCTCACAGGTTACACTTCCCCTTCCTCAGCAGTTTAGAGACACCAAGCATATTTGCACAGTTTCACAGCCACAAAAGACTTTACTTGCCCAACTGCCTGTGATGCATGATAGAATTCCACCTTTTTTTTTTTACAACCCGCAGAATCCTATGCACAATGCACAACTATTTACATTTACTGCAAAAATATATACTTCATGCTAGCAGTAAAAATTAGGATCTTTCTCAGTTGATTTCTGGAACCTCCAACAGTGTTTTTATAGAGACTTCTGCTTATTTCTCCTCCCTGTATGTTTTTCCTCTTCTAAATTAGAACTTAATGGAACTTCTAAAAAATATAATCAGAAGCCAAGGATAAGGTAACATTTTAAAAGCTTATTCAGCTGTAGCTGTGAGACCAACACAGTAAACTACCAGGAACTGAAGTCATGCAGGGGATAAATGTCATCTCCAACAGAAAATGTTTTTGAAAGAATAATAGTCAAAAAAAAAAAAAAAAAAAAAGGAAAAAAAGAAACAAAGGGTATAGCATTTCCAGAAATGCTACCTCTTTTATGCTTGCATCCTGAAGAACACACATGAGATTCTGTCCCATAATACAATATGAATTTTAAAGAATGCCTTGTCTTTCCTTTTTCTTCATCTTTTATAAAAAAGGTCCTGCTTGGACTGGCAATTAGTAACAATATTAACATTCTATCATACAGATGGATGATATCTTTAAGAAAGTAAAATTATATGTACAAGATGATATAGAAGAAAAAAATCATACCTTCTGACTGACTTCTTGTAAGAATGATTTTCACAATTGACGTTTCTGACAACCCAGCATTCCATCATCTGAAGTATTTTAAGAGACAAAAATTGTTGTATTTCTTCACTCCATATTTGTCAAAGCGATCAGAAATCAGTGGGCCTAAATTTGATGCTGTCAGTGGTCACCGTGACACTTCCACAGCACTGTTCACCTTCAGTTTTATCCCTGTAGTCCTACAGAGGTGTAATGATTGCAGATGTTACATCTGAAAGTCATGCTCTGCATTTCTAAAAAAGCTTCTGTGAACTTCTATGCATAAGAATCATTCAAATTTTAAAATAAACATTACAAGCAGAGTAACTAGCATAAAAATATTTCAAATTAGTAGCATAACTTTAGCCTAGAGAACTCCAGCATCAGTTATGTGCTAGACACTATAGACTTTTCATATCTGGAGAAAGCATGCATTTTCACCAAACGCAGCACTCAAGTTACGTTGGTGCAAGTAGTTACATCGCTTCTTCTGACTAGAAAAATGAAAAAGTGCTGCCAGAATGGCAATAAATAAATATTTAATATTTTATTTAAATTAAAGATTCTACTTGGCCAAAATATCTTTTTATAGACATGATACAGACCTGGGTTTAAGTAACAGTATTATTTTACTAATTAAAGAGTATACCATTTAGTTCAAAGAAAAATGAAACCAATTAGTTCAAAGAAAAATAGTTTGAGTACTATTTTAAATCAGTTAAAATTACACAACCATTTTAGCCATTATCAAGTTTTTATCGAAATCTCAATAAATTTCTCAAAAAGCATACATGTTAAAAACACAATATTTGTCAGCAATCAATTTCTAAAACTATTAATTTTACTCAGAAAATTAAGAGATTGTATACAATTTTTTAGGTATTTCTTTTTTTCAGGAAAAAGCATGCCAGCTATTATCACTGGTTCCTGACAGTCTGCAGTTATATGCTGGGTCTAAATAATAAGAACAAGATTTTATGCCTTTAAACTTTTTACACTGTTATACATTTATACCTTTGTTTTCTGAGTCATTTGCATTTAACCTGGCTTCTAAGAAGTCAAGCAGTTACTGTGTAGATTGGCATGGACCTCCCAGATTCTTCTGCCTTCAAGAACATGATGTCAAGCAAGTTGCCTGTTATATATATTATTTGCATCTATGTATTTTTGGCAAAAAGTTATTAAAGATGGGCATTTCCAGAAATTTATCCAATATGATAAGAAAAAATAGTGCAAGGACTGAGGAAAACAGAGTGAGACAGCACTGCTCAGTTACACTGGAAGAGAATTATTGGAATGTATCTGTGCAGAAGTTTACTGTCAACAAGTTTAAAAATGACACAAAATGGTGAAGAGCCACTTACACACCAGAGGTGCACGCTGCTAATCAGGGGGACCTCAACAAGCTAGAGAAATGGGCTGACAGGATCATCATGAAATTCAGGAAGGAGAAGTGCAAAGTCCTAAACCTGGGGAAGAACAATCCCACTTGCCAGAACATGCTGCAAGCCACCCAGCTGGAAACAGCAAGGCAGAAAAGGACCTGGTGTCTTGGTAGACAGGTTGAACATCAGGCAACAACCTGTTTTTGCCACAGGAAAAGGCTAACTGTACTGTTGGTTGCATCAGGCAAAGTATTGTGAGCAGGGTGAGAGACGTGAGCCTTCCCCTCTGCTCAGCATTGGTAAGGTCAATACTGGAGTGTTTTGTCCGGTTCTGACCTTCTCCTATAGAATAGAGACAAGAACATACTGGAGTGTGGCCCCAGCAGAGGGCTACAAAGCTGGTTAAAAGGGATGCAGCAGCTCTCCTATAAGGGGTAGCTGTGAAATCTGGGACTCTTCAGCCTAGAGAAGACTCAGGTAGGCTCTTCTCAACCTATAGAAATACCTGTGCACAGACAAAAGGAAATAGGGACAAACAGACACCCAGTAGGTGTCTGTCCAAATATCAGAAAAATGTTTTTCCACTGAATGTGATGAAAAGGTTGTCCAGAGAGGCTGTGAGATCTTACCCTATTCAACAGCTGCCTGGACAACTGGCTCTACACATCAAAATGTCACAGAATAATGTGTTTCTTTTTAGCTTGGCTGGCAAGTAGATTTAGGTTGATTTCAGAGAAATGTTATTTATCTGAGAGTTGTTCTTATCAGTAACCTTATCTAAAAAATATCAGAGAAGAGTAACCATGTAAAACAGAGCTAGACTCCTAGCAGACTTTTGAATTGAGGCCATGGAGCTAATTGGCTTTATGCATGGAGAGCTAACTGCAAATTAAATATCACTTAGATTTTTGGAAAGCAGTAATTTACTGATTTCCCTCAACTAATCCATGTGTCCTGTGTATACCTGGACAGCTGTTTTGGCAGAAAGTGAGAGAAGTGCTTGAAATATCATCTTTTCTTTGGCCCCAGTTGTCTACTTTCATATATGAAATAGCATCACAAAACAGATCTCAAACTAAGGTTATTTCCAGACAAATGAGTAAAACCACACATTCACAGCTTCCGCATTAAGATAGCTGGCCATAAAACAACTTGGATCTGGAAACTGTACAATTGCTGGGAGGCAGACTGCATTAGCTCAGTCTTGGTGCTGCTCTAATTCAGTTACCTTGCAGGGTAAACATGTATTTGCCTTTCAAAACACCACATTGACACACTCTCAGGGTTTTTTGTTTTTCTATTTTCTTGGCTTGAATGTTAAAGGTTATCTTCCCAGAACTCTGGGAGAAGGGATTAGAAAACATAAAATAAACCAAAGAATCAAGAAAATATCACATATAAACATTCAGACACAGAAGATGGCATTAAGGTACATGACAGAGTTTTCAATACCATGAATGTCTGAATCAGGATGTTTCAGGTAAGCGTAAGGAGCTAAAAAAGTTGGAAAGACACAGAATTCTTAGCTTACACAGAAAGGTGTTCAAATCATTGTTCAGAATGTTAAAAACCATTCAGAGAAAAATCTGTGTAAATTCTCCATTGCTAGTATCAGAAAAAAAAAAAAACAGATGGGCTTTGCTATTCTTCAGGCAGCTTTATGTAAATTGTTAAATAAAAAGCAAAATATAAAAATAATCTCTCTTTAAGTATATTTTTATAGAACATTATCTAACACACTTTACAAAATACAACAAGTAGAAGATCACAGAAACATAGGATGGAATTTTTTTCCCTCCAGTTTGCAACTTTTCTTATCACCCTGCTGTGTAAAGGTAAGCAGGCAAAGGGGGAACAGCTTAGCAACACTGGTTTGTTCACTCACGTTCTTTAGTGACACAGATGAACACATTTCATGTGAAGGCCAGTTGTAAATCTTAAAAAAAGAGAGAATTAATTTCCATTCTATTTTAGGGGACTTATCATTGCTTTTAATAGGATTGACTTTCCCATTTTGCAGGCTCATATCCCACAGTTACATGAAAATGCATAAGTGATGAAAAAAAAAAAAAAAACTTAAGATCATTCAGAAAAACAAGAAGCCCAGGGGAATCTGAGAAAGGGTTGGATTAAATACAGTAAGAATTCAGATAAACTATACAAAAATGCCACAAGAAAAAGGAATCTTCTAGTAAATGACCACTTGGTTCAAAAAGACATTATTTCTCCTTTACTGTGTAAGCTATCAAGGAAAATTATCTCATGAAAATAAAGATGCACAATAAGTTATCAGTTCAAAATATGAAGTTGTTTCATACCTCTTCAGACAGAACTTCATCTCTAGAAGGAATGATGGATGGTTACCTCTAGCATACTCTCTCATCACACATTACATATGTAAGTAGCTCCAAAAATAATGCCTCTTATTTATTTCCATGGAAACTGCAACAGATATAAAAGCACAGTTAGATAGAATAAATTCCCAGCTACAGAACACTAATTTTCAACATAGTTACCACCCTTAGCTATGAATTTTTATTCACTTTGAACAAGAGCCTGCACATCACACCCATAGAAATCTGCACCATCATATCCACTGTCACTGTTTCCACTGCTGAAAGGTACCACTCACTGCCTCACTGTTCTCACATCCACTGTGGTCTCCATAAACATTCAGCAAGTGTAGATGAATGTTTGTGTCTGCCATTGCTCCATCACAGAGAAATTCAATTCCACACCTTTGCTTCATACACACTTCTATACCAGATGCCATTCTATCAGATTGCCTTTCTGCTGCTATCTGTCAGATGGCAACAAAACACAAGAAGATTGGTGGGAAGAGTCAACCTCTACTACCATACCACCAACATCCACCTCTGAAGTTGTGGGCCAACGTAATAAAAGAAGAGACATTACTTTTGGATCAGTCCTTGTGTAATAACTTAGGTTGGAAAAGACCTCTAAGGTCATTGTGTCCAACTATTATCCTAGCAATGCCAAAGCACATCTTCACATCTTACAAGTATCTCCAGGGATGGTGAATCAGATACTTCCCTAGGCAGTATGTTTCAATGCTTCACAATCCTTTTAGTGAAGAAATTGTTCCTCATATCCAAACTAAAATCTCCCCTGGTATAATTTGAGGTCCTTTTTTCTTGTCCTATTATTTGTTGCTTAGGATAAGATATCCATCTCTTGAGATTTTTCCTTTAACTTCACTTTCTCCACCCACCATCCATGTATTTTTCATCGTTGCTGTTTTTTCCACTTTCTCTACTCATGTTTCCCTGCACTCATATGCTTCATAATTTTTCTTTCCATTTAGTTTTTCCTCATTTGATTGTTTTACTGTCTTTCTACACAAATGTATTGCCTAGAGTGAAGAACTAAAACAACTGAGATATTTTAATGAGCTAAGCTTGTTAAACAACTAAAGATTACTTTCAGAAAGAATCCAATCCAATTTTAACATACTGGACTTGTTTTAAAGTTCAGTGTTATTATGACTTCTCTGAACCTGAAAGTTGCCCAAGTAGCTGTTCTTACAACTTTTGTACACAAGAACACGAGACATTTTGTCTACATAGGTAGTTCGATTTTTTTTTTTTTTTCAAATTCCCTAAACCAGAAGAGACAATGCATAAAATAAATCCTTTTAAAATACTTTCCTTTGTAACTATCTCCACTTAGGAACTTTTTACTATCTACTCTGCACTCTTTACAGAACTCTAATATTCTCTAATGCTCTAATCACACTCACTGCTCTTTGCTACTATCCCTTTTAACTCTGGTCAGTGAGCATGAAAACTCAAAAACTGGACAGGAGGCGGGAGGCAACGTGCTACAAAACAACACACAAACAGGGAAAAGACCTGTGAACAGAAATCAGTGACGCTGGAGAGCAGGAAAAGTACAGCTCCAGAGAGCAGTATGGAAGAACCTTGCTCCAAAATTACTTTTTCTGAGATGTTAATGAATCTGTCAGAAGGATCTACAAAATAAACTTCCTTTGCTCTATCTGCACATCTGAAACTTGCATTGCAGCTCAATAGCAGCATTTTGAACATAGAAATTATAGCAATGAAAGTACGTAACATTCTAGCACTTGAATTAAAAATAGCTTTAGACTCTTCATTGTCATAACATGGGGGAGGGAGAAGGGGTAAACCCCCTCTCCAGCTTCTAACCATCTTTACTGTTCTTTTTACCAATGCTAACTAGAAAGTCATAAAATCAATGAAACCCTTTGAAGTTGACCTCCTTCATCACATTAGGCTTGAAAGAGACATGATAAAGTAAAGCAGAGGTTTGGATTTCCTCATTCAAGTGAACATCAAAACAGTACTTTGTTGATTCTAAGCAATAACTGAAGTGAAAATTTAAACAATATCTTGCAATACCTGACAAATCTAAAGAAGCTATAGGATCTCTGCACTGAGCAAAGAAGATAGAAAAAACAGATGTTACAGCAGACAGAATATCTCCTGGTTTTAGGAAATGAGACACAGCAGGAATCACATTCAAGTCAGTCACTACTACTTTCATAGTTATTTTGTTTTAACAATGTGTTCTGATATTTGCAGTCCCCTTTCCTAGCCTCAGTACACCAACAGCCATGTCAAACATTTCTTAATTAGAAGCTTCAAATGAATTTACAAAGGAAAGTTACACCGGCAACAACCCAGTTGCTAACACCAGAGTCCTCAAGAGTATTCAGAATGAGCACAGCTGAGACTTGCTTATTTATTTATTTTTGCCAGCAGGAGACTTACACCAACAGTTCCCCTTAATAAAGACATGATCTTTTTCTCAAATGAAAGTACATGAAAAGCAAGAAAACTGGAGAAAAATGCAGTCTGGCTGGGTGACGTAGAAAAAATAAGCGAGCAGAAGCTAATGAAATAGCATGAATCTTGCTATTTCAATGTAATCCTTTCCTTCCCTCTGATTCACCATTAGAGTAGTTCATATTACTTTCTTCTTTGTACGTGAACTTGTAACAATTTGAATAAAACATGACTTCTGAGTTGCTATACCAAGTCATTTTATGTCTGCTAGTAGAGATATACTATCTTCTAGTGGTGAATCTATGCCTATCTTATGAGTACACAGATGCTAAAAACAAGCAAAAGGCTCCAAAGGAAGAGTGAAAAAAATACCTGCAGAACAAATATCCACAGACAAAGAGTCCGATTAGTAATCATTCCCCCTTCTTATTAACCTAAAGAAAATCAATTTACGTTCAAGAGTAAGAATAGCAAACTTAGCATAATACCTATTTATGAAAGAAATATTTAAGTCTGCCAGCAAAAAACTGTGGCCAATGGAATTTGAAAAAAAAAAGCAGGTTTGAATTTCAACCCCCCTCTCCCTGAACAACAGCCTGGTATACTTACTCTTGGGACATATGAGCACTTTACAACAAACTGTCCTTCTTGACATGTAATTAAATTAACTGAAATAAATTAAGGGTTTTAGATCTCAATAAAATGAAATAAATCCAAAACAAAACCCAATTTTTGTATTCCATTGTTATTTTTCTATCATCATCTGAAAAGTTTTCTCTTGTGAACATCTGGAAGCCATCATGTCAGGCTCCGGATATTACAGTTACATGAAGTTTTTTGCAGGCCTAATGAATTACAATGGAGGTCACACTCTCCACTGACCAAATTGTGACACACCTGTGTATAAGTACCTCTAGCTGTAAAAATTACTGTGAATTATACAATTTCTATTATTTCCTACAGCAGAAAGATCCAGAAGGGTAATGTGGTGAGATTTCCCTTATCACTGCCATTATCTGTGACATTTTCATATTTATTTACTATTCTAATTAAATATTTCTCACCAAGTTTTGTATAACCAGTAAAAACATATGATCTGATACATGAAATATAAGCATTTGGAGAGAATCCAAATTGCTTCTAAGTTACACTCTTAAGGCCTTAGATAGTAATAGATTTCACAAAATCAACTATAAAAGGGCACTGCTTTTAAACTGATTTCTTCTCAGTTACAACAGTAGAATTATGATCATCCTTCAGATTTCAGAGAAAAGAAGAAAACATTCAAATATTGTTCAGGGAAATAAAACATTTCACATATGGATAAATGCTAGCTTGCTAGCATGGCAGGAAGACAAGCTGAACAGGATCATTTCTGCCAAAACCATTAACAAATTGCCTTACGGTGATTGGCTTGGCTGCAAGTTTTAGATTCTTAAGTTTTATGGTTTGAGGTTGTTGTATTTTTTCCCCCCCCCCATCTCTGTTTTGTTTTGATTTGGGGTTTCTCTGAGGAAAGGAGAGAGGTATTCAGTAGGGGGAGGTACAGGGAGTTGCATTAATCCACACATAGCTTGTACATTAAGTCATTTCTTCTGGATATTTTGCTACTTAACTACATCTGGCTTTGTTTAATGTCAGTATTTTGACTGGGCTTTTTTTTTTTTTTTTTTTTGTAATCTACAATACTCTAAGAAAAGCTTGAAGGAAACAAAGGCTAAACACATTTCTTCCACTTCTGCCCATTCTGTACTGCTGCCATAGCCCCTGATTCTATAAACATATTATTGCCCCTTACCACCTCCCTGGAAACTGAAAAGCCAGAAATATATGTTATAAACTGCATACATGCTCACACATGCACACTCATATATGTAATATTTTCACAACATCAAAGTCTCCCTGTTTTTCAGTGAACTCCGATTTTTTGCTTCTCCATTCTCCACTACGTGAAATCATTAGCTATTATGCATATCCTCTGCTGGAAAGCAGCCAACACAGATTGTTCTGAACCTCCTTCCACCACCTCATGACAAACTCACAGTTTCAAGACATTCCTTGAAACACTTAATCCTTCAAATATTGTGATATGAACATTAAGAAAGACTCAGAAGCCACGACAACAGTTTGTTTCCTGAATCCTCTGCTCCAGGGTGCTTCACAAACGTCCCCATTGTCCAGTTCAAATCGTTCAACACACTTGATAACTCTACTTCTCATCTCTATGGGGGTTTGGCTTTAGTGCTATTCATTCAACAAGAGAATCTCGAAGTACCTAGTATTTGGGTTCACCTCAGCTAAGTGTATGAATGTTCAGAAGTTTCTTTTAAGTTTGCTAAATTTTTCCATAGAAAAATTGGTATTCTTGGCATTTTAGAATTCTAGGAAATGAACATAGAGAAGAAGTGTCTGCTTAACTGTATTTCAATTCCTTTATGTTGTCATTTTTCACACAGTTCTAATCCTAGGTACTTAAGTCAAATTTAAACAAAACATAGAAAACAATTTGAAAACAAACCAGAAAAAAATGACAAAGGCTGATAACCAAACGTGATTAACAGCAGGTGGCAACTTCAACTGAAAACCTTTTTCTTGTAACAGTAATACACCATAGTACACAATTACACACAACAGCAGATTTTTGGATACACAACAAAAATTCAGCCTGCAAAATTTACCATCACATGATTCCATCGAGTTACTCGATCTTTCTGCAATGATCACCTAAAAAAAATCCGGAGTAGTGACAGAGGGTGAAAAGTTTAGAAGACTCCAGAACACACCAGTTATCATAAGTGGAGAACAGATTTCTTACAAAAGCAGTTTTTGTTAAGTCCTCTGAATATTTAAGCCAGTAGATTTTTGACTCCCCCTTATTTTTCCCACTGACTTAAGTAAAGTATTAAATAGAGAAGAGGCTGTTTTTGTGGGAACTTTCATGCTTTCAGACCAGTTAAACTCACAAAGTGGACTTTCATTTACAAACTTGTGGTCAGCAAGACGACCATGCACCTAAATGTGGTGTTTGAGCCAGAGAGTTCACAAGACAACACAGAGAGAGCCCTTATAATTCAACCCAAACATTCCTTTCAAAAGTCATGAAAAAACAAACACTGCTTCAGCAGTAGAGATGAGAGAATGGGTTGCTATCCCAGGAGTAATGACTTGCCATTTAAAAACAAACACAAGTGGGAAGGCAGTTCACTTTTTCAGAACCTGTCTGCTGGCAGCATGAGAGTTAGGCTTGCAAAGCCTGTTCTGCAAACTCTGCAGACTGATTGAATTGTTTGTTCTCTGCGTGAGCAGCACTGAAACCAGCACACAGGAAACATAAGGTACAGGGAGTTGGTCAGGGAGAAAGTAAAATCAGGATGTGTAAATAAACTAATGAGATCAGTGCAAACAGCAATAGCACACTTTGTGTATTCAGCCTGCCCTTGCAGCATCACCAGCCTCCTTCTCCTCACTGGGACTTCTGGCTCCTGAGCAGGAAAAGTAGATCAAATACTGTGGTTACAGAAAACTCATCCATACGTCCCCTAAGCACAATTATTAAAAGTTGTCTATCATAACGCAAGAGCCTTCTGAAATGACTCAGTGTTCAACAAACAAATATTATGACATTTTATATTTGTGTGTGTGTGAAAAAGCTGATATTCCTTACTTTTCTCTTTTCACCAAACTCAGAGGTTCACGGGGAGGGTTTTTGTTGATACCCAAAATCACAGGAACATTTTTCCTCATGTAAGTTGCATCCTAGGGAAGGCAAGACAAGAAAGCTAATGTTTCATCACATTCTTTGTTGCCATAGCTCACAAAGATTTCACAAAATTCTTCACAGGGGACAGAAGACTGGAAAAAAAAAAAAAATTTAGCCTGACTGTAGATCAAAAAAAAAAAAAAGTAGTTATTGTTCTCATTAAAAAATAAAATAAAAAAAAGAGAAAGGGTGCTTTTTCATACAAAGCTCGACTTAACTTGTGCCATTTTCCTGGGGGCGCTCATGCAGATGCAGAAAGATCCCACTGTAAAACTGTGGTTAGATTTTTTTCTATATATCTTGCCAGCGGGCCATATGCCACAACGAAATAATTAGTACAGCCTGTGAGACGAGCAGCAACCAGCAAAGGGCTTCTGCTGTCCTTCCCTAAGTAAGGGACACGGTGGCACATTCGAGCCTTCAAATAACTTCTGTAGGGACGACCAGGAAACTGAAACGAAAGGTGCAACGACACCTACTGTTCCTATTTAAAAGTGATTTTGTTTTCCTTTGAACAGGCACAACTACACTCACAAACTGGTAAAATTTCAGTTTCCTGAGGTCTAACTGTATTTTTTCCATATGCATAATTTTTAGAAGTTAAATATTTTAAGTGGTGTACATGTGACATACTTGCTCATGGAAAGCCGCTTTCATTCACAATCTTTCCCTAATTTGGAAGTTTGGTCTAAATAAAAACCCATATACAGAAACGCTCCCTTTTTCTCCTTAAACAAGCACAAAAATACACAGTATGGAGCACCTACCTGTCAGAGGTTACATTAATTAACTTAAAAAATTATTTACTGTCCACGCTCTCAACTTCTTCACAAAATGGTCTCCGTATGTATTTCTGTCTCCTTTTTTGTACATCAAAAAAAAAAGTGTATCTAAGAAGTCAAATTTAAGCAATCTGAACTTATTTACATGCATATATCAGAGGATGTTTCTAATAGCACAGTACTGACAGCCCCATGAAGCAAGCCAAGCATTCCCGCTGGTCTTACATATAATCAATGAGCCTGCAGAGCATTCACTGATGAATTGGACAATGAGTCTGAGGGTCTGAGTCATATTCAATCAACTCAATTTCCAGCAGACTGTCAGGGATGGTGGCAGATCTGTTTTGTGGTGGTGTACACATCAGCCCATTTTATTTATATACATATAGGTGCATGTGTATAGGACTACATATATAAATAAAAGTGCTGGGACTGACAGTTTTTTTCCCCACAGTACATTTTAATGTATGTTTGTCTTTTCTTAGGAATTGCAGTTGTGATAGTACAGGCTACCCAGCTTTCATTTTTTCCTGACAACAAACATACTAAAGCATGGAGAAACATATTCAAAAGATGCAATCATTCAGACTGAAGATTAAAAAAAAAAAATTACATGGAGGTTATAGATGCTCATCTAAAGAGGTCTCAGGCACAGAACTCTAAATACTCTATTAGATGGGATGAGATAGTAAATCTCATTTGCCAAAATGCAGACATACTGCTCAAGGTTTCATGCTGTTAATGTTCTATACTAGGTTGTAGACTTGCTTGAGTTCACATAGTAATGAGCATGAAAACTTGAACAGGATTTGGCTGTACTGTAGCTGGTTGCACTTTGCCTCATTTGTGAATTAGTACTCAAGCACATGCTGCAAGCACCATCTGAATAAACAGTCTGTCAGGTGACATCTACAGTCACTGACCACTGAAGGAAAATACAGTAAGTCTTCCAAAAAATACATATTTGTTGCACCTACTTTCTAGGATTAAACAAACAAACAAAAAGATGACACCAATCTAATGTAAGCCACAAAATGAAAGTTTTCTATCCTTCAGAATTTTCCTTCTTGTGTTCCTTAAACTTAAACCTACACCCACTAATTCATGTCCTTGACTAAAGGATTCCCATTTTGCACTGTTTTAAGGTAGTATCCATTAAACTGAATACTTAAATGTCTATTTAGGACAAAAAGAAACTCTTCTAGAACAAAAATACAAATATTACGAAAGTATATATAGAGAGTACATGGGATACAGGAGCAAGATACAGGAACAAAGAGAAGTGTATTTGCACAGACAAATCCAAACAGTGGCAATTCTGATGGCAGAAGAACATGAATGCAACACAGTCTCCCACAGCCAACATGGAGAATTGTACTGATTATAAAGGATTTTCCTATTTGTTAAGGTTGGATGCAGGGCAAGGACTTTTTTCCACATCTAGTTGTAACCTGCAGATCCACTGCACGAAAATGACCTGCAAATTCACTGCTTCTCAGTCAAAATCAGCCTTGTAGCAGCAGCTAGTGGCCCAATGTCATTGGGTCTGGTCCACAATAGTAAAAGATATGCAGGCAACTCATGGGCCTTTAAGGCAAAACTAAGGACAAGAATTCTACAACTTTACATAATAATTGTCAAAACTGTTTCTGGTACATATCTGCAAATGGTTCATGCTGGACTACTGCTTACGAGAACTGTACTATCATTAAAAATGCATCTCTCTGTGAAGACTTCAGACACAGGTAGCTGGGGCTGTACAGCCTAGAGAAAAGAAGTCTTCTGAGAGACCTGACAGTGACCTATCAGTGTCTAAAAGGGTGCTATAGGAAAGAAAGAGACAGAATGTTTAACAGGGTCTGTTGTGATAGCACAAGGGGAAATGGTTTCAAACTAATGGATGGATAGATAAGAAAAAAGTCCTTTTTATGATAAGGGTGGTGATGTAACAAGACTAAGTTGCACACAGTGGTGGTGGCTATCCTGCCCCTGCAGACACTGAAGGTCAGGATGGACAGTGCTCTGAGCAACCTGATCTAGCTGGAGGTGTCCTTGATCATTGCAGGGAAGTTTGACTAGATGACCATCAAGTATCTCTTTCAATTCAAACGTTATGATTCTATGAAACCAATGGGAAGCATCACGTGAGGGCTGCTCCAAAAGTAATGCTGCCTATTTTATTATGTTGATCCATGGCATCAAAGGCAGTGTTGGTGGTACGGCAGTAGAAGGCAAACCTTCCTGACAGTGTTTTGTTATATTTTGTTGCCACATGACAGATGGCACAGAGGGGCAGTCTGACAAAATAGCACTTTACATGGAAGTGCAAAACGTGTCATTGAATTCCTCCATGAGAAAAGACAGCACCTGTTGATATTCATTGGTGCTTGCTGAATGTTTGTGGATGTTAAACAGTGAATACGAACACAGTGAAGTGGTGAGTGATGAATTTTTGCAGTGGTAGCAGCAATGTGACAAACAAGCCATATTCCAGATGGCCATGTAAGTTTTTATGAGAGCAGCATGCAGGCTCTTGTTCATCACTGGTGAAAATGTATAGCTAATAGTTGTGAATACATTGAAAAGGGGTGCTTTGTAGCTAAGAGTTTTCTCTATCTAACAGTATTAGTACATTCTTTGTATCTGTTGTCCTTTCCATGGAACTAAATATACAAGCAAACTATGGACTATTTTTTTCTGAATATGTTGAATACCTGACATTACTTGACAATTAATTTTAAATTCATAAAGATAAATAAATAGGTATGTAAGATAGTATAGATAGCTAGACAAGAATTATGGTGTAGACAAACACCATAAGAGTTTGTAGATTTTATATCAAAGGATAATTTTTTTAAGATTAAAGATAGCAATCAGCTTTATGTAAGATTGGTATTTTTAAACACTAAATCATAACCTTAAATAGAATAGTTTTTCCTCACTTTTGCCTCACAATGAAATCAGTAGGAGGTTTAATCATCTTGAATTTCACTGGTATTACCAAAGACAATAGTATTTTATAAAAATAGCATGCTTTTTAATGTCACCTTATATCCAAATATAGTACAGCATATCTTCTTTCTGAGAGAGCTACAGAGAAGTTCTTGAATACAAAAATAATTACTGCTCTTGCTTTTAGGGACAGCTCTGCAACAAAGTAAGCACAGGATTTCCTGAGAGACATCAGGATGGTAGAGAGAGAGCAGATTGTACTTTTGATATTTCAAAGGTGCCAAGAAAGATGTATAAGCCACAGAAGGTCAATTAAATAAGTAGGTAGCTAAGAGACATTTCTGGCTGAGCCGCAAAGAGGAGGGAGTCAGGTCAAACTAACACTATAAAGGGGGCAGCAAGGATATGTTTAGAAGTTACCTGATGCAGTGAATAAGATATGGACTTGAGCCTCAAAGGTTTACCTCCAACAAAAAAAATTTAGGATATGTGCAATAAGCACAAGATTCTAACACTGACTTCTATTTGAAGAGCATTTGAAAAGACCTGATGTTCATATTTCAGTTGTCAGTAAAGCTCTGAAGCTTTGATCCTGTACTTTATATTTCTCTTTTCTACATGGAGACCATAAGAGCACAAATTTTGAAGTGTACATTTCCTTGCCTTCTTTCTTTCGCAGGATATGCCCTTAGATTGAACTATTTTCTGCTATTGGCTGAACAGGGTATGAAGAATATTCTTGCCGCAAAGCTCTGGCTCTTGTGGATGTTTGTTGCTCTGCAGACTATCCAAGCTTCATACGTATTCATACAGGGCTTTTTTTGCTAGTTTGTTGTTTCATTTTCTTTTCACTTCAGATTCTGTCACAGTTCAGTTAACACAGGTACTGCATATGTGTTTCAGAATTATTAACAAATTCATAAGGCCAAATTATCCCTGATGTATCATCTCTGAAACCAATGTACAAATAAATGAAATTGTATATAACTAGCCCTGAATTCCCAATGGTACAAAATACATTGAGTACTGTTTATTCATTTTTTAATACACATGTCTAATTATGTACTCTAACCTCTATACTCACAGCTTGTTGGGGAAATCTCTAGTTACATAACTAACCAAAAATCTGCAGTCATTTCCATTATACATATTAGGAAATCTACATTCACTTCTCACACTAAGTGATATGTCAGAACTAAATTCTCCTTCATGAATTTCCATCTCAAGGCAGTTCTGTTTTTATCCATTTCCACTCCCTTGGGACAGCTGAGAAAACAGACATGCTTGAATTTTGAGTTTTAGAACTATTGCAAAATTAGAGCCTATCAAATGCCTCAGCTGGGCACAAGCAGTACTTTCAATTCTTGTGTGTTCTTTGATCATTTTATACCTGCTTTTGTTAGCTTTTAAGCATGGAGAGTTTTTGTGATAGTTAACATACCCCTAATACTGCATCTCATCAAGAGGTTCTTGATTTACACTTAACTATATTCTAGACAACGTTTCTTATCATTTTTTCCCTGTCCAATCAGCAACAAAATCAACATCATAACACTACAAGGCAGTACTTCAAATTTTCCAAAGATTAAAATTTCTTTACAAACTTTACAAGGAATTACTATTAACAATTACCATTACTATGGCTTGTTCAATTCTAAAAACTGCAGCTATAGCCTTTGTAAGAAGACAAGCTTAGAATAAGTTCAGCAAGTCTGCACCAGACTCAATGATAAAAAACACTGAAAGGTTCCACATCCAAATTTCTCAGCTCTTTCAACCAAGCGCAAGTAGCCTCCCAGTAATTTCTACTTTTCACACATACTTGAAGGCATCAAGCAGGTGCTTGTACTACCAGTTTTATTATTTATATATATATATATATATATATATATATACACACACACACACACACATACATACACGCTAGATAATTCTATTGAATTGATAGTAGGAAACATTGCATATTTACAAGCAGAGCAATAGAAATAATTCCTGACATGATACGGTGGTAAAACGCTTTAGAACTTTTCACAACACAAACACACATAGAAATATGGGACACCTTACCATAATTGTAAGGAAAGGAAAGTTCAGTACCTTTTCTACTACAGGAGGTGAGATACGGAGATATTTTGTGTCTGTGAAAAGAATTAAGGAAGGAATAACTAATTAACTGTGGCATCACGATCATCAGCTACAGAAAAAGAAAACCTGGGTTCCACAAAAAAAGTTATTATTCCAGAGCTAGCAGTCAGGGAAATCTGTCAAGATAAATAAGATCAGTTTCACAGTTGTGTATCTGCAACATTAGTGTTCCTCTCCAATTCAACAAATGCAAACCTGCTGTCCATACCCACTTAGGGTTTTTTTGTTTCGTTTTGTTTTTTAAAACAACTTTCCTATCTCACACAATATTATAAAATGTGTTTCTTAATGGCAAGGTAAAAATCTGTATATAAAGCCTAAAATATCACCCTTCCATGATAAATGAGATCTCTTGATTAGCAGTCCAATGTTAGCATCGTGAATAGTTTCACTCTACATTTTTCAAGTATCTCAGGAGACGTTAATAAAAATTCTAACAGACAAGCCTGATATCCAAGAAGAAAGAAAGTTTGTTGGCAGATATGCAGCTAATCATGTTTGCTGCTACACAGCAAAAGCAGAAAGCCTTCACCAATAACAGAAATGACTTTGCAGTCATAGTATAAAGCATTCCAGGGTTTAATGATGTCAAGAAGCTATAGAGATCGTCATAGAAGGAACTGATCAAACATTAAATGATAGACATTTAACTACTCCACCCTTTAGCAAATAATTAGGGCTGGTATGTACAGTAATGGTTATGGCTTATACGAAGCATTTTACAGGAAAGATTCAGAGACTTTTTTTTTTCTTTTTCTTTTTGTGAATGCAGCAAATGCTTTGTCATTAGCTTCTTTCCATTGCACAGTTTCCAGATGTTGTGGTTTACTTTAGCACCGCATCCCACACAAACAGCATAATTCCAAGCTGGATTTTACTTGAAGGGAGCAAAGTTTTTTCCAGTATAGCTCAGAAACATATGAGCTTCATTTTACCTGTATCATATCTACTTTTCTTCAGTTTCTAGTCCATTCTATTGAGTCTCACTTTGACTGCTCAGAAACAAATAAAGCCTTATGGTAGATTACACAAGGCTCTACCCAAACACTTCATCACATTTAGCTACAATGGTTTTACAAAATACAGATTTTCTCTTAATCACTTTTCTTTAAGGCATATACGTAGTAGCAGAGCTCAGAGAACACATACCAAATAACTGAGATGGACAAGACACAGTCTGAGTATAGTAAAAAAAGAATCACAGCTGCCTCGTTTTCCTTCAAATCACTGTCTGTTGCTACTTCTTTCTCCACAAAAAGATGATGTAACTTGATGTCTTTGCCTCATCTTTCCCACTTTGATCGCCAGTGCATTCATAATTTTGAATGCTGTTTGCCATCTGATAAGCTTTCTCTTGGACTTCAGTGTTTAAACATATTATCTACTATAGTGCCAATAGTCTGCAACATGTTACAGAATGAATGACAACCTATTTAGTCCTTTCTGTTCTAGTTTTTGACAGTCCTTTATAATACTATTTCTTAAGTTTTCTAATATGTACTTAATACAATTAAAATAGCAATTTCCTTCACCCCTGACATGAAGGGTCAAATCTCAAAAACTAGACCTAACAGTTTTCCAGCTCTGACTGGCCTCTCAGGATAATGTTCCCTTGCTGCAAAACATGCTGCTATGCTCCCCTCCCAAGGTACAGAAAGACATTTGAGACAGGTAAGGGAGAAGGGGGAGGCAGCCAACGAGGTACCCCTCAACATACCCAGGCTGTGTAGGTCATTGCTTATGAAATTACCCACAATTAGCACTAAGAGCACTGCTGATATGTTCAACAGCTTGCTGTGTTCAACAGTTAGTATAATGGGTTTTTTTTTTTAACACTCCTGGAAGCATCTCAACCTTTGCAGAATCATAGAATTTAGATATGAATGAAAACAATACAAATAGTTTTTAGCCACAATACTGTCTTTGGAGACAGTGCTGTAAAGTCCCGGAGATGCAGCTCTGAAGACAAAAACAGACCTTACAAAGCAAAAGATACTTCTACATCCACACATCATCATCTAATATCTACAGAACAAAAACAAAAACGTGCAAAGTTCCTTATCATAGCAGATTTTGAATACTATATTCATATTTATTAAAGATTTGCTGTTTTGTTTTTTTTTTTTGTTTTTTGTTTTTGTTTTTTTTTTAAATATCATGCACTTCACATCACAGAATTGCAAATGTACCCTGTACATAAATATATCATTGATAAGACTGTTGCAATTTGGAACATACTCTTATTTCAAGGAGAGTAGTGGTGATAGGTTGGAGCAAAAAATAACAGATTATTTATGTATTTTATTTCACAGCCATCCTTCTCAAAAATGAAAGGCATTAGTATACAAGAACCAAGCTAAGGGAAGAAACAATAGTGTGACTGGTTCCCTAAATCCTTACAGTTTGAGCTGATTGTTTTCATGAGTGCACTGGGATAAAGAAGAACCACTCTGTGTACTTCAAATAATCTTGTTCATCGTTCTGTAGCCACTGTTCAAGTTTTCAATGCAATCATTCTAGAAGGCTTGACATCCATGAAATCTGTAGTCTTAGTTCATGTTTAAAACGTGAAAAATATTTGAGACATCTTGGGTTTTGATGGCAAGATCTGTTTTACGTAATGAATTACTTCATGAGAACAGTCAAGATTTTTCTCAGGCAAAATCTTTACCAAAGTTAAAAGGTTATCTGAAATGCAGCTGGATATTACCACAAGCTGTAGAAGCAGGGGGTTAAAGTGGGGAAAAATTAAACCCTTTCCATTTTGACATTTTTCCATGGTTTTGAGGCATACAGAGCAAAGGTGACAAGCATGCCCTCCCCTCTCACAGCACCCAGCAGCAGGCTGCATATTTGTTTGAGAGCTGCAGTCCTACACCTGTGCTCAGCCTACAGTATGACGCTCAAGTGCCAAGCTCAGTATTTAAACAGATCACCAATTCATTTTCCTAGCAAAACCTCTTCAACAAGAATAGAAAAAACATGCTGATTTTCACCGAAGCTTTAATTAGCAGTGTATATTCTCACTGTTGACTCTTTTGGAGATTTTCACACTGGAATTTAGGCAGCACAGATCCCGATCTCAGCAGCACACATCACCATTTCAGAAAGGATCACTGAAATTTTTGTGCTTAAATAACTAAGACAGAAACCTAGCCTATGTTTTTGGTGTTGGCCATTGCTGTATGACTACATGTGAAAGTCTGTTCCAAGGAAGTCAACAGCAAACCTCTTAACAAGTCAGGTAGAAATTTCAAAATGTCTTTGAATTGTGCCTACCAGCTTCAGTAGTGAGGGTACCAGCAGTCCTCAGCGAAGGCTGCAAGGTAAGAGTTTTTAACTTCAAAAAGAGTAGACTTGGATCCTCTAAGCTAGGTACAGAGGAGAGAGATGCCTGCCACTTTGGCGTTTTTACAAATATAATCTGTTCTTTTCATACTGGCAAACATTTCTGATAATTTTTCCCTTATTTTACTTTTTTAAACACTACACCTTTCTGGCAATAAATCAGTTTCAAAGTGAAATCATAGAAATTGCTTCCACAAACCATTGGTACTAATAGATAAATCATATTGGAGTTAATGGTTCTACATTTTTCTTAGATGTGTTCCAAGCAAAAGCTGTGATGTTATTTCAGTTCACTCCAAATAGTGGAAGTGATTGTTGACAAATATCTAAGATAAGTAATTGGTAGAGACAAGAGGAAGAGAAGAACATGGGTTTTGTTGAGGTTTCTATCAGACTGAGGAGTACACTTCTACTCAACTTCTGTGTTGTCAACATGTCAGTATTTAAATACACAAATTCATAACTTTCAACCAGGAAAAAATGTTATGAGGCAATATTTCAAAAAAAAAAAAAAAAAGTCCTTTAGAACTTCTAAAAATTTTTTATCAAGAAATCCCTGTAGATTTCTGACAACCCTCTGCAGTTGTACATTACCTATTTCTAATTAGCCTGTTGAATGGCCCACAGAACTGTTTGTCCCCCAAAAATGACCTTTATAAAAGTCAAAGGAAACTGTTAAATACAAACTGTGCCATTCACACTGTGCATGCTTATTTCATGATCATGAAATTAATTACTATTAACTGTTGATGTACGACTGTCATCCACTATCCCAATTATATTGGGAGAAGAATAGCATATGTGGAAGAAAGAAATTAATCTTCTTAAATGGCTCCACAGAATACTGGATAGGTTATACTGTGTCTTTATTCTTTTCCACAGCACAGTTGTAATGCCCATATTTCCTTTACAGCTTTACTCCAGTGTGCCTTTAAGTCATTCAGGCTTGGGTTACTTTCTGTGGCTAACTGACAAAAAGAGAAGCAAGGATTGCAAGAAGTGTGAAGGAAATAGCAGGATCTTGTGCATACACAGAGCACTAACTGTAATTACATCATCTGATATACTGTTTCATATTAAGAAGAGCCTGTTCCATTTCCTAAAACATCGTAAAATATGTTTTTTTCCCGTATTATAGCCTTGCATATGATAAATGAAACACTAGAAGTATATCATAATACATAATTTTTGTGACCCTTACTATCATGCTACCAAACAAACAAACCTTTGAACCTCATACTTCAGTCAAGAAAAAAAGCAAAACTCCCAGGGAAACAAAATTACCCCGGAATGAATAAAATACTCAAAATCTCAGATGTTTGATTCCTCATTTTTTCCACCTTGCTAAAGCTTCAATTTACACAGTGATCTATAGGAGGTGTTGTGAATTTCATCAAATGCAAGTTTCCCATCCAGAGGCCAGAAGTACTGCTTTAGCTGGCTGTTCTGCCATCTGCCAGTACTAGCTATAGATCTCACCCAGCAGGTTCTACATTATCATCAACAAATTTATAATTGAACAGCATTTCTTTCAGAAAGACATTCAAGCTTTAAAAAATTCATCTACACACTACAGAAAACAACAGCAGAACTCCCAGAATTCAAACAGAGCTGCTGAAGACCTCAGAGAATATGAAGTTCATCTCAGCAACCAAAAAGCAGCTTTTACTTTCACCTGAAGAACTCTGGCCTTATGCTTACCTAGCCAGATCTTAAAATCCCAGTGGGATGATATTTTCCACAATCTCTGTCTTTACTTAACAGGCACATAGATTAGCTCTGGATAAAGAATTGAATTTAATCTGTATTAATGGCATCCAAATATATTCCTTTGACTCTAAAAAGAATAAGTCTTCAACAGGAAATATTATAGGTTTTGGCACAAATTATTTTACTTTTAATCATTCAAGCATCATCTACAATTTTTAATTGATGAATAGACTGAAGGTGGACTAGACAGAACTGCACATTTTTTCCATTTTTCATAGAACTCTAGCAAGTAATATATTGATGCAATTGAAAACTGATCATCAAAAAAAATCATAACAAAAAAATGCATAGAATAGCAGTTTGAATTTGCTTATGAGAAATCCCTAAGTCATTGGGATCTGAAATATCATAATTCCATCCTGAATTTCTGAAACTACTTCATGAAGTGAAAGCACAGCATAAAGAACAAACTATTTCCAAAGCTGTCTTATTGTGAATTATTCAATTTTTCATGAAATATTTCATGCTATTTTGCACAAATTTTAATCCCACAAAGTAGGTAAAATAATTGGATAGAGAACTGAACTAGAATTTGGAAGATACAGAAGATGTGGGCTGATATCCTTGTGCCACTGTTGCCAGCCTCAAACGCATCTCCTCGTTACCATGTCTTGTTTTCTTGTTGATGACATCAATGGTTTTGGAAGGCACAACTGTGGCCATTCAAGCAATGTTCAAGTAAAGAAGAAAAATAAAACAGCAGCTGTTTCGCCTTGAAAGAGGACTACTTCTTCCCACCACTTTGAAGCAGACTCTAAACACACCTCTCCCTTTTCCCATGTGATGGCTTCGTCTCTACATTAGGGTTCTTTTTTTATTTTGCTTTACTTTGGGATATATCAGTTTTCAAAGGGAATGTCTGTATTTTAAGCTCAGCTGTACAATATACTTTTTTAGGTCAGATCACTTAGAACAGGGTGTGTGGGGGAACAACAATTTTTTTTTAAACTGTCAGTTGGAACTGAAAGAAACAGTATGAAGAGAGGCAGCTTAGCTATTGGTTTTGAAGTGATGGCATTTGTCTATGAGTGCATAGCCTACGAAAGGCGACAGGTTCTAAAATAATGGTACTGTAGCAGGCAGTGAAATGTAAAACATATGTCACACTGTTCCCTGCTCACAGAAAGATTTAAAATATTTATAATGCTGCTCCTTTCCCTGAAAGCTTTCTGCAGCTTTCTCGGGTTCACACGTAGGTGAAACTCCTCGTTAAAGCTGCAGTGCAATGCTTACGTGGATTCATTCCTCTGCTACTACTCCTCCTTCCTCAAAAGGAGGCTAGTAAATCTTAGGGTGCAAAGGAACAGCTATGCAGCAGCCAACAAATAACTATTTTGGCCACATGCATTCATCCTGACATGATGTTTACTTCATTTACAAAACAAGTTGCAGAACTGACGTTATTACTTCCTAACACATGAAGATCATTTCTTTCCATAAAAGAGTGATACAGGGCTTTGAATTAGGTAAAAGAAATGCGATTTGGGCCACATAAGAGATTTTGAAATACCATTTTCACCAGCAAATTTTTTAATAATAAGGACATATTTGGGCCATTTTTCCTTAAACTTTTTTTTTTCTTTGTAAATACACAGGTACACATGCTTTTTAGTAAGATCTGAGATGCCCACATTTTTACCTCAAATTGCCACTGATTTCATTAAACAAGCAAAAAAGAATTCTATCCACAGTTGTGTAAGAAACCAACAAAAAGCACAGTCTGTGCCAAGTGCATGTATTTCTTAAGGAGGTGTATTACAGATAGCTGCATGCATATAATGCAGCTTTTTGAAAACTGAATCTTTTAGTCTAATTGGCCATCTCAGATGTGTTGAACTATGCAGTTCTTTTCCCATTGTCTTTCTATTTGCATCATGCAAACAAGCAGATTTAACTTGTCCTTCACCCAACCCACAGAAACCAAATTTTAGTATGATACAAAGCCTACATTTGGACATACGTATCTCACCAAGAATAAAGCATGGGGCAACGTCTTCTTCCTAGTTCTGCTTTCTCTCTCTAAGCATTAGGGGACTCAGCAAGGGCTACATAGGCTATTTTGCAGCAGCATTAGGCATGAGTAGATCTTACCACATTAAGCTGAAGTAGCACTACTTAAAGCATAATCAGATTTACAACTTAGATGAAACTTTCACTTAAAGGAAATTTTAGCTGAGTAAATTGCATAAGATTTTGCATGACTTTGCCATTCTATATCCAACATAGAATTTTTCCACAAGGCTAGACAAAAACACTTGTGGAGATTTTTTCTGTCACTGTCATTTTTTCTGTCCTCCAGTAGTAGACCTGCTCATACTACCTGTACTCACTAAGCTAGGGAATACCACTTCAGTTCCTAGCCAGCAAGCCTCAGCAGTGGGCTGACTTTCCACTTCCTGTGCTACTCACTATCAGGGAAAGAAACAGTCCTCGTATCTCCCAAGCTACCAAACAGCAGGAGGAGGAATAAGAAGTTGACACAAAAGTGTGTCCCAGCATCTTGTATTAGAAACACTGTTTTGATAATAGAAGATCTCTAGCAAGCTCTGGGCAAAGACTGGATTGGACTACAGGTTAAACTCAGAGATTAATAAAGGATATTAACATAAATATTGAAATAGATAATATCAAAAATACTAGTACCATCTGTCTGAAAGGGCCTGAGAAATTCTTCTCTGGTGTTGCCAGACTTCCCCTTGTTTATCAGCAGTTCTGATCAGCCAGGGAGGTCCCAAACAACAAGCAATTTGACAATGTAATGCTCATTTACAGGAAGGATTGTAAGGAGGACCCAGGGAACTATAGGCCTGTCAGACTGACCTTGGCATCAGGAAAGGTTATGGAGCAAATAGTCTCGAGTGTGATCATACATGTGTGGGAAAGTAAGAGGATCAGGCCTAGCCAGGTTCATGAAAGGAAGGCCCTGCTTGACCAATCTCATCACCTTCTATGACCAGATGACTTACCTAGCACATAGGGAAAAGGCTGTAGACAAGGCAACCTAGACTTTAATAAAGCCTTTGGCTTTGTCTCCTGCAGCATTCTTCTAGAAAAACTGGCAATTCATGGCTTGGACAGGTATGCTCTTTGCTGGGGAAAAGCATGGCTGGATGGACAAGTCCAGAGAGTATTGGTGAATGGAGTTAAATCCAGCTGGTAATCTGTCAAGAGCGGTGTTCCTCAGGGTTCAATATTGGAGCCAGCCTTTTGACTGAGATTACTCTCACTGAGTTTGCAGATGACATCAAGACAGAAGAAATTCTGTATCTGCCTGAATCAAATCTGGATCAATGGGCTGAACCAGGTTCAAAAAGACCAAGTGCCAGGTCCCGCATTTCAGTCACAAAAATCCTACACAATGCCACAGGTTTGGAGTAGAGTAGCTGGAAAATTGCATGGTGGAAAATAATTTGGGAGAGCTAGTCAACAGACAGCTACACATGAGCCAGCAGTGTGGCCAGGTGACCAAGGCCAACAGCATCCTAGCTTGTATCAGAAACAGCGCAGTCAGCAGGACGAGGGAAGCGATTGTCCCTCTGTACTCGGCCCAGGTGAGGACACATCTCAAGTACTTTGTTCAGTTTTGGGTCCTTCACTACAAGAAAGATGGTGAGGCTCATGTCCAGAGAAGGGCAATAAAGCTGGTGAAAGGCCTGGAATACAAGTTGTATGAGGAGCAGCTGAGAAAACTGTGATTTTTTACTCTGGAGAAGAGAAGGCTCAGGGGAGACCTTATTGCCCTACGCAACTACCAGAAAGGAGGATGTACCGAGAATGGAGTTGGCCTCTTCTTGTCATATCACTGTTACTGGGAGAAGTAATGGCCTCTGGATACACCATGGGAGGTTCAGCTTCGATATTAGGAAAAATGTCTTCTCAGAAACAGTGGTGAAGTATTAAAACAGGCTGCCCAGGGAAATGGTGGAGTCATTGTTCCTGGAGGGGTTTAAAAAACATGCAGATGTGGTACATAGGAACATGATTTAGTGGTGAGGGTGATGATGCATTGACAGTTGGACTAGATGATCTTAGAGGTCTTTCCAGCC
Organism: Phasianus colchicus; assembly: GCF_987193195.1. Taxonomy (NCBI): domain Eukaryota; kingdom Metazoa; phylum Chordata; class Aves; order Galliformes; family Phasianidae; genus Phasianus; species Phasianus colchicus. Next base: position 13,333,362 of record NC_143443.1, read on the forward strand.
TTAGTGAGTCTATAATTCTACCGGGGTTACTTCATTAGATTCCATGAGCAAATATAGGATGTCATACATGTCATGCATACAAAAATGGAACGTTCTCAAAAGAAAAAGCACAGCAAAAGAAAATTGTGAGCCCAGTGTCTTGATATAAGCTTCCATGTGTGATGAACAAGAAAAACACCTCCACTTCATAGAGCAAATTGTATTCAGCAGACCCCTAATTATGTAAGTTTTGCTCTCTCATATATTTGCAGTCTGTAAAAAAGGTAATTCCATTCAAAGATGATTTGAGACAGATTTAACAGAGTATTTCTCATGGTCAAATTCTCATTTGATTTTTAGCCCAGATCATTAACTTATGCTTCTGTCAAAATTAGCCAAGAATCTTAAGTTTTATATATTAAAGCCAAACAACAGCTAACTCACTACTCAGACACAGATTATCATCCATCTCTAATTTAAAAAATAAAATATCCCCAAAATGTCATCCTATTTTCCCATCTCAGTACGCTCCTCACTTTATGTTCCTTTTTTTTCAGATCATAATTATGTTCAGCTGTGAATCAAGTACCTGAAGATCTTTAAGTGTTTGGTTCTCTAATAACATATACTAAAACATTTTCTCCCTATGGAAAATTACTTCTGGTGCATGGCAGCCATTTGGACAGCAGGCTATACAGACAAATTTTGTAGACGGTTAGTAGAGTAGATATGCAGCAGAAGTGGATGATTGTACTTGTTCACAGATAGCTCAACATAGTGTATTTTAGCACATACACTTTTCTAAATGCAAAACACTGAAAGAGGAAAGTAATAAAAAAACATTTTTAAAGGTTTAGGAAATGTTACAGACTACATGTCTTTAGCATAGGTAGACAGTAGGTATACAAAGCATTTAATGCATGCAGTGAATACATTAAACTGTGTATCAGCAGACGAAACAGCGTGCTTTTAGAGATGATACTCTCATCAGGCAGGACATAGGCTGCTGTTCACAACAGCATAGCTGTTGCAGTCTTATGCTGTCTTACACTTGCCAGTGAAGTATGATCAAAATTGTGTGTATATATGCACACATAGCAAGGACTATGCATTTCATGATGGTACCATGTTTCAGCATGCTCCCTCTGGGGCACAGGACTGGTCTGGGCTTTGCATCTTGAAAGGCAGCTAGTGCATACATCCAGTGCCTTATTCAACTGCAGCAGGACTGCCACTAAACTACTCACCACCCATATCCTTCAGCAACAAAGAGTCTCTATGGATTCACTGTCGGCTTTGAGGGTGGGCTCTGTAGTTTCCTAGGACAGCTCCACATGTGGATAAACTATGCTACAGACCCCAGCAACAAATAGCAGAAAGACATAAAGAGACAAGAAACAAATAGTCAAGCTACTAAATCCTTAAAAAAATTATTGCCTGCCTTCAGAAGAACCAAGGGAAAGTCAAGATTCTGAACTGTTGTGAATTCCCTATCTCTTTAGTAACTTGTTAAGTTTCTTCACAATTGTGATTAAGTCACAGGCATCCAAAGACTGGAGAAATTTTTCTATTATATTTGTTGTGGAAACACGGTAAACCTATTAGTTTTCTCCTGGCAACAAACAACAGACAGATTTATCATGCTCAGAACAAGATTTACTTCCAGATCATGACAAGGGCCCATAAACATCAGACTGACTGTAACCTCAGGGTAATACAGTGGTCACTAACCATTGTTCATCCAGCATTTTTCCTGTTCCAAAGCTCAGACTGGTTAGAAGACTATTTGCACAGCAGACACTAGAGATAGAAATTAAAGATACTGATTTTTTCTATTAGCAACGTAAACTAAATCATACAAAGGACCAAATTTGAAGCCACTATCACAAAGGAAACACAGTAAATAAGATGTTATTGTTTCAGATGCTAAATCACATTTTGCTCAAAAATTTGCATCTATAGCAGTATGTCATTACAAAGAATGGACAACTCACTTGTTTCTGTACACACAATAGGATTCTCCTGCTAGGTGATATCTCTCCAGGTTTTAATGCAATTATCAAAAGAATACAGTATAAATAAGAAATAAAGACATATGCAAGATTCTGAATAGAATTTTCTTATACTATCATGCAATATCACACACTACTGTGAACATGCTCATAGAGATTCTATTTTACTCAATATGAAATAAAAGGGTGGTCTATGCATTTAAATTATTAAGCCAAAAATATTTTAGTCATTTGTAATAATTAACAAAGTCCTTGATTGTTATATTGTTACTTGTGCACCGTATCTTTCCCAGGTAAGAAGCATTCCTACATAGTAGCTGTCCTTGTATTCTAGAGAATTTTAGCCAAGGTAAACTTTAACCAGCAGGAATTTCTGTTGCAGAACAATGCTCTGTTCTTATGTACATTCATGAAGTCAAAATGATCGCATAAACTGGAGCCGAGTACTCCCCAGGCAGAACATACACTGTTGTGTCTTCATTGTTTAATATTTTATTGTTGTTACACTGAAACTCAATCATAATTTTACCCTTTCAGACATACTTTTAAAAGAAAAAAGGTGAAAACACATTGAAAGAGAGGAGGGAAGATGAATGGCTTCCAGGTCATCAATTTCAATTCCAGGAGAATAAGGCTGAGCCTTAGAGTTGCACTGAGACAGAGTGAAACATTTAAAAATCTATAAACCAGTGATTTAACAAACCACTAACTAAAAGGAGGCATCTGATTATATAAAATTGCCAAGCAGATGCCAAGAATGCTATTATGGTTTTCAATCATTTACTGCTTACACTTTACTCTGAAAGCCATTCCTTCTTTTTTTTATATTCTCCTAGAAGCTTCAAAGTCTAGCCAGCATGGAGCCTGGGAAAAAATGCAGGGAAGTGGAGGAGGAGGAGAGGGGGAGGGAAAAAAGCCACCCCACACCCAAACTTCAGTCTCTTTCCAGTGTTCTCCATTTTTATAGTTCAAGACACCAGATATTTTAGCAACTTAACGAGCCAGCATGTAAGTGAAAAAGAATTGGTTCAAGAAGGCAGGAATCAATCAAACTTCATTTGTCAGTGAAGCTTAAAAAGGGAAGGTAGGGAATTAAAAGAAGCTCAAAATCCCTTAAAGGGTTTGACTATTGAACTTATTAATAACACTTAAAATTCACCAGTCACTCATTTATAAAAATGTTAGCAGAACATGGAAGAGAACGTAGGGTTTAAATAAACTTAGCTTTTAGTGAAACATCAATCCATAATAACCTATAATTATTTCAGCTATTACGCTCAGGTTTTTAGACATGGCTAAGATGCAATAGAGCTGACAGCTTGTGAAACAAATTATGAATATAAAATATACATGAAAGCAAGAGTTCAAGCATGTACCATTGCATAATTCACTGCATTTCTCTGCATCTTGTGTCATGTAGTGTATACTGTATTGGATCTTGATTAACAATACACATAGTACAACATTATAAAACCGATGTTCTTATTTATATACTGCTGTACTTTTTGTGTGAACTGCATTAATAGAAATACACATAGAAAGCCATAATCACTACAAAGAAACAAACCCTTCACAATGTGCTACACAAACGCTCGTACACAAGCATCCAGGCAACCCCTTTAAACTCAAGGGAAAATACTGAGATTCAGTCACACTCAATATAGAAGCAAGGAGCAGGTGTTTTCACTCACTGTCCTCCATCAAACCTTGTGCCCTTTCACCAGATATTTGTCATTCAGTACCATGCACTAGTATCTTATTTCTGTAATTATAGTCCATTTGTATTTCAAGAACTCCTCAGCAGGACAATGGTAGCATAATTTTCTTGTAGTACTTTTATTCAGAAATAGTGCTTTAATTCCCTGATTTCATGAAACCATATTTCAAACAATCTGCTATCTGTAGCGGAACATAGTACGTTACAGCTCATGGAGAAGTAACTGTCTGCAGTCATATTCTCATTCTCACAGGAAAAATAAGTTCTACATGGACTGTTCTTTCCTAAGTGATCATTCGAGCTTCATTTTCAAAAGGCATTGACCAAAATCTACCTGAACTGGGCTATTCAACTCAGTGTGCATAAAACAATATCAGAGGATGTTGCATGTCTTTTAGAAAACTTACATCTGATTCACTCTAAGTGTCCCCAGACAGCCATTCAGGCTTCAGTGAATGTACATCATCCTACATCAACTATTTTTGGAATAAGGGCATATGTTACTTTCGGTTTAATTGTGACTCATCTCACTTCTACTTACAGCAGCCGTTCATACTTCGTATTGGCTGTTAAATAGCAGGAAACAAATACAACTGGGTGTAATGTGCCAACAGGTATTTGTAAACATTGTACCTCTTCTTTCCAAAGACAAGAGAAGACAAGCTTCCCACCTTTGGTCCTACTCCTTTATGCGAAGAATAAAAAATTAAGTTAAAAAGAGCAAACAGAAGACCTGATAAAACGATTTCTTACTTGCATCACGCAAAATCAAGTCACCATTTCTTAGAAGTCATCAAGTCAACTGTGGAAACAACTTTCACAGAGAAGTATTTTATGGCCTTATAGACAGTAGTATCTGTTATACATTAAGAGGTTTAGTCCAAGATGGTGAGACTTAATGATTTTCATAGATCCTTTACAAATTAAGTCTTCTATATTCTATTCAAACCTCAGAAACATGGGGCAGAAAAATTTCCTCTATGTTCCAAGATGCTTAAAAGCACTGCATCAGTTACACAAAGGGAAGACAAACAAGAAGGAAGAAAATTATCTCAAGTTGTGTTCGCAAATAAGAAGGAACTTCAGTTATTACAAAGGGACTCACAAAATCGTGCAAAAGAATTTTACATTTTCAAGAATAACTCTCACTCCCATGAGTCCATCTGTACAAAGTGTGCAGGTTATAAGAAGCAGTAATGCATAGAGCACACAGGCTGCATGCTGCTGTGGCTCTGTGATGATGCTATTCAGTGTGAACAACTGCATATGTACTCTCTTATTTAATGCTTGCTTGTTCTTTCAATTCTGCTCCTACAGTCCATTGCTGAGTGATGCTGATCTTTGTATCTTGACTACCTGGTGTGAGTTCCATTGCAAATAACCTATTTTCCTGTTGCTTAATGTAAAGCCAACAAAAGTGCCAGCACTTGATTTCCCACTGTTCTCAGCTGCTGTTCTGGGGAGCAATATGAGTAAAACAGCTCACTTCCCAATGGATAAGCACACCACTTGCCAGATTATTCTCAGACTTCATGGATCCACTGAAGTAAAGGGAGATGGTGAGGAAGGGGGATAAGAGACAAGAAAGATAATGGAATGATATATATTTTACAGTTTTATATCTTCTAAGAGCTGAACAAAGTATCATGTTTTGAGCTGACCCACTATATGAAAAGCCATTATATTTCATCCAGTCATCCCATTACCTGCTCAGCTGTGTTTTATTAAAGCTTATCTTACAATTTTTATTTTTTTTTTTTAAATATAAAAATCCATCAGCTCCCATGGTATTTGTTCAATTGGCTAGTCACTTTATCTGAATGATAGATAAGGTAAGGATGGATCTCTGTAGCCAGTGTTCACAAACCAGATTTAACACAGTCAGGGCAGCACAAAACTTAGCATGTTTAGAATTTGACCACAGTTTCTGTGGCACCTTCAGTAGGTTACACAAACTACAGCGAAAAACAGATTGCCTCTGCATTCGACTTCAAACTGCCAGCAACAGCACAGACAGACACACATGTACCCAGAGGCACAGAGGAAGAACTCTTAATTGCTGAACTACTGGAAAACAGCAATTAAGACACCTACCACCCACCACCTCTACTGAAATACTGCACAGTGATAGCAATCCATTCAGGGAATTTCTTTTAGAAATTTATCTCTTTGATCTGTGTCTATAGATCTATATAGATCTCTCTCTCTCTATAAATGTAGGCCACTCTAGGAATCATCTGCTACACAAAGATGCTGAATGCAAATACATTTAAAATTAACTGTTACCTTGCTAAAGTTTCCCCATTCATATATCACACTAGATAACTCTAAGTTAACTCAGTTATATAGAACTACAGTTATAGAATTAATCAATTCAGTACATTTGTCTACAGCTGCAAATAGGATACTTTTACCTCTAAGTAGAGGAATTTCCACAGTATTTATAAAGAACACAACAGATACAACACTCTGCATCTTCAGGCAATATTAAAGATGCTGGAGGTCTTGCTCTGCCATTTTCACCAGTGTTTCTGGTGTGCAGTTGAAGTATTTAAAAGACAATGTCAGCTGTAAAGAACAGCGAGTGAAAAGTTAGATCAACTTCAGCAGATCCTTCAGAATACAACAGGCTTACAACTGCTAGTAAAATGTATTATTCTGAAATGTACAAATAACATCACTACTTAATGCAATATCTGTAAGCTACTTTGCTTTGTATTACAAATATGTAACAGTTTATTAGAACAAGGTCTTCGAAAGAGGCCAAGGCTGAGGATCGTTCTTTAATAGTTAGAAAAAGTACTGTGTATTATACTTTAATCCTACTCCAAGTCCCCAGCTGAATGCTAGACCAAATTTACCCAGACATAATATCAGAATATTACTTTATAACAGTATAAGTGCATTTTGATTTCAAAGGAAAAAAACAATCATTTTCCTGCTGTTACAGAAACAGGAAGTCCAAGAGACAGATTTGATTACGGTCCATAAATGCAAAGAAAGTATCTCTGACTGTTACAAAAATAACTCTATAGTCTTATAATGATTCTGAATTAACAGTAAAAGTTAATACCGTTATAAACTCACAGACACTAGTATATTAAAATGTACTGATATTAATCTGAATTTAGTTATGCACGAGATAGAAATTTTCTTTGCTTCAAAAAGGTGTGCAAATAATTTAATCTTAACAACTACACAAAAATTAAATTTGCCATTGGATTCTTTATTTTTTTTAAACAGTTTATACCTATCATTTAAAACTCCAGCACTATCATTATACACCTTCCATAAACACCCTGCTCCTAAAGAATATGGAATTTAAGCAGAAGAAAGTATGGAGGAAGGAAATGTCAATTTCCTTCAAAAGCATGGAAAACAATCAAGAAAAACCTGGATACTGTTGTACTCCAGGAATTTGAAGATAAGTGATTAGGAAGTGATTACTGTATAGATATGGAGTTACTCCATATAATATCTACATTCTGGCAAAGACTTTAGATAAAAAAGAAACCTATACCCAAGGAAAGTTTGGAAACAGACAGCCAACATCTCTTCAATTTATTAGATTTATTTTAAATAATTGATGATGTCTTTTCCCATCTTTCCCGATTCTTCTTTCCATACCCCCAGGATTACAAACACCCAGAGAAAAAAAAGCACCATCACAGCAGGGGTGTGAGAATGGAGAGAATTGGGTGCTGTATAGATTCACCTGTCAGGCAGCAAAACTGCAAAATAGCATACAAAGTCTCTCATTTCCTGAGTATATTCTTGATCTGAAGTGAGAGGCAGTTATTGCAACATCAAGTTTAGTTTCACAGGTATTTGAGGTCCTGGAATGAATTTGTTACAAATGTGATATGGCTGCCTTCAGTCAGTGACACTGCACACTACTACATCTCTTGGCCATACTCAAACCTCAGTAGACCTCAGTAGGAATCTTCTTCTCATCTCTCACTAAGGTTTCTGTCCTTCCAGTCACATGTGGCCAGTATTCTGGATAGCGTGTGTCCCAGCAACTTGTGGAAATTGAAAAATTGGCAAGCGGAATTTCAACTCTGATGTTTGCAGAAAGGATACATTTGTAAGGACAGCCTATGCAGTTTCCAAATTTAAATGGGAAGCATCTCATTATCCTTCCTTTTGTATGTTCTTTCCTCCGCTAACTTATAACACATGGAAAAATACTATGAAAATTTGATTTCCAGTTGAGTTATAGACACTGGCAGGATCCCATACATTTATTATTTTTTTTTAGTATAAATAGAGGTAGAAATGCTGTAAGACGTTCCAAAAAAGATCCATGCAAGTATATGCAAATATACAAAACACCTTCAGAATAGCTTGTGCAGTTTTACTTCTTTCCTTTACCTGTCACTTTTTCTGTTTTTCAACATCTCCACATACTTCAATTAATTTATTCCACCAATCATAGTAGAAAGCTAGATGACTAAAATGAGAAGCTTACTCATTTTCACACGCTTCTCGCAGATCCTTAGGTCAGGAGTTTTATAGAAGCTACAACAGCAAACCAGTAAATACATAAAACCCTCAAACTTAGGATGACAATCAGTTTATAAAGGAAACATACTGCCAGTAAGATAGCAAAAGGAGCCTTAAAATGATACCCACATACACACACGTGTGAAGTGCTGTTCAGAAATTCAGAGCAGGGCTGACAAGGCAGAGGCAGAGCTGAGAAGCAAGGCAGATACCCTGCATCATCTAGAGCTGCTTGTTAATTTGTATTTGCAGTGCACAGCATAATATAACAAGGTCCACATTACCTGCAAACTGCAAGCTAGACTCCAAATGTACATCTGCAGCATATATCACCTTTGCTGTTTCTGATGACAAGAAATTTGGTATCATGAAACATCATCTTAACTCCACTTTTTTCAGAACAGTCCACTACAGCTTTGCAATTATGTTTCTAAAGATAAATGGTGCTAAATTTTGAGGACAGGAACATCTAGAAGAGAACCGCAGAATTTTTCCTATCACCTATTTTTTCATTTCTGGAGAGAAAGGTAAGTACAATCATCTGCAGAAATCAAAACCAATATCAACTGTTACAGGTTGGTCAGCAACTGCTCAAAAAGCACAGACGAAGTTACCTTGGGCAAATTACCCTATATATCTTGCACATCCTAAGGCTACAGCTGGAGCCAGCCAAAGCTTGTATATAGAGATTAGTGGGAGTTTCTGTTGGATTCAGAGAGATGGCAGAAGATGGAAGGCCAGGATAACTTGGCTGGAAATGAAATCTCTGACATTCATCTTGGAATTGCTCAGTATTTTCTGTCTGACCTGACAAACTGAATGACAAGCCCTGCAGCAAATTGAGATGCACCCTGCAGATTTCTGTAACTGTCACAAGGAACACACCTGCACTCACACAGCTGAAACCTCGTTTTAAGGACATACAACCAACCTTTCAAATATAAGAGAAGAAAGCACCACCACTTTAAAAGATAAACATTCCAGAATTAAGAGGTGAACAACATAGTTTCCCAAGGGAGATACAAGGATTCATTCTCTCAGAATTCCTGTAATACACAGCATGCTGCTGACCTCCAAGCATTCACAGAAAATTCCAGATCGCTATGGGAAAGGTTGATAATGCAAAAAATATGGCTATTTCAATGATACTCCATATCAAAAATTCGGTTTTAAATATCCTGGAAGAAAACACATCTGAAAGGACTCTAGGAATTACAAAAAAAAAAAAAAAAGTGAGGTTTCCTTGAAATATTCTACGTGGTGCAACATGTATGAAGTGTGTATTTCCCGAGACGCTTTTCTTAAGTATTTGAAGTTTTGACTAAAAGGCTATAATCCTGCTGTGAAAAACTTAGTTCTACACATTCAAACACCCTATTTTTAGCATTGTCAGAGTAAACACGAAGAGCTTACAAGACTCAGAAGCACTGGTATTTCACAGTGAGGGGCTCATTCAAAGCAGTCAGTGGCCACAACTAGTTTTGATTGCCGAGCCACTCTCCATCATATTTGAAAAATCATGACTGTCTGGTGAAGTTCTGAGTGACTACAAAAAGGAAAATGTTACTCCCATTTTTAAGAAAGGGAGAAAAGACAACCCTGGGAACTACAGGCCAGTGATCCTCACCTCTGTGCCTTGGAAGATCATGGAGCAGATCCTCCTAAAAGCTACATCGAGGCACGTACAAGATAAAGAGGTGATTCAAGACAGCCAGCATGGCCTCACTAAGGGCAGATCGTGCCTGAGCAATCTGGTGGCCTTCTATGATGGAATGACAGTTTCAGTGGACAGGGGAAGGACAGTGGATGTCATCCAACTGGACTTCTGCAAGGCTTTTGACATGGTCCCTCACCACATCCCTCTCTCTAAATTGGAAAGGTGTGGATTTGAAGGATGGACTGTTTGATGGATTAGGCTGGCTGGTCACAGCCAAAGGGTTGTGATGAATGGTTCCGTGTCAGGGTGGAGGCCAGTCACAAACTGTGTCCCTCAGGGGTCAGTCTTGGGACTGGTGCTCTTTAACATCTTCAATAATGACATAGATGATGGCATCAAGTGCACCCTCAGCAAGTTCACGGATGACACCAAGCTGAGTGGTGCAGTTGATACACTGGAAGGAAGGGAAGCTATCCAGAGGGACCTGGACAGGCTGGAGAAGTGGACCAATGAAAACCTAATGAGGTTCAGTAAGGCCAAGTACAGGGTGCTGCACCAGAGTTCCCCCAAAACTGCATTGGTGAGGCCATGAACTTTGACAGTGGGTATCAACACAGGACAGATATTAAATGTGAATTTGAGACACTGAGCATCTTCATTCCCTGCCACACAGTTATGTTAGAACAAGCGTGCACCTAACTTATATGTAGAGTAAGTCATAACAAAAATACGGTAAATTATTATTCCCACCAGCCCCTTCCTTTTAAGGTATAGGAACAGTTTTAAATAATGTACCTCAGTGGAAGAAACTCTATATCTTGTCCATGTTACTATCTATCCTTGGATTTGCTTTGTTAGCTAAACTTTGTGAGATTATTTTTCTTTTCCAATTAATTAGCCTAGAGCTCATGAAAATGCATTGCTTTCAGTGTGCTCTCAAATTAGTCTAAAATCATACAATTATTTACAGACATTTTAAAATGATATGGAAAGAGAAGTAGTTATTATACTCATTACAATGAACCCACACTGATGTAGACAAGTTGAGGCTGACTTTATATAAGCGTACGTACACACAAACAAATAATTTTGTTCAGCCTACAGTTTAATTCCTGTTTTATTTCTTATCTATGGCTCTCTTGTTTGAAGTCACTATTGGCCAACATTTACAATACTAAAAAGCTACAGTGATCAAGAGGTTTCAAATACTGAATGAAAAAAAGCATTACTGTAAATCTATTTTGTAATTTAAGTTTAGCAGAAGTTACAAGACCACACACTAGTTCTTTTCCTCTACCTTTTGAGAAATTACTTGCTTGTATTACAGTAATGGGCACTCACTTCATACTTGTGATCTCAGCTACAAGAGACAGACACCACAAAACGTTAAGTACAACTGCACACATTATTTTTAATTCACTTTGTAGGGATAACAGTTCGATCCTTCTTGACTTTTACTGTCTTTCCTGTGCCAAGCAACATTCCTGAGCTGAGAGAGAATTTCCAAATGGAAGAAAACAAAAATCCCTTGCATGCCTGAAAGAATACATAGTCTAGGAACAAGTAAGGGGAAGAGGAATCAGCTACAATTTAGAATAGCTTTTATATATCAGAGGATAAAAGAAAGATACAAGGTCTGAGACTTGCTGCTTTAATCCACTTTGTACATCCAAAATCTATTTAAAACACTACTTGATATATTTTCCCCTTTGTCCTTCTGCTCTCAACCCAATTCTGGCTCATTTCCTATAGCAACTTGTGGTTTGCTGCATGCTGTGCTGGCCTCCCCAGCCATACAGACCTGCCTGCCACCAGCTGCTCCTGCTTACAGATCACATCCACAGCCCCTTCTCCTTCGGTTCGCAGAAAATGCACCTGGCCACTGCAGTGGATCAGCAAAACAAAATCCCTTTTGACACAAACTAATACTTTCCTTTATTTGGGGAAAATATTGTTAAACAGCATACTCTACAAACACAGCTTTGCTTTCCAATGAAGTGGCATGTGTTTCTGCAAGTTCAGGGATGGAAGGTGAGACGTGACCTCAGAAATCTAATTGGAAGAGATAAAAAGAGATGCTATGTATACAGAGTACAAGCATACAGGAAAGAATCATTTCTATGGATGCTTGCAACAGCCCTGCATGATCCCGCCTCACATTGTTAACACTGAACCTGAGAGAAAGGCTCATGCTGGACTACACTACCATCATTTGCTTCTTTAGCTGTTGATTTTCTGTGCCTTTCTGGAGATCACTAACATCTAAAAGGATTACAATTGTGATGCAAAGGATTATGCACTTTACCTAAACTATGTACATATGTAGCTTTATTTACCTTGACCCTTCTGTTGAACATGCCTAATTAGTTACACCAGGCATTGCACTACAACAGGAGTTTCCTATACAGTTTCCTATGCAGTTTTATTCGCTAAATACCTTTGTGACAGTTTCTTGGCAAGAATTGCAGCAGAGAGGTTAACATATGTTAAGAATACATACAGCAGACATTGGTTAGAATGCAAGTAAATTGGAAACATCACAGCAGTAGCATTTCCTGCACTTGCAAGCCAAGTAAGTTCCCTTCAGGAGTTTGAGCCAGTTATCAGGAGCAGACCCTACGACAATGGCAGGGGTCCATCCACAGGCTGATACTCAGAAAGTTGGCTCATCAGTGGTTCTAATCCATAAACTAACACTTCAACCTCTTATTCTGGAGTCACTGTTCTGTGTAGCTGGTATAACTGCTCTGTGAAGTAAACCTACAGATTTGAAAAAGCAAAAGATAAGATCGAAGTACAGAACTAAATGTAAAAGTCCTTTCTAATGCAGGACTGAGATTTGCAGAAATTTTCCAGATAAATAGAAGTATGTGCAGGTGTGCTTAAAAAATTACTTCTAACACTAAGAACAAGATCCAAAATTTTTCTTCTGCTCACATCCTCTTCCCATGTGAAAAAATGATCAAGCTGTCCTTCTCCTTCCCAGAGCAGCAGCTCAGAGGTATTGGGAAAGGAAAAGGATTCTGAAAAGAGAGACTGGAAGCTTTTGTGTCTAAGAGTTTCCTTGTTCCCTGCCCAGCTGCCCAGAAGAAACTGGATGGTAAAGGAGGTGCAGAGGGAGCACTCAGCCTCACGGAAGCCTTCAAAACCATCAACACTTTCTTCTAATCTTAAACCTCTCATAACTATTGCCAGTCTCATACAGACAAACATAGACAGCCCCTTTGTCATCAGCATTGCATCAACTACTTTAACTCCACCAATCACTATGACTCCTTACCTATATCCCAAATCCCTGCTGACTCCTAACCCGTACAAGTAGTTCCTCAGCCAACACTTTCTCTCTCCATCTATTCCACCTATAGCAGAAAAGGGAATTTTTGCACTGTATAGATCTTGAGCCTTCAGCCTGGAGGGCCAGGACCTGTCTCTTCAGACAAGACTCTGCACAGGAGGTCCAACATATTTCTGACAGAAGATGACAACTGCGAGCATACATAAGTCAAGATGAAAATATAAAATAGAGATACCATACATTTAAAGTCTGATGGTTTCTCTGTTTTTAATACCTGGGATTGATAATCTGTGACTCAACTGTGTTAAATACTGTGTGCCACAGACTATTGTTAGTAAATCGAATGTTGTTAGTATTTAAAAAACAATAATAATAGTATCAACATAGCACACAGAGATCATGATTAAAACTTTATGACCATCAGAGAACAAAAGTAAATTTAAGGAGGGATTTGAAGTAGATGATGAAGAGAGTTGTACGCTTACATTGCCCAGATGCACAGGTTTCCTGGTCCAATCAAACATCTCTGGCACAGAGCAAATGACTTTATGTATTTATCTCAGTTGGTGCTTACATACAGTTAAGATATAATTACTTATATCAGCGGCCACATAGAACTACTAAGGCTGAATTGGAGGTTCAACGTGCTAACATTTACATGAGCTGCGTGTACAAAACACACAGAATATTTCATAAAAGAAAAGATACATATTTTACTAGCAAAATTTTATAAATTGACTGTTTTTCAAGCTTGACAGAGTACTGATTTATTCTAAGTTTCATACTGAAAACAGGTCAGCTTGATTTCTTGTCGTTATCCATGGAAGAGAAAAAAAAATCTCTCTGAAGAAACTTCTGAGTCAGGCTTGCTTTTTCCTGGACCGTTCACAAAAAAAAAAAAAAAAAAAAAAAAAAAGTGGTGTCCTTTGCAAAAACATTAGGAAACAAGCAGAAAATTAATTCCAACACACAACTTCCCTTAATGTTTTCCAGAACTTTTTGTTCTGCAATGGCACAATACTGGCATTCTGAATAGAAATCAGCTATTTCCACAGCCATGGAACATGACTTTATCTTAACTTCTTACTCCAGGAAAAAAAATAATCCCTGACCAAGTCTTTCAAAAAATCCCATCTAGCGAATCTTTCCTGCTTAATCACTGTTTGTGGTTGTAGACACACATGTATTCTACACTGGCATAAACTTGCACTTATTGCTATTAAGAACACTATCATTCACCCCATTACTCATCCCCCACTCTTAAGCTACTGCAAGCATTTGCACAGCCACTCAGTCAACTGGAGCTGAGTTAAAGCTACGTGCACTTTAGGAAAAAGAAGAGAAAAGAGATTGTAAGTTTGTCACCACTCCCTGCATGGCTTCACACCAAAAAGTTTAAATACCACCTAGGATCTAGTAGGAAGCGTAAGGCAGTTGTGGAGTTAAAAGAATTAGAGAGAGAAGCAGATTCCTTCTCTTAATACATTTAATCAGATTTTTAGTTTTTGCGGATCTAAATAGTGTAGCAGGGTCTGCATAAGCCTCAGCACTAGTAAACGATCACCAGAATAGGTCAGATATCTCTACTGAAATAAGTGTGCCTAAGATCTACCTTAGTTACAACTACAGATAACTTGACTTTTTATGCTCTTAATCACTACTGTTACATACAGGGTCTCAAACTAATGGCCTCCAAATACATATTTCTTTGTTTATTCAGTTCCAACCTCTCTTCCTCTTTGACCTGTTGCTTTCCACCCATTGTTCTTATCACTGATGCTCAATACTCCCCTCCAATTCTCCAGCAGAATTAGTCACTTCAGTTTTCTTCTTGCTGGACTCTAAACTTGTTATTGTTATTCTTTCCCCAGTATCTACTGATTTGTTCCACTGCCCGAGTCCTTCTGTATTTGTTTTTACCATCCTCAAAACTCTCAGATTCACTTGCTCAACCCTTTTTTGTCTTTTGCTCCTTTTCACCAGCTCTTCTCTACAGATCCTTTGCTTTCCACCCCCCCACCAGCAAACACACAAATAGTCCGTGAACAGAATGTTCCAAGGTGTTTTCCTAGAAGTATTATATAATCTATTCTCCATACCGAGACCTCACGCCAAAAATGAATATTTTTACCACACTGGACTAAACACATTTGCTGATAAACTCAGTTGTAACATGATGGAAAGCACAGCAATAATAACAGAGTAGCAAGGTCTGAGGCTACAGCAAGTGAGCGTTTGAACAAATGTAACAGCTGTGGGCCCAAAAATAATGGAAAGAATCTTCTTACCTTCAGAAGGCCTCATTTACGCAGAAATCCCCAGCAAGATACCCTTGACTCCACTGCCAATCCTTAAATGAGGGCTGGGAAGTGGCTCCACCCATTCCGGTCACTCAGTTGCATGCATGCACCTGAGATCCCCTGCCTTCCTTCCTACCAGGTGCTTAATCAAGCAAGAAGCCATGACTTAGCATTTCTACTACATCAGTCTTAGACCAGATTCACTCTTTGATGAGAAGTAGTAATTTGATATTCAGTAAACTCTCCTTTACAGACACCTGATAGACACTGTATTTCTTTTTACTTCAGTAGTGACAGGATGCAAAATATTTCACTATGAACAGAAGAACAATATCTTGATTTCAAATCATTTAATAGTCTGTTCACTAATAATAGTTTTCCTGTGATAATAAATGGTATACACTCTCTAATTCCTAATTAATTCCACTAACTTCTGTTGCAGTAAAATGTGTAAAAACATTAAATATGTTTCTTAGAATGTTAATTAATAAACATAACAAGAGTATTTTTGTACTTCAAAGTGCATTAAGTCGACTAACCACGCACAAGAAGCACCACAGCAGTGTCCAACAAATACTATTAGCTTTCTAACCTTTTACCCTATCCTGAAGCTGTGTTAGTAACAAGAGGGATCCATTAATAGAAATCAGTATAGTAACAACCACCACAGCACAAGGGCAAAAGAGCACTGCTATGTTCTTGTAACAGCACTGCCTCAGGACTTTTTTTTTTTTTTTTTTTAAATATTTGCATGTATATTTTAAACCTTTTTGCAATAGAATCACAGAATATCCTGAGTTGGAAGGGACCCACAGGGATCAAGTACCCTGTGTGTTCATTTGAACAAAGACAGGCACACACACAGTCATATTCTTGTTTTGCATATTAGTTTTCCACTTCCAAATGAAGGCAGAGCACATCAAAGACAGAACTGGGAAGCCAGCAAGACTGAAGACCTTGCATTGGCCTTCCACACTCTTAGAGAACTAAGGAAAATGGCCACACAACATGTCATAACATGTTCTACATTTACAGTTGTCATAACAAAAAACTAATAGCTACCTCTCAGGCACCCTCTGTATGTCATTCTCTCTCTTTTTCCTGGACAAGTAGAGCATCCAAATAACTCAAATTTTCCCCAAACTCTGTAGGTCTTTAGAAATATTCTCTAGTACAAAATGGAAAAAAAGATAGTTATCATCTACTCGTGCTTAACAGCTTGCCCATATAGGCTTTGTTTCAGGCATGAAGAGCTTCCCATGGAGAATGGTAACCTAGACAGCTTATAACAGAGCTTTTTTCTCAGGCTAGGCACTGCTATATGCCATGCAGTGAGATGTCTGAGTACTCCTCTAGAGCATCTGCAGCATTATATCTATCATCCCACTTTCTAATGGTGTTATGTCCCATTGTGATAAGTAGAGCACCAAAGAACTTGGACAAACTTAGAATCACTTCATGTTGTATACCTGACTTTCTTATCATTTGGAAAGGTAGGGGGAGTGTCCTTCATATTCAAAAGCTAGCTTTTTTTCAGACTATACAGAAGGATGTTTCACTACCAGAATATTCAATACCAGTTGAAGAGAATTCTGAAATAGCCACATAGGTAAGGAGGTAAGTACCACAGTAACCTATATAAAATATAACTACTAAACCTAACAAATTAGTTAAGAGGTGATTCAACACTTTTTTTTTAATGCATATAGCATCTTCTGAGTTAACATCTATTTCTGAAATAATATATATTTGTATGATAATTAAGTTATTCGGTTCCTTTAGTATTGCATGAAAAAGGGCTTTGGAGCTAGAAGAGCAAGATCTCTTCTATTTACCTGTATGAAATATCTGGACTTTACGGGAGGAACTGTAGTAATTACATGTATGACCTGTTATCCTAAATTGTGACCAAATCCAAATAGCAGCCAGTTTTCATGAATTTCTAGAAACAGAAATCTTCATGAGTACTGAAGACTTCCTTCCTTTGAAGCTTAACTGAAAGAAAATCGCTGAACCTGAGTGCTGATTCATTCAGACAGGACAGCTGGCCTCATTACTTTAAACAAATTCAGAAGTAAGATGTGGGAGAGACAGAAGGGCCTCTCATGAGAGCCTCTGATTGCCTGCAAGCGAGTATGCCAAGGTCTGAGAAAGAAGAATATATACTTCACTGGGACAAAGTTTGCTGTGGAGATTGATAATACTGTTAACTTTATCAGCAGATACACATGTACTGAGGATCTGGACTCCATTAAACTAGTTTTGAAATAGCTTGTAAATAAAACTAGAATTCCATAAGTTTTTTTCAGTTGGACTCACAGTGAACACTTCCATCAAGCTGCACTGACCTCAAGGTCTTTTGCAGTCTTTTCCTAAAAAAGAAAATAAATTTAATTATTCTCCCAGATGGTGAGCCCAGCGACTCAGACACTAATCCCCCAAGCTTACATCAGCCTATTCACAACACATCAAAGCACAGATCTTTTTTCAATCCCTAGAAAACATTCAAGCAAGTAGAAAAGCTAATACTCTTCTTTTTTTTTCCCCCTTTCTTTTGTCAATCAAACTGTAAAACATATTAAGAGAGACATTTGAAGAGTGGCAAAATCTGTCTGCTCTTTACAAAGCTAACAATTTAGGATGCAAAATTTCTGAAGCAACTGCTAACTATTGCTGTTATTAAAACACTGCTGAAATATGTATCACAAGTAGTGGCACTCACATGATATTTCTGTACAGGCACAGCTATAAAATGCCTAAGACTACATATTTAGCAAGATATTTTCCTAGTAACTTTCCTCAAGTGTCTGAGGAACAGCAGCAACTAAAGGTTAACCAGACCTGCAAGGAGGCTCAGGGCAGAAAGAACATTCAGTAGCTGACATGAGGAGTAATAGTCAAACCATCAACAAGATTGTTACAGCTAACTGATTTTCAATTGAAGTGTGTCTTTTGCTTGCTTTCTTTGTGCCCTTTAGGATGTCTGAAGCCAGTCTGCTCTTTTTATTGGTATATGTTACAAAGAACACTTATAGTTCACGTTAACCTGCACAAAGCGTGACTCCTTATTGAACACTGTTACTGAGGACGGAGATTTTTGTCACAGTACTGATCTCTAATCAGCTGCTAGGGAGAGATATGAGAGTTTTATACGTAAGCAAACACAGTTCTCCAAGTACATATGTAAGTGCAAAGAGTAATAGATTGGAGAGAGTAATTCTCAACAACTTCAATCCAGTGTTTAAGTTTTTCTGCTCTTCTACTAATAAATAGGGCTTAGTTGAAGAATTAAAAGTTATCTTACAGAATATCTTACTTAACTATAGGAAGTTGTGTTCATTTCCTAAGAAATGCATTAAGCACTAAAATCAGAATCATATTTAAAGAGAGGCATGGATTACAATTTTTCCAAGTATAACTAATATAGAGTGTTAAGACAGTTCAGTCCTGTTGGTGGATTTTTTTTCCTGCACAGAAAAATGATGGCTATCAAACATTACTAATACAGGATATTGGAACAATGTAATTTAAATTAGCTTTAAATCATTTAAATCATCTTTCCAAATTTCAATGTTTGTTTGCCCCAGTTATCTGCTAAGTTAAAAGGAAAGCCAAGGGCTTCATGACTGAGCAGAATTTCAAGGTAAAGGTCACACATTCCTGACTTGACTATACACACCCAACTGGAAACATGAAATTGTTGGTGATATGTAAAGAACCAATACCTGCTGGGGAAGTGAAAAACAATGCTACTTTCATAAAAAAAATTTCTCTCATTCAACTAGGTATCTCTCCTTTTGCACACATTGAACAATTACAATACTAATCCTTTGCTACCTCGTGTTGTATACCCTTCTTTAAAAAAAAAAAAAAAAAAAAAAATACAGTTTTCCTAAACAGATGCTCTTTTTGCTTTGTTTTCGATTTAGAGGCAAGACAGAAGTGAAGTCACTTTAAAAACAAAAGACTTCAGTCAAATTAGCAATGAATAGTAAACAAGAACTTTCGGATGAAGGATTTTACCAGCATGAAAACAAACATTCCTGTGTTGGGTAATAATGTGACACCTACACTCTGAAACATATACCAAGAGAAAAATACAACAGTAATACCAACAAAGGAAAAGTCACATAAAAACTCAAAATATATTCCAAGTTATTATTCTATCATTCCTTCAAAAAATACATATTCTAACTGTCACTGGGTACCTACAGAGACAACCCTATGTGATAACAAGCTGGCAAGAAACTGACATACATTCAGGACAGATAACAACAAAGTTGGCTGTGGAATCATATGATTAAGTTTATGGATGCAGATACTTTTTTTTTTTTTTTTAATAGACCAACTTTCAGCAGCTGCTGTCACTCCCACCCAGGCTATTTGTTTACTCTTACTCCTGAACTGTGAGTAGTTTACTGTGTCTGTAAAACCGGTGGTTTTATAGGCACCTTGTAAATGTGATAGACAGAATAATAGGAAACAAAAACAAACATACAATCACAGCTGATTGGCTAATTTACATTCAGCTCTGCCACAGCATGGTTGTACCACTGAACAGGAGAGAATATCTGCACTGAAAAAGAGACCCAGACCTTCAGAAAACAGCAACACAGTGATTCAGAAAACAATTCTGCCTCCTTAAAAAAAAAAAAAAATAAAAAATAAAATAAAATAAAATAAAAGTAATAATAATTAAAAAAAAATATATATATATGAAAAATGCACCTAAAAAGACTATCACTTGGAAGATGTAAATGACAGCACAACTACTAGTAATTTTGAGCACCAGTTAGTCTGTTAGAGATAAGCAAGTAGTAAGAACTGTTACTGGCGATAGTAGTTTGTACAGTATGCTATTAACATGTTGGTCTGAAGGGAGAAATCAAGAACCACGTGAAGTGTGTTCAGTTAAGAGTTTCTTCTAATCCTTAGAACTGCATTCTCCAGAGATTGGAGTGGAGTTGGCACAAATGGGACACTTGAGAGAAAGAATACTAGTGGAATAAGGAGAGCCATAAGAAAATGGAAAATCTGATTAACAATCTAAAAATAATAGGTAAAAGTCAGAGGCAAAAGATTCAGCTCCATGTAATGCAAGAGGATCTGCACAAATAAAGGGAATACAGGAAATAATCACTAACAAGGCACTGCAATAGTGAGATAATTCTACAGTTATCCCCCAGTAGTGTTTTCTCAGTGCCTATCTTTTTTGAGTCAGTATTGATTGTTGTGCTGTTACCAAAGTTGGAGGTGAAAGTAAAATGTGCCTCAGGGGTGAAGTCTCACAAATGGAAGAGCTCAGTTATTTAATAATCTCTTCATTGATCTGGCTCGAATTAGCTGTGACTATGAAGCCATGGAGACTTCACCAAGCCAGTCTCAGGGACAAGGTACAACCCATTATTGTTATAACTTAAAAAATAAATAAATAAAAATAAGAAATCTATTTACTATTTTTGCAGATAGAGGGGGAAAAACAAAACAAAACAAAACAAGAACCAACCAGTGGTCCTGGATAGCAGAAGTCAAACACAGAGCCAGGACTGCTAAGGATTTCAGCTTCTCAGGATCATTTCAGACAAAGGAAAAAAAAACAAAACACGTCAGTTAGAAACAAAAACAAATCCATATGCTGCCTAAGGGAGGAGTGCTAAGCAAACATACAGTAATACATTAAGATCTTCTCCCCTCCACTCAGACTAAAATTCACCCAGCCAGGAAGCACTGTTGTGTCGATCATGGTCTGAACTACTCTTTTGATTTTTTTTAAAAAATGAAGGTTTTATAGGGCCTACAAATATTAAAATCTATTGCTTCAAAATTATTTTCTAAGACTTTCAATGTTTTGCTTTTGGTGAAGGAGGAAATGATTTTAGTATCTCAGAACTGTGCACTTAACATGCAGTCTCAAGATTGCTGAGGGGAGAAACAGCTTTCCTCTCAAATGTTTGTCTAAATGTTTAAATGCTGCTTCCAAGCAAGGTGCATTTCACCATTTTCTTATAGAAAAGGCATAGACCACAGATTATGTTGACAGACTCCACCATTCACTGGTATCAATTGTGAAGGCAGAACATGCCCTCTAGTATTCAGGAAACAAACAAATTTATTCTGTTGCCATACATTTCTCGGCCTTGAATTCCTTCAGGTGGTGCCTCTTGACCCCATTTCACCACTCAGTTTTCCAACCTACATTCAGCCCCTGCTGACCCCCTCGTCCCTTGATGCAATCCCTCCAAAGTCCCTTGGGGATGCTCAGCTCCTGCAGAAACATATTGGTTATGTTTCAACATTCAGTCTACTGAACGTAGTAAAGTATTTGGCTCCACCTCAGCTTGATTTATATTGAAATTTGAAATACTGCGGCAACTCTGAACCCACTATAAATACTAAGCAAAAAGTATATTAACAGATAGAAGGGATCACACACATTTTCTTTTCCTAACTGCTATAGAGGAGTTTTATGTCTACAGAAAAGTAGGTTATTTCAGGGTACTTACATGCAAAAATACATCCCTGACATATCTAAAGCATCACCCTTAGCCTTTCATTAAGGAATAAGTAATCTAAATGTCCTTGTACAAAACAAGTAGGAGAGAAGCAAACTCTTGTTAGGTGTTAGGTCTCCTGAGAGAGACAAGGCTGCAGTGCACCTGAAGCAGCACATCCAGTCTCAGTTCAGCACAGCGCCCTGTATCCGCATTGAATGTCCTGCAGCCCCACCTCGAGGCTCATCAAACCCTTTCCCAAGGCTTTGTATCATGTATACATTGAAAGCTGATGCCTATCAAAGCATGTTTTGAGACCGCATGTATTCATTCTTTATGACTTGAAGCCCACAGCCATTATCTTCTAATCAGTCAGCATGTTAGCTGCCCTGTGGTGTCATAAGAAATCAAATAAATGTCTCAGTGAGGCATTTTCTGTACATATTCACCTCACATTTAGGATGCCCTTGCTGAGAGTGAATAAGAGCCTCTCCTGCTCAACTGGAAAACCAAAGTGGGCAGCAGAAGGGCTCCTGCAAATGCTACACGGCCAAGAGCCATTTCCCTGCAGCCCCACAGCCATGCAGGCTTGCTTCACAACCATGAGAAAGCCCTGACAGGCATGAAGGCACTTCCACCTGAAGCAGGAAGGCATGCTAGTTCGTCCCTTTCTTCTTTCTGCCAAAAACCTGTTAAAAACACTGGTTTCATGATTTTTCTCTTCTGATACCTTGAATTTAAAGGGATTAGTTGTTTTTTTTTGTTGTTGTTTAACTGCAGGAAGCAGGAAATGTGCAGCCAAATCTGCAGCCCACAGCTGAGCAGTGCGATCAGTTTCTACACTACTGATCTTTCAGAGTTCTTTCATTTTTTTGTAGTTTAATAATTTTTATATGCAAAGGATTTTGGTTTCATAATGCACAAAAGCAGATTAGGATCCATACCATTTTACAAGATACAGCATCCCAGAAAAAGCAACTGCAATATCTCACTTTTACAAAATGAATTCTGTAACTTCTGTTCCTGAATTTCCCATAAGATATGCATAATTTATTACATTTACTGTACAGATTTCTCACATACATAACAAAATCCTGTAATGTACTATAGTGCACTTTCAGTGTTGTTGGAACAAAATTTCATTTTCTATTTAAAGATCAATTCTAGACAAAAGAGAGAGCTTATTATAATGGCAACTTTCCATTCAAAATATCTTCTCCGAGTGTAAACCATGAAAAGTGTGAAAAACTTGTTTAATAGACAACAATAGATATCCACCATTCTTTTCTACTTCTCAGTGCTGAATTACCATCACCAGGAACACTATCTGAATCTCCTAATCAAGCACATATTTCTCCAAGTTCCAGCCACTCGCAAGTGCCAGAGCACAGAAAGGACAACCTTCTCAGGTTGTTACTGGCATTTCACCTACAAAGAAGGTCTGGTCTCCTAGTCCCAGCACCTCCACTGTCTGATAGAGAGGGAAATTAAAATTTAATTGTATTTGTTGAACTAGGGGACAAAAATAAAGTTTCATTAAGTATTCAGACATGTACTTATTTTTTAGGTTAATTTCAATAAGTTAGTATTAAAAAACAACAACTGGATAACACTGCCCACACCCCTTTCCCACCCCCAAAATGGAAGTTCCACAGAGTTCTGATTCTTTGAATATGTTCTAACAAAGGAATAAGGCCCAAAACATCAGGAAGAGGCAAGATGCAGTTAATAATCTCTCAGTATTCTGCAAGTCTATCATTTATACAGCATTTTTTTTCATAGCTGCCAGCAACTGTTTTCCATTCCTGAGATGCAGACAAGCTCTTCTTAGCATTTGGTAAACACTCATTCTTTTGTCCTGTGGCAACAGTTTCAAACCAAACATTTAAAAAGTGCTCAAAAGGTCATAAAAACTGAAACAGTGCAAGCCAGTTTCTCTCAAGTTTCATTGCTTTGAACAAATATACAGTGTCAGATTTTATTTCAGAATGATCACATACTAGGTCTAAGAGGAAAGATCTTAATGTTCCTTTGCTGCAAAAGAAATTACCCGGTTTAAGATGGTCTGACTGCCTTAACAGAAGCATCAAATTCATGCCAAGTACATGAACAGATATGCACAGGCACTTTGCACGGATATATGCCACAGGAAAGAAATGGCAGAGCCACAGTAGTTCAGAGCCACAGTACTTCAGAATCATTCATCACACTGTACAGAATTCAGCCTCCCACCCACTAAAGTTATGACTTCTGGACCAGGATTTAAGGCAGGCAGGCTAGAAAACTGATATGAATATTTTTTCCCTTCAAATAAACCTTCCAGGTGAACAGACTTATCTTGTAAAAACTTGGAGAGAGTTTCTATGCCTGATACATTATTTATGGCAGTCTTTCTCAAATCGTATGTATTTGCCTCTGTACAAAACCACTAAAACAAAACCACTTAAATTGGCAAGAATCAGAAAGTTTTGTATGCCTTGGTTGCAAGCAAACTCTTTCTAGCACAGCCTTATTTTCCCAGCAATATACAAAACAAATCCCTCATAGTATCATGCTAGAAGTCTTTAATATATATCTAAATAAAATAAAACTACTTTATACTATACAGATCAAGACTTTAATATGATTTTCCCATAACTAAGTATTTGTTATAGATCAGTATTACAAAACTGTAGGATATTGCTTTCAAGTCCACTGTTGAATATAGCAATATATCTTCTAATGTATCTTTTCAGAATAAAAGGCATATATTTTCTGATTGGAAAACTAAATTCTAAAATTAGTAGTAATAACTAAATTAGTCTAGTGACTTGTTTCATTATTGACATTGATTTGACTATTTTGGACAGGAAATACTGATCAAAGATCTTTGCCACTCATAATAATAATATCTAAAATCTTGACACTCGTACTACGCAGTAAACTTTACAAGATCACCCCGACAAATACTGTATGTTTAAATTAAATGATATGTATAGAATTTGAAGAACTATGCTCCTATTGAAGAAGTGCAAAGGCTACACTACTTGAAGGGAAAATATACTGAACTTAAAGAGCTGGAAGAGGCCTGAGTTGTAGACAAAAGACCTTTGTAGACCTTATGCTTAACTGCATAACGTGCTGGAGTGAACCTCCACATACTTAATTTCTGGATATGTTTTGTTTTAGTAGCATTGGAAAAGTAAAATAAAAATATTATCTCCCAGTTTCACCACCAGCTGATTGGCAATATGTTAGTTTTATATATGCTGCTGCTTATTTTTAATATTACGGTATGGTCAAGTGATTTTGTAGAGCTTTAATGATTTTTATAACAACATAAATGTACACAAAGAATTTTACTTAGTACTAATGTAATACTAAACTAATGTAGTACTAAACCAAAAGTAGAGGTTTGTCTTCATAGTAAGTTCAAATTTAAAAGCTACTCAGACTTTTACTCTCTAAAATGATCTTCCAAACAATGTTGAAACAAGCTGTAGACAGCAGTCAATTTCACAAAGGAATTACTCTAAGGAGAAATGTATTTACAGAAGCAATCATGTCCAAACATTTCAGAACACTGTTAACTCTTGCCCAATCTCTACCTTCATCAAAAGATGCTGATATAATTTCCCAGTGCATTTACAAGCAAGAAACTCTTAAGTACTGGAATGCAGAAAATCAAAAATCCTTCACTTGAGGAAAAGAGAAAATTTTCCTGTCTGCACAGGTGCTGATCTCAGCCCAAACATTTCTCCCTGAAAAAAAAAACAAAACAAAATCCAGTGTTTTTTCTGCTGCTAGAGAGTGAATCAGCTGACACACACGCACGGTAGTGTTGAGGATGAAAGAGGAATTTGCCATTTATCTTAAACAGAGAAGGAAGAGCCAATCTAGTCAGATGACAGGAAGATACTCTGGCAGTTGTACCTTTATTCAAGCTTGTTTAGCCTCTGAACCTGAGCTCCATTCTCCAGCCTCCAGCCATACAGCATATGTCAGGAGTTCAAAAGCTAGAGGTGAGCAAGCCTCCCCAGAATATTATAGGCTGTGTACATAATTCACTTGCCTCAGGAGGCACATGGGTGGTAGGAGGAGAGAAACACAAGGAAATTACCTCTTCTAGCCCTGGCTTCTCAACATGATTTACAACTTAAAGAATTTCAGTTATTCACCAGATTTAGCATACTGGGAAACTTTGATATTTGTGCTGCTAATTTTAACTGATTTCTGAGCATTTTTATTGATCCTACTGCTTTGCCATAAGCCCTTACATGAAAACAGCAGCAGGAATCTAGATAGCTAAACCTTTAGTGTTGAGCCATCAAGAACTCATGTCATAATAATATTTTTTCATGCACTTAAATACACACCAGCGGAGCAAATCTAACAATATCAACAGCAGGAATCAATTTTCCATTCAATTTGCATACACACAAATACAAATAGTCTGTAGATAAATCAGAAAGCTGAAAGCCTGCTTTGTTCTTTCAACATTAATAACATTAATATATGACATTAAGATCTGGAAGTAGAGATGTCAGTACCCATCTAGAACATATTCCTATAAATTTAGGGCAACAGGGAAGGCTGTTTGCCACCATCATTAAGTAAAGAACAAATCCCACGCTCTCTTCTCCTAGTTTTTGTTACTCATTCTTTCCTCTTCCTATACTCATCATTTAATGGTTGAGTCTTAAGGATGCTCTTTCTATTTCTCCAACAAAACATTCTCTCCCTCATTTCCAGAAATTCTATTTTCCAGAAATACATTTTTACCTTCTGATGATTTTTACTTGTTAACAATTTCCTTTTCCAGCAATTCATCTTCTTTACTAGCATTTTTATTTGTCTGTAACTGTAACTCTCTGAAATACAATCTTCGAAAAAGACAATAGGAATCTCTGCCTGAACAGTATCACAAAAACGGGCATTATCACCATTTACCTTTCAGTGAAACTATCTTATGCAGTCACTACACGTCATCATCTTACTGCTGATTCATTCAACTAATAGTCTCACAGAATACACTCTTAGAAAAGAGTGGGCTGTATGACTAATGTCCCTGACCTCTTTAATCTCCTTTTCTTTGCCTCTGCTCCATCCTTGTTGCAGCCTGGTGGCATTGTGTTGACAGAAGAATCTGCTAACCATTTTTAATGGATACTGAGAATAGTAGGCTACAAAATATCTTGGCTAAAAAGATTATCTTCCTTGGAGGTTGCGGTGCTCCTTTTCCAGGAAATGCCTATGTGAAATTAAGCCAATTAAGCCAAAGTGTTTTCAAAAGTATGTATATTTACTTACAAGAAATGGGATTAAAATGGAATAATTCTTTAATTCTGTATACTTAACTAAGGTAAAATCTTACATAATTTACCAGGAAAACAGCAGCTTCTTCCACCTAGCCACTTTTCTTTTTATAACAATTATATACAATTTCTACATTTTAACCATTTTCATGTGCTTTCCTCCAAATATGCGCAAGGCTAGTAAGGAAAATTTAGTTTCCAGCAGACAATCAAACAGGGTACAGAAAACCCTTGGCAGTAAAATGATACTTTCCTCCTTCTACTATCTAGTTCTGAGTTTTCAGACCCATCCTGGCCATCCAAGGGAGTCAGATTCCTTGCTTAATTTCTCTAAGTTATGTAGAAAGGAAAATTATGGGAACAAGTTCAGACTTTCTGTCCCTCACAGATCTACACAGCACCAATGAGGTGCAAAGAGAAACCATTAACACAAAGAATTACATCCCTTGAAAACACTGTCAAACCATTAGAGTTGAAGTAGCACAAGAACAGGTATAAAGATCAACATGAAACAGTAGGGACAAGAAAGTTATTTATTTATTAAGACCTTTTGGACTCTTCTCATACGCTCAAATATCAGGCAGACATCTTGAATTTTTTTAAGAAGCAAGATCACTGAACATATGCATGCTAAGTTGAATAAGCAGTAGAGAGCTTACAGGTCAGCTGACAAAGATCTTTGTAATAAACCATAATTTAAGTCAGGTTGGAGGTCAGACAAACTGTAAAGACTTCAAATGTTTCTAGGTCAGTCTAGAGCGGAGAAAAATAGGATAATTTGTGTTTTGCCTTATGAGGTACTACAAAACATTTTTTTCCCATGTGACTGCCAAATTACTGATGTACTGAGAGATTACACCTTGCAGAGCAATGGCCTCACCTTGTTCCCTATAACTTTTACAGATATAGCAAACATGTTGTGACTATACCCTGGTTCATACCCTGATTGTATTTGTGAAGTTGAGGAATGTGATCCTGGCAATGAGCAGAGTCAGGACCCCAAACTTAAGAGAATTAACTTTCAGCTATTTAAAGAATTACTAAATGGGATCCCCTGGGAAACTTAGGGACGCAAGAACAGAACAGAGCTTTCAACTCTTTAAGGACACAAGAAATCTCCATCTCCCAGTGTAAGAAATCAAGTAGAGGAGGCAGGAAACTGGCAGGAACATGAGGGCTGGCTTCAATGGATATGGAGAAGGCTGAGGTACTCAATGAGTCCTTTGGCTCAGTATTCACTGTCAAAGTTCCACATTTCCTATGTCCCTGAACCATGGGATTGGTTGAGGATCAGGAGAGCAAAATTCCTTCCACTGTAAGATCAGAGTAAGTACAAGACCTTCATGAGGCTGAGCAGGCACAACTCTGTGGGGCCAGAAGATACTTCTGGAGGAACTGGATGATTTGGTTGCCATTTTTTTTTTTTTTTTGGTTTTCATTTTTTGAAAACTCAAAGCTGTCAAGAAAAGTCCTGGTGACCTGATAAAGGGAAATACCACTCCTATATTCAGGGGAAAAAGCAAGACCTAGAGAGCTACAGGCCGGTGAGCCCCATATCTGTGCCTGAGTAGATCATGGAGCAGATTCTCCTTAAAGCTGTGTTAATGTACATGCAAGATGAGGAGGTGATCCAAGACAGCCAGCATGGCTTTACCAGTGGTAGATTGTACCAAATCAATCTGGTGGCTTTCTATGATGGAGTGATGGCACCAGTGGACAAAGGAAGGGCAATAGACATCTACCTTGAATTGTGAAAAGCCCTTGACTTGGGCTTGGGCACCACATCCTTATCTCTAAATTGAAAGAAGATGGATTGGATGGCAGGATTTTCTGTGAATAAATAATTGAGTAGATGGTCACAGCCAGAGGGAGGTGAAGGCCAGTCACAAGAGACGTCCCCAGTGCATCTGTCTTGGAACTGGTGCTTTTCACATCTTTATCAATGACATAGACAGTGTAATCAAATACCCTCAGCAAGTTTGTTGATGACATCAAGCTGAGTGCTGCCATTGAAACAGTAGAAGGAAGGGATACCATACAGAGGGACCTGGACTTGCTCAGAAAGTTGGCCCATGTGAACCTAATGAGGTTCAGTGAGATTAAGTGCAAGATGTTGCACTTGGATCAGGTCAATCTCAAAACAGTTAATACAAGTAGAGCTGCCAATTGCCAACTGTTTCACCAGAAAGCAGAAGTGACAGAAAAGTATCTGCAGAGGAGAATAAGGAAGCAATGTGTTTAAAAAGTAACTAATGTGTAAAAAAGAATGATCAGATAGAGGATACTTATGGATGAGAACAAGACTTTTTGTAAAACCATCATCTGAAGATGAGGAAAATTGCGATTTCTAAGGAAATAAAATTAACTAGGATGAAGTGAAACTTAAAATCTCAACTTACCTGTTTTAAATCGGTTATGCAGAAATAAAAAAAAAAAAATAATATTTAAAATGTAGCTTTTATCTCTGCTGTTGTTCTATGCTGAAACTTGAACATAGCCTGAAACTGCTTTCAGATAAGAAATTCATAACTATTGCAAAAGGCAAATCTAGCTATGTATGCCATTTTAAATAAAACTTAATTTAAGAAAAAGTGGGAAAAAGAAGAGGAACAATAGAAAATAGTAAATTAAGACAGAAAAACATAGTGGCACAAGGGAGAGGACGATCCACCTTTCTTCAACTTAATTAATCCTGATCTCTAATATCCCCTTTTTGTCCCATTGCTTCAAGATTTTATTATTTGCTCATTTACTGGTCACAAAGCCAGCACAGCCTTGCACAACATCAATAAACCTTTTAGTCTAGTCTGATGTGGCCAGTCTGTCAGACATCTATAATTTTTTCTGCTAACATTTATCATCATATACAGCTATGACATTCCGTGTGGCTTTGTGGTTCTCCAACAACTCAGTCACTAAGTGGGACAGATTCCTGCAAGACCCCTCTCATTACAACAAGCATGTAAATGCCACGTGAGGAAGCATTTTAAACACAATTCTTTCTTCTCCCCTTCCTCTGAACATCAATCTTAAGGCTGATTAGCAAAAGCTAATTCACTAAAATGTGTTCTTGGGACTCAGAAGAAAGAAAAGACATGAATGGTACTCACACACATAAAGATGCTTTTGCAAAAACCATGATTTTCTCTGTCCTGGACCATCTGCCAGAAGGATAATGATTATTTCCAAAGTTGTTTTAAAGCCACCAACTAAGAGCAAAAAAACTAATTTTCAGTATTTAGTACCCAGTATTAAGAAGATGTTTACACTATTTTCCTTTAGGCAGTGTGCTCCAAAGGATAGACATGTGAATAAGGATGCAGGAGAATACAATAGTGAACCACAGACAAGAGGTCCGTGTTACCTGCTTGTTGTAACTGCCTCTACCTCAGTTTATTTAGACGTAAAACATGAAAAATGGTAGCGATAATATTTGTAAAAATCATAATCTACTGAAAAGTGGGAAACTAATATTAGATGTTATTAACATTACAGCATCTAAAACTAAGTACACACTGGAACTTTGAAAGTTTGAGAAAAATCAAGTTCTCTTAATATCAGTTGTATAGAAAGACAACTATTCTATAAATAGTATAATAGAAATGAATTTTGTATTTAGATAAATTATAGAACTCTATCACTGTGTGAGAACTAAAAATAAATGATAGCTGATCACTGTGCTTTTACAGTCCAATAAAGTGCAGAAATAAATCACATTCAAATAAGTAAGACATCAAGCAAAAATTATGGAAAGCACTATTTCTTTTTTAAACTGGTGTCAGTTTTGATATATAATTAATAATTATACTATATAATTCTAATTATAGTTACTATCATTAGTATAATGAAGATAACTAGAACTAGAGAGTAATGTAAATAAATTCTCAACAAATATGATCTCAGGGTAGCCAGCCCAGATGAAATCTGTATTTGGATATGGGCTGAAGCAATCACAGAACCAGTGGAAGCTGCAGAGATGTTCAGGAAGGTTGGTTACTTTAGTTTTGCTTCCTGGAAGACCCCTGGAATAAATAATGAAATGAACTATTTATTGTTGCTATATAAAAAGTAAAGAATAAATAAAAAAATAAATAGCAGTCAACACAAGCCAGTCTTAATTCCTTTTCTGGATACTTAATGAGACCTAAAGGACAGGGACAACACTGTGAATACTGCATCTTGCCTTAGAAGTACTTTCAGTGCTTTGGGACTTTGGGAAATACCGACAGGAAAAAAAATTAAAAAAGAAAATATATGTTCCAAGCTGGTGTTATGGTTTTGTGATTTTTGGTTTTCGGTATTCCCCACATCACAACATCATGTGGGGCACTGGAAGTTTAACCGTTAATGCTCAAGTTCTGGGTACCTGCCCAGAAGAGAAGAAGAACTACATTCCCCAGGAGACTCTGTGGTCACAGAGAGGAGATAGAACTCCTGGCAAGGTCACCTGATGCGCTCTTCTTCGCCTGCTCTTCTTTGTCAGCTCTCCTCCCATCTCCCTGCTGCTCAACTGGACTGCGCATCTCACCTCAGCAATGTGGTGAGCCTATCCACCTTTCGGACATTCTCTCTCTCATTATATTGTATTATAGTGTGTTATCTTGCATTCCAATAATATATTTAGTAAATTAGTTTGTTTCTCCTCAGATTGTTGTCGCTGTTTTTAATTATTTGGGGGTCCCCTATTCCCTTTTTTGGAGGTGTGGATTTTGCAAAATCCCTCCGCCTCAGAACTGGGCCGAACCAGCCCGTAAACCGTTGTCAGCTGGCTAAACCCCTGCATCAAGTGAAAGTAAATTCTATCAAAATATTTCAGCTGGGGTTGTTCACATGCCTGGATGTGGTAAAATTTACACTTACACTGTCAGAAATTATAAAAGTTATGTTGCTGAGAATATTATTCAGGAAATATCTAGTTGTAAACATACTGGACAATCATGGTAAAATTCTGAATCGTTGTGGATCAGGCGCATCATTGAAAAAGCTAGTAGTTTGCTGTCAGCAAGTATGAACTGTGCTGGTACATAGCTGATGAAGATGTCTTAGTTTGAAGCCACATCTTAAGAAACAGGTGTACTATTTGGTAAGAGTGGTGTGCAAAGAAGTGAAGAAAGAATGACCTATACAGAAAGAGTAAAAATATATATATATTAAAACTTTGTAAGGGGAGGATTAATCACAGAAAAGTAAGCTGAAACATAAACACAGTCAAAGTAAAATCCTAACAGAAAACATCATGATCTATTTTCTATGATCATAGTGGCTAGGACAGGAAGGAACAGGCCTGAGTTACAAAAAGAAGTAACCAATAATGTAAACGTACTAGGCAAAATCTTCCAGACGATAAGGTGTGGTGAAGCATTGAAAGCTATTGCCTAGAAGCATGGAACCTCTAAGGAGCAGTGTTGACAAAAGCTGCTGGAAAAGAGCTGCAGCTCATGCTGCCCAGAGCAGCTGGGTGTGTGATAAGTTCAGAGATTCTTTCCTATTCTACATTGCTCTTAAGTGAGAAGGGCATACTGAAAAAAGGAAACTAATTCTAATAAGTCTTCCCTCTTCTTTCCCCATTCTCTAATCTCTCTCCTCATCCATATTCTGCTTCATGCACTTACCCACACACTCAGAAAAAATGCGGCCATGTACTACTAACAATCATGTCACGGAGGCAGAGGGAAGGGGAACCAGGTGCCATTGATTTCACATTTTATTCAGAGATCCGAGAAGGGAAAGATAAGGGGGTGTCTGATTCCTGATATGAGTCCTTTGCAGAAGCTGGGAAATGCCAGCAGAAGGGGAAAGCTTACCTTCACAGCCCTGTTCTGGATCAGAGCCATCTTGGGTGCTGGCTGCTGCTGTGAGGAGAGCTTGGAAATAAATTTAGACTTGTATTCCTTACTTAGCCTACTTACATATTCAAGCATACAGTCTTTGATAGCTAATCAGTGCCATGTCCTGAGCATTTTTCCAGCTACCACCCTCTCTCAACAGATCGTTTGGTCAGGGAAAAAGGATTAAAGCAGTGGATACATTGCACTTTCTGCAATCTGGAAGCAGCTTTTGAAAAAGCTATTCCTTTGTCTCCCTTCATTTCCACACCAAAATCTCACTGGGGCAGATAAGACAATTCAACAACCTGAATGTTACCTAACTAACATCACAGTTTGACTATTGCCATCAGAGTTGGGTTGTAAGATAAGTTACAAGCCCAGGACCTCTTTGTCCTACCTATGTGGGCCCAAAAGCAAGTAAGATAAAACTCCATTGTTCATAATGTTTATTTGTCAAGCGCTACTGAAAAGAAGTAATAATAACCATTTCTGAATGAAACTTGCTCATAGCAAGCCAACCTGATCTACCTGTAATGTCAGGAAGGAGCTATGAGACAAAGTATTCAAGCTGCAACTCCGTTACAGTTGTGGCTGCAAAATTACAATTTTAAGTATATAATTCCTAGATCTATCCTGCGAAGTCATGGAGATGCTTCAGCCTAGTGTGCTTTGAAAAGAATCATGGAAATTCAGATTACTGGGTTCAGTGATGCATGCATCTGTAGTCAAAATATTCAAAGTTGTTCCAGGTAGTACAAAGATGGAAGGGTTTGGTATGGTTTGGTTATCTCTCATGCCAAACTCTTCCATCTTAAAACTTACATGCCCCATGCATAGAAGAGGCCATTTCTGAGAAGTCCAGCTTCACTTTGGTCTTGTTTTATTCACTGGAAAATGTGTATTCATTCTTGTGTAAGGCAGACACACTTCCATTTGGTGAGAAGTTTCCTTAACCTATCTTTCTTGATGGAAAGATAACCTAGCAGGAGTTGTGATACTAATATTGGTAAGTAGCTGGGAAACAAGAAGTCTTGCAAATTGCCTATTCTTGGCTTCTGGGTACAAGCCAGGGCTATTGCTTTCACAGACACTGTGCTATTGGATTTTTGCTTTGTTTTTGCTGTAGGGTTGTTTTTGTTTTTAATAGCATTCAATCAGCTACTACTCTTACTTCCGATAGTTCTAAACCAGTAGTTATTTTAGTACAAAACAGATAAAAAACAGAAAAGCATACAGGAACTGAGAAACTCATTCTTGTGCAATGTATTTTCTAGGCTAACCCCATGAAAAGTGACAGAAAATTTAGAAATCCTAAGTATACTTTGCTCCAACACATTTCAGCTGAAACCAACCATAAAGAAATATGGCACTCACCGGGAGATGTTTGACTTTACTGAGCCTAAAGCAGTTGCAACTGCTTTTCTTCACACTCAAGGCTCTTGATACTTGATCATAAGTATTTCTGCCCCACTTCTGATCTTTCATTCAGCAGAGAAACATCACTTCAAAATCTCTGTTCAGGCAATAGTGGCAGTGAATAACAAAGTTTTCAAGCAGTCCCCATTCCTTCCAAAATAGTCTGAGCACATGAGTTAACAGTTCACTTTCAAACGTCTCATCAAAAACTTACCCATATATAGGGGAAAAATTTAGGCTGAAGGTCGGGTAAGGTAACAGCATTTGTATTCTGGCTTGTCTGCAAATTTCTGTTTTCTCAGGTCCTCGCATTTGACAGCACACTCTTCAGATACAAGAAGTCCACTTTCAGGAACACTTAACTTGTAGGAGAATTTCAAAAATGTCAAAGGATTTTAGGCTTGTTCATAAAATTAGGAACTTTCTGATCTCTCCACCTTTATGACAGTGGCACTCAGTTCAGACCCCACAGTTTCTTTTCTCGAAGGTAAATTTGTTTTACTTTGAAGAAGGAAGAGTAATTTGGTGGATATAATGGGAACACACTGTCAAGCAACAGATGTCAGCAAACAGATCTTTCCCACTTTACACTTTACAATCAGCTATTATGCTCAGATGGCAACAGCCCAGGATTTTTAGAGAACTTTAGTTTTGTTGCTCATTTCCTCTGATTGTGTGCTAAAACGGTTGTACTTGCTTGTAGAAAGATATTTGCAAGTAATTGAGCTATCAGCACCTAGTCCTGGTGCATTTCTTTACACATCTCTCTTCTTAGAAAAGTTTCTCTGTAATCCTTTACCACTTACTGCAGCCTGGAGAATAAGGAATGGGAATGCTAAGCCCTCACTCAAATCTGCTGCAAGTAAGCAAATTCTTTCCCAGTAATACTCTATATGCAATAAGAAAATTAATAGTCTTAGTCTCCCTATTGAACAGGAGTTAAAAAGGAAAGAATAGTGGGTATGTTTGAGTAGCATGCAACTACAGAAAAAGCGTTGAGTGAACAAGTGAAAGAAAATGTATTATCTGAGGTGCAACTGAAACAGTGGTAACAGTAAATTGACAAACACTACACCACTATTACCTCCCAAAGGAGTTCAACCATTTATCATTCAATTTTTCCACACACTCAAAAATCTCAAGTGGAAAGAGACATTAAAGCAGTTTAGACATAACTACAAACTTAGAGCAGATTTCGTTTAAGTCATCTGAGATGCAATACTCATAACTGCAGTGAGGTCAAACCCTGAATGGATTTTAAAGTTTCAAAGATGTGATAGGATAAAACTATAATTCTGAAAAGCATTTCAATGCTATCAGTACTGCAAAAAAATAAAAATAAATAATAAAAAATTGCTATCAAATTTGATTAATATTGATTAATTTTATGAGCTTAATAATAAATTAGAAAAAGGTACATCTCCTCTCCAGTAAACATTGCACTACTGTATTCAAGTCTCTGGAAGCACTGACAACCAGCATCAGCTTTTTGTCCTGACGGTAGCATGGTATAACATTCATGATTGTG
Source organism: Phasianus colchicus (assembly GCF_987193195.1). NCBI lineage: Eukaryota > Metazoa > Chordata > Aves > Galliformes > Phasianidae > Phasianus > Phasianus colchicus. Next base: position 13,369,385 of record NC_143443.1, read on the forward strand.
CATTATCTTTACCTGCATGCATCCTAAAGGCAATGGTTAAACAATCAAATATAGGCTATGCAGTGCAAAGATACCTAATAATATTTTGCAGTTGCAGCATTTTCAGTGTTTTACCTGAGAAAGCCACAGTCCCACTGGCTTTACTTAAAATCCTCTGGAATTTAAAGAAAAAATTAAGTAAAAGTTTTCCTAGATAAGCACTTTGTGAATACCTACAAGAACTAAGCAGGGCTACATTCTTCACACATGCAATTAGGACAATCAAATTATGTCTGAGAAGTTAATTGTATCTTCTGGCAAAAGCTCAATTCCATGTTTTTTGGGGGTACTTTATTGTTTTATTTTTCTGGGGAGAGGGGAACCAAGTACTATTTAATAAATACTCTGTCTCAAGTAGATCTAACTGCTATTCACAACTGTGGAGATCACTTTCCAAAGGTGAGTAATGGTGTTCCTGATAGAGCTATAGTAACTACTTTCACAGAAAGCAGGTATTTTTAATATAGCTTGTGCAAATAAGGAGAAGCAGCAAAGAAGCGTGAAAAAAGAGCCCTTGGTAAGCCAATAGCCACCCAGCTCCAGCCACTGAAGAATCATCAGCCAGAACTGCTGAACAATGATCTCACATGTTCTTTCTGACCACAAAATGGGCAGAAAATAGCTCTACATATGTTAGAATACAATTTATCCTTAGAGCTGGTTTTGCCAGCCCTCTTATAATGGTGATTTTGGTTAAATGGTCTCTTTCCACTCTGTGGAAAAACAGCTCTCCAAGTACTAACCACAGGAACACCACTTACTGGCTGAAGCTCTACACTCTGCATTTTTCCCCAACTCCTTACAGATTTCTATTGCATACTACATATCAAGAAATTCTGGTACCTGTGCAGAACAGGATTTGTCACTATGGGAGGGAGATACACCAGGACTCAGATGGCTATCAGTTTGAAGGGCTTCTTCAGAACTTCAGGTAGGATTTTGTTTGTTGTATTTGGTTTATCAAAGAATAAGAAAAATACCAGAGTGCTTATTTTTAAATCTAAACCAGGAAGAAAACTAGCCAAGTGGAATAATTATAATACATTTTTCACTGAGTTGTTACGTATGATAATAATCAAAAAGACTGTGCAAGTTACTATAGATTGCAGAGACAGTGACCATTACTGTGTTTCACACCACTAATCACTTTCATTTTGTTCATTTGCAGCTGTATTAAAACCTAGCAAGATGAACCTTGTTGCCTTAATGAAGGTGGGCCAATGTGAGGTGAGGTATTGCCAGCAGCCAGCATTTGAGGTGCTATTCTTAGGGTGAAATTATTCACTTGCTCATAAATACTGTGAGTGATCTGCAGTATTAATTGTTTAGAAACATCCATTGTGCTAAGGGATATTGTAGAAGCTAAGGTTGTGTTAAACTTCTTTCAGTGCAATATATTATGATCCAGCGCTGATGGTATCAGAACTGTGTTTGTTCCTATTATTGACTACCTAAGGACCGCTGGTATACCACTTAATTTTCATGCTTAGTTTCCTTAACTATGAAAAGAAAATACCACAACTTTATTTCATTATAGCGTAATAGTTCAGTAGGTGTTGGATAATGCACAAAATAAAAAAAAAATAAAAAATAAATGTTTAAAGCCCTCATTCACAGTCAATGTGTATGAGTCAATGTTGTGGTTTTTTTACTAACTTCAATTGACTTTAGAACAGATTATAAATTATCCCGGAGTTTAGCATAAGAAACAGACACTCGGAAAGGTATGCCAAAAGATTTTTGGAAACACAGGATCTTCACAGTTGATGTATGCAGTAAAAATAATATGTCATTGAATGAGTACAGGTCTTTAGATGCAGTGCAATTTAGAACATATCTCCCTTTCACACACACAAAAAAATGGCATTGTTTTTGTCAGAAGAAAATAAGCACTCGATATTTGCCTTATGTTTCCTTCCAAATACTTGCATTACAATGTTTTCAGATTTATGCTGGGAATCATAGTACAGCACTCTTTTCTCCCACAGATGAACAAACATACAGGATTTATGTTACACTGAAGCTCCAAGAGAAGAAGAGGAAATTCCTTTCAGGACCTCAGACTAAAACTTTGCTTTGCCTTGGTGAAGGATGACAGGTGAGATGCAGTAAATGGTCCAAAACATTTCCTTCATCATTTCTGTTTGCTTGGCCTCTATGTATTTCCCCTATCCTTACTTTTCTGACTTTCCTTAAGAGAAAACAAGATTATCCTTTAGAACTGCACTAAGCCTGCTGGAAGCAAATAGAGTTAAAAAATGCTAAAACATTAGCACTATCATTCTGCAAACAAAGGATTGAATATCTCTGTCCCTCAGTAGTGAATTCCCACGAAAAGTACTCAAAACAGAATTTGATTCCCCCTGCATATCCTACTTCTTTACAGAGGCTAGTAATTCAGGGATTTTGTAATCTGGGAAATCCATCCAGACTTTAATATGTAGTCATGAACCTTTCTCCAAACTATTTAGGTATCTACTCCATCACATTCCCATTATTGAGTCACACAATGTAATTCTTGGGCTCTACATGAAAAGCAAAGTAAAAATAATAATAATAATAAAAAACCTAAAAAAATCAACAACTTATTTTGTGTCCCTTTGATTCTTATACAGAGAAAATTAGTGTATAGCAACTTTCTAATCATCATCTCTATTCCTTCAGGACACTCTCAGTCTCTGTTCTGTCATCTCTTTGCAAACTAAAGGACTTTATCTCTCCTGTTCTGTGTCTGTACTTATTCTGATAGAATGAAATAATCTGGATGTACTCGACCAGGGCATGCAGCCTATAGCAACAGGATATGTTTTTGTTGTTTGTTTTTTTTTCTTGTATCAATTAACTACATACTGTTAACACTGTAAAAATTCCATTGGTCCTATGACAAGTTATGAGCAATGACAGCTGATGCTTTCAATAAGATTTCCATAAGAGGTGAGTCCAAAGTGTGGCACCAAAGCGAACACTTGCTGGCTCCCAGGTGTTGCTGAGAATCTTTACCACGTCCCAGCTAAACACACAAACAATATCTTGGTACACATCATTGCTTTTTGAAGCAAACGCATGCTTAAGCAGGGAAGTAGAGAAAAGGTGCTCCAGAAATCATTCAGTCTACACACCTGAAGTACCACAGATATGGCACCATAGCTATGTCACACAGTTACACCATAAGTAATGTAAAGTCATCTCTAAATTAGCTATTCACACCCAGGGATGTTGACATTATATACATATAAGTACACACTGAGGGCTATTTTTTCTCCAGAATATTTTTATTTGCACTTGGTAGAATGAATGTCACCCTTCATTTTTTGACTTACTCAGTATTAAAATCTGGATGGATCTGGCTCCAAATACATATTCATCCTAAAACACAATACCCTTTGAAGTGTAAATTCCATGATTTCAGTCACAAATTATAATACAGAACCGTGAAGGAAAATTGTGGCGATGATCCTCAAATAGATCTGGAGTACTGAAGGCAACAAATTCTGTCTGGACACAAAGATATACCTATGCTGATCTAACTTTACAATCTGGTATTGAAAACTCTCTCTTTGATAAACGCAATATATTGATTCTTTAGTAATAGATAATTGTTACATATATTTATCTTTTTTCACCTAAATATCATCAAATAGTTCTCTCTGAGAGTGTTGACATTAGGTAAATTAAAATAAACGTCACTTAAGGAACATGAAACATTAACCAACAGAAATGAGAATTAGAGATCCTTCGCCCAAAAGATTCACAGGCTTTCACCCTGGGGGTTGACTTGCAATACACAAGTCACAATTTCTAATTTAGTCAGCTCTGCATTAAGCTCTGTGTTAAGTATGTCTTCTGAAAACACATCCAATGTGACAACTTACCAGTTGTAGGTACATTGTCTCCCTGATTAATTGCTTTCATTTCTAGAAGTTCACATCTACTCTTATTTCTTCTGCTTCAGCTTTAGGCCACTGATATGCCTTGTTACATGGCACTAAATAGCTTGTTAGGAGAAAAAGACAATACACAGATTCCAAGAATGTTGGCAGGATAAGCAAATGAATAGAGAGATTATTTTCTTCATTTGCAGCTCTAACTACTAGGCTTTCTTCCAAATTACCATCCACTGCAAAATGACACTGTCCACATTCAGCTACCTGCACACAGCTTTCCTGCCTCAAACCTCATGCTGACAGATCTTTTACCACAGTTTACTTTACTGCAGTACTTCTGTTTATGTTTAATATTCCGCTTAGTTCTTAAACAGAGAATTGCAAGGAAAAGAAAATTAAGTAAATTCTTGGTCCTGAGAATTGGCCAGTGACTGCTATTTTCTTACAATCATTTCCCTGAGAAGTCTTTACTTGAGGAACAGCAAATGTTGTGTTCCATGTACTGCACAGCTCGCACGGTTACGTGCCCATCTGTGTCCTCGTTCCTGTGCTCTGACAATCTCCCATGGAAAACCTGCCACTGCAAACAGCTCTATCAATAACACCAGAGTTACAGCTAGAGAGATATCAAAACCTTGAGGAAAAAAACAACCACAAATCTGCTAGCTTGTCAAAATAAAGTGTTACAGTGACAGTATAACATAGCCTATGCCCACCTACAAATATGCCTTTTGCTATCTTTAGTGCTTCAGAGATTCATGAATTACTGGGATCTTGCTTGCATTACTGAGTTTGATATGTTTTCTGCCTGCCAACTTTGGGATGGCAGTGCCTTTCTACAAACCAAGCTCTTCAGATCTGCACTAGCAAGGGAAATGACAAAGCACTAGCTGTATTCATGCCAGGAAGAGACTGAAGGAGACTGCCCCAGTAGCAAATCAAAGTAGCAGTCAGGAAAGAAGCACTGTGGAGGCTGCAGGAGATGGCAGTTCTCTTCTTCCTTCTGTACTAAATAATACAACTTTCGTAATTCCATGTCTGTACTCTTCAGAAAACAGCAAGTGGTAAAGTTACCCAAGGACTCGACAGGGCTTTAAAGTCAGATTTCTGTCAGTGCCAGATGCTAAAAGAAATGTGCATCCAGAAGTTAAATGATGCACAACTTAGATCTACATGACACAACACAATATTACAGGCTGGCTAAGGAAGAGAGAATTCAGGTGTGAGGGTCTACATTTGTGCAGTGTCCCAGTCAAATTATTTGCACTGAATAGCAAGAGGGTAGTGTGCACACACACACACACACAAAATAAAAAATAAAAAAATCAGCTCTCCAGGGTTAAATCAGGTACCTTGACACATTGCCATTTTGAAGCATAGCAACACTCCCATAGAGCACACAGTAAAAAAAAAATAATAATAATAAAATACAGAAAATGAGGCGTAATACTGAAATATCAAAAGAAAATTCCATGGAGAGTCAGACGAAGGACCATAAACGTAATTCTGCATGCACTAAATAGCACTGACCTCAGTACATTTTCCATGAGGAATGAATCACAATACAGCATTCTACTGCAGAAACCAAGTGTCCATTGTTTTTTAAGATCATTAGGAAACATTTGAAGTATTAATAGTCCCCATGGAAGCTTCTGAAGAGGCTGCAAATTAACATGATCTGACTACTGAGGTCCTTATCAATTTGGATTTTTCCTGGACCAGTGCCATTGGCAAGGGCCAGAGTTCTCTGTTGCCTTCATTCTCCATTTATTACAATATCAGTATCTGACCTTTTACTCCTCTGACACGGGTAGAATAGTAGCATAATACCTGTCACTCTCCAGACAGCTACTGGAACATATGTAATAAGTGCATCAGTGTGTGTTTGTGCGTGTGTACATAAGCACTTAATAGTCATATGTATGAAGTGCATTATTAAGAACTTTCACAAGCATTCAAAAACCAGCAACTGACAGAAAGACTCTGAGGGATTATGAATTTGTATGCCTTAGTGAAATTTCAGATTTTGGGGAATATACCAAAGAAACAGCCTATATAAAGTGTTCTGCCCAGATGGGACAGAAATATTCAAAAAGATCCACTGATCCTAGGGGGGAAAAAAAAAAAAAAACAATACAAGCACACAATTCTCAGAAATGGCTGCACAGTTTTGACTGAGATATTCCAAGATGATAATACATGAAGCAGAGTTCCTGAGTAGAAAAGATGAGAATAAACAGTTAATATTCAGTAAAAGCTTCATACAGCTGAAGACAAAAGCCTATAATGGGAAGTGTCAGGCACCTTAATAGGTAGCAATATAAGCACCACCTGTAATAAATTAGGGAGGGAGAGAAAATGAGAGTATAAAAAAATTAACCATGATTTAGAAACCAAAAACCCCTGTCTTGCTTTGCTGAAAATAAGATTTTTCTTACTAAAAAGTACAGAATTTTTACATGACATACTGAGAAGTATATTTCATTGTGGTCTATCTCAGAGGTATCATAAGTATAGAACCGTGTAATCTGGCTGTTACTATGGTAACAACTGCTTTCCTAAGGAAAATCAGAAAGTATAAGTCAAGTAAAATCCCAAATAATTTCTCATGACATAGGTTGGACATGTTAAACTGCTCCCTTAACTTGTATCCCACTCCTGTCTGACCTTCCTTAGCCCTACATATGTTTCATGTAAGAATCAACAAAACTAATTTTTCTCACATTAATTGAAGTAATATATCCTGGTATGGTAGCACAGATTTCTTCACCTCAACAGTAAGTGCTGAACAGATGGGCTCTGAAGATCTCTCTGCTAGAAGGCATACCTTCCTAATGCAGGAATCTATCTAATCAGCTAGGAACTGTTCAGGTGATCCACAAGTTCCTGAGGGCATCATTTTACAATTTTCATGCTGAGCAAAGAAAGAATGGCCAAAATAATGTCAATATGCCAAGTACAAGGCAGTTTGTTCCTTTCTCTATACATAAAAACAATTCTGTGCAGACAGAGATATCACAATCATATGTAAGAACACTCAGGAAAAAAAAAATAGAAGAGATTTAGAGAAGGAATTGCAAAGTCTTGCTGTTATAAATACTCGCAAATGTTAAAGGATATTATCTGCTAAATGAATCCTCAGCTTTTACTTTGCACCTCTAAGGCTCCAGTGTCCACAACGCCTCTCCAAAGAAACCCCAATTTACTGTGAGTAAAAGCTATCACATACAACTTCCATCTCAGTACTATTCCCTGAGCATGGGATACAGAATACCAAGTTATTCTTCCCTTGAACAGGGGAAGCTAAATTGATGTCTGCCTCTTAATGTATGTGTTGAGCTGAACAGCAGGTTCAGGAGGGTTTGCCATCACATTCCCTGCAAAGAATTTTAGTTTTACAAACTCTAATAATCTTTCTCACCATTACTTAGCACATAAAGCCTTTGCACAAGAGCTGAAGATTTGGTGTGAGATGACATATTGCTTAATACAGAAAAGCAAAATGGATTAAAAATAAAAACACCACATATTCTGTAGTCCCACTATGAAAGTAATTAAAAGCAGCAGACAGGGGCCTGACGATACTATTTTCTGGTAGGTCTGTAAACTACAGGCAATTACTCCGGATGAATGTGACAGGGGAAATTTAAATCTGAACTCTACCCTCAGCCAATAAATCTTACATTAGCCTTTCACCTAATAAGAATGACACCTCATACAATGCTGCCGTGACCCAGAAAGGAAAATGATTAAAGAATTAGAGGGAATTTCAAACCAAATGCTGCCTTTCTCTATGAAAATCAAAGAGCTCTGCCTACTTTCCCTCAGCATAAAGGTTATGTTCAGCCAGCTGGGAAACACAAACTCTGCCACGTGGCTTAGGGGACCAGTTGTTGTGTCAAGAGTCTGTTACTGTTCCATACATGCAAAGACACTTGCAAATACGTCGACATGTTAAGAAAAAAAGAAAAAGCAAAACAAATGGTTGAACACGTTTGAACAATACATAAGCTGAAATTGTCATCTGCAAGAAAACTTCCACATAAACAGAAAAAAGGACTTCAGTAACTCATCAAATAAGCTATTTGCCATGAATTATTCACTCAGTTTTACTATTAAGGCTGCCATGTGCTTCAAGTCATGCAAATCTGATAGGGAGATGTAAACCTGGGAATCAGGGTTGTGAAGGTCTTGCCTGCTTTTATATTTTCCAAGAGAGGAAATGAAGTAAGAATAATTATATTTTTCTATTTTTATCTTGCCTATTAATCTCTTGGCTGGATTACTGAGGGATGCACTATCTCAGCTTTGCCCTTTCAGTGGCCCATTTCCTCTGGAAGACACTAAGGGGAATTTTTCCTTTCAGTTGTAGTTTCCCCCTTTGTGAATAGAGTCTCTAAGGATCAGAGGAGCCTAGAAGTGAGTTAAATGCCTGTGGATCTGAGGACTTGTTTTCAGGACTCTCCCCAGTTCATGAAAGAAAGCAGTCCGAAGAGAAAGAGCTTCATGCAAAGTTTGATGATAATAAAATAAGGGAGGGAGAAAGTAAAAAAAAAAAAAAAAAAAAAAAAAAAAGTAGTGAGAGCCACTTAAGAAACAGAATGAAATAGTGATTAGGATGCAAATAGCTTCAACAAAAAAATCCCTTGCCCTTTAGTATAATCATTTTAAAAAGAAAGGAGTAGGAATTCCAAAATACATCAAGGTCATACAGAAAATGAGAAAAATATGTTATTCCAGTGTGGAAGAAATCTCCCAGATCCACAGCCCCAAAGCAATTTTTCTGAAGAAAAAAAGATCTTTTCTTTGTCCTTACAGATTTTCTTTCTGCAGGAGGCTGCAGAAAATACCCTGTTTGCATGCATGGAGCTGCAGGTAACAGCAAATTTAGTGACTGACAGCAGTGCAGACATTACTCCAACTAGCAAAGCGTCACTTGCATTTGCTGGAGCTCTGCAAAGAAGTTTTCAATGAAAGACATTTAAGTGTTTCTGGAAGAGAGATGAGTATGTGCCCCAACACCTGCTCCCTTCCTCCCTAACTGAGGAAAAGCAGGTGGGAGCGGGGTTGGTAACGGGGTTTACTAAATCTATGAATACAGTGTGTCATCATTTAGGAGAAAATAAATTGATCACTAAAATATTCTAGGTGATTTCAAATTCTCAGGACAGAAGCTTTGCGGAATAAAAATGTGTGCCACATAATTATTTTTCAACATCTTTTGACTTGCAAGAACATTGGAACTGAACTGGAAGAATGATAGTTGGTCATAGGAGGCCATTATCATTCCTCACTCACATAATATGGATGAGACACCCCATTTCTTTTAAGAAATTGATAAAGTGTCATCTGAATCACTATCTGAAAACGAAAAAGCCATGTTCCATAAGAAAAGTAGGTTCATGTTCAAAAACAAAGTAAAATATTCAGTGATAACATGCTATCTACATTCTAGGGTTTTGAGCACAGACTTTGTAGCCTGAAGTAATGTTACAATTAGTTTGCATCTGCTGTTACTGGTTACTTACAAAGGAAAAAAGTATTTAAACCCATTCTCCTTCCTGCAGATATGTTGTCTGCTGCTGCCCCTGCAGTGCATTAATTCCACATGGGAGAAGCATTCAGGGCACAATCGAGCAGTTGGTGTGCACGCTCAGCATGGCAGCTCTCTCTGGTTGGGTGAAACCTCTAGCATGTGAAGCATTTTGGTAGAATACATCAGGAAAGTTGGGGGCTGTCCAGTTTGGTGAATTTTTCCATATTGTGATAGTCACGGTTAATGCTTACATTTAATACACCAATGAGGCTGCAAAATGCAAAGTTGAACAGCTTTAAATACATTAGTTCTACTTGTGAATCTACAAAAAGAGCTTTGCCAAATAATTATTCAAACCAATATCAGTACTGATATTGTTTTTTGGAAAATGCACTGGATGGTGACTGTTTGACTGTTTAAAATGATAAATACCTATAGAATTATTTGTTAATACTAATGGAAAGACAGAGAAAAAAATCTGGCACCATATAGTACACCAACTCTAAGCTAGGATAAAGTATAACATCAGAACTATGGACAAATAGATAATGAACAAATATATAAGCTAATATATTAAAGTACCACTGAATTATTTGTACTATACTTAGAATAATAAAAAAAAGTACTTGGTTAAATTGAACGTGAACCAGGCAATCAAATAACATTTATCTAGCCTCATCTATTTTTCCACCTGTTCTATTGCAAAGTTATTTAGATTCCTGGTTTGCAGTTTCTACTTTTCTTTTTTTTAATAGAAATATTTTCCACCAATGCCAAAACTTCAGATGTATTTAGGTTGTGCTAAAATTAATGCTGGCTATTTATTTCCACAGAAACTACAACAGATACAAAGTGTACAGTAACATTATTTGATAGAACAAATTCTCAGCTACGAAACACTATTTTTCAACACAGTCACCACTATTAGCTATGCACTTTTGCCAGCAATGAGGAAGAGCCTGCTTGCTGCATTCATAAAAATCTACACCAGTGGAGGTGCCCCACTGTTTCACAGCTGCTATAACAGTGCTGTTTGTAGGAAAATTTTGACCATACAGCCCATCTTTCATCAGCCCAAACAGATGATAATCACAAGTTGACAAATCCAGAGAGTCCAACCAAGATTGGCCATGTGCTCCATAGTCTTAAACTGACATGCAGCTTGCTGTTACTGTGTTACAAGAGAAGGATTGTCATCGTTTTCTTCTCTCATCTGACTGTGGAAGTTAGAGCCTTCAGCTTAGGGAGCATCATGATGTAATTGTCATAATTGATCCAGTATTCCAGAAAATCCAGAAAAAACAGTGCACATCATTACCCACTGAGAAATGTCTTGCACATTTTCTTCAATGAAGAATTCAAGTCGCCTCTCCATGGTCTGTTGTTTTGTCTTCATCTCATAGTGGTGACCCCACATCTTGCCACTGTAATGAAGCCATGCAGCAAACCATCACCTTCAGCCATATATTTGTTCACTAGGTCCTGACAAACTCACAGTGTTCTTTCTCTTCCTGTGTGAGCATTCCTGGGATCCACCTGGCTCAAACGTTGTGATATCCTAATGTTGCCACCTTTATTTCCAATGCATTGAAGTCAATACTCAGTTCCAGACACAATTTCCTGGTCATAACCTACCAATTTACACGAATGAGCTGACTGGGATGATCTTCACTTCGTGGTGTGACAGCTGTTTGTGGCTGTCCAAAACATGACGTGCCTTTCACATTGCTGTTGTCACTGCTGAAATGTACCACCTACTGCCTCACTGTGCTAAAATCCACTGTTTGGTCTCCATAAAAGTTCAGCAAGCATCAGTGAATGTCAATGGGTGCCATTTTTTTGCATGGAGGTATTCAATGACACACCTTTGCTCCATACACATTTCCATTTCAGATGCCATTTTGTCAGACTGCCCCTCTGCTGCCACCTGTCTCATGGCAACAAAAAGTAATGGAATATTTGTGGGAAGGTTCAGCCTCTACTGCCATATCACTGACCTCCGCTCTGATATAGTGGGCACACTTAATAAAATAGGAGGCATTGTTTTCAGAGCAGACCTCATAATAATGAAATTACAATTGTATCATTTTATCCTGAGGTATCTGCTTATGATGGAAGCAGGCAAGAAGTGAGGAAAGAAAGAGCATATGAATGACTCACTCATGATGGACTGATTTAACACAGTCACAGAACTGAACCATGACTGAGAAAAAGAATAGCAGTGAACAAATGTAAGTAACTGATAACAAATTTGTTTTCAATTTGTACTTCAACTATTTTTCTAAAGCCTTTTTCTTTTTGAGTTGCCTACACCCTGAAGCCTGATACTTTACAATGCCTTTCCACAAGCTGTGGAGTACTGTTTCCTGGAAGAGAGAATGACTTGTTTCAAAGAAAGGCACACACATGCACTCAAAAATATATTGTTTGGTTGCACATGAACATGTAAGTTCTGATAAGAGAAAGGTAAGATAAATACATTAGCAAATTGTGTGTTTTAATTTGCAATTAGGAAATTTTTATTGGATCATTTTCCTAGAAAGTAATGCTTATATTTTTTGAAAGAATATTAACATTGTAAGGACTAGAAAATGTTTTTTACATCAGATTTATAAAGACAATTTTGGCATTGCTTGACTGAGTAGGAAAGACTCTGTACAAGATTGTCTCATAGGATATTTAGAATGGGCATCCAAATACCATGCAAAATAAAGGTCTAATGGGATCATTTCTAAGCCCTGTGGTTCTTAGTGCCAGAGCCTGGCATACTTTTAAAACCTTTTTCACCAGGGTTATCCCGTGCCATAGGAGGTCCTGCTGTTCTTAACAGCTTTAATTGACTTTACAAGTGAAAACTGCTAATCTGGAAGAAAGCCCCTGCTTGGAGAATCCTTATTCAAAGGAATATTTCCCACCACTACCTTATGTTACATGTAGAATTTAGAAAGAAAATGTACGATAACAGAAAACCTAGCATAGCATTGGTACGCCTGCAGCAAAAGGCTGACAGCTACTTGAGAGTGGCAGTGTGTGAAGAAGCATGGTTCTGCTTTATATCATAGAAAGACCTGTGGTAACGTCCCTTTCAGTTTCCCTGACAGCCACTGTAAGCAAACCACATTCTCCTCCAAGCACTGCAGTCCACCAGCAGAGAAGCACCACACTGCTTTCAGAGCTGATTCCTGCCAACCAGATGGCAGAGTCTCAGCGTCCCCTGCATCTACCCCATGGGGCTCAAGTCTGCTGCTCAGCACTGCCCTGAAGGCTGCAGTGCCCATGGCAGAGGATGCTGTCACCACTGGGGAAATCTGAATTTTGGCCACAGCATTCAACATCCATCAATAACATCACCAAGTGGCAGGCATCTAACAGCAATGTTAGAGGTCACTGTTATTGGTTGCTTTTTCATAAGGATGATATTTTGTATACAAATATAGACGCTTACATGAGTACATTATGAAATGTATATATCCACAGAAGCTAAACACGAAGTCAGCAAGCTGCCACTTGCTCTCAAATTTCCTGCCATGCTGCCATGTCTGGAGCATGGGGTTTCAAGAGATTTGGCAGAGAATGCACTGATGGTCCATCTGCTCACAGCAATGCCAACAATGCACCAGGTTTCAAACTCTATTCTTTAGCAATGTGCAGTGTTTATCATTCAAGTACAATGTTTTCCTACTACTTAATGCTGATCTGTAAACTGTCACATTTTAACACTGTTTGCCTGAAAATGAAAGGAGACACCATGAATGACTCTCACAGCACAGTCTGTACTGCAGTCTGGCGTGGGCAGGGGAAACCCTTTGTTGTTGGCTACAGCTAACTTGATGAGCAGAAGGATCTACACCTAGATTTGAATACATGAATAATTCCATCAGTAATAGAAACACGTATCCCCCCACTATGTATCAATTTCCACTTGCTATGCTTTCCCCCATGCCGCTTTGCATCTTCAATTATTATCACTGGATCAGTCACACAGTGTACACTCCAACTGTCACACGGATCTGCATCGAGTTCACAGGAATACTCTCACACCTATAGTTTATCTAGACTGTTTCTATGGTTATGACAGATATATTATTGCTTTTGCTTAATTATATATCTAGCTTTTGAATTCTCTTTGTGATCCTGTCCCTAGATAAGACTCTTTGCAACCGGGTCTGCTGATGTTAACATAAAGAACTAAAATAGTTATTTTCTTCTGAGCTGAGAGAAGTTGAAGGCTTAAAAGAGACAGAACAGTAAACACAAATGGCCACAGATGGCTCACAAACACTGATTTAAAGAGCAACAAAGTAGTATTAGTCCTAAACTATTCTGTACGTGGTATTTTGGGAAATAAAAGTGTTTTGGTAAGTATGCTTCTTTATTTAAGCCAATTAATAACCATCTGAGTATTTCTACAGATTTTACTGTATTTTGCATCACATTTCACCATAATCACACCTAGCAGAGCAGCAGTCTTCTCTGACACCTTGCTTGTCACAGAAAATAAACTTGCTTACGCAAAAATTTCTGATATTCCGGAGGTATATGCTGTTCCAAACTTAACTAAACTTATTATCATATCAGCCAAGCTCTCATATGAGGGCAGTTCTGAAAGTAATGCCTCCTATATTATTATGTTGTCCCTTGATACCAGAGGTGGATATTGGTGGTACCACAGTAGAGACTGAACCTTTCCACCAGTATTCCATTACATTTTGTTGCTGTGTGACAGATGGCAGCAGAGGGGCAGTCCGGCAGAATATGGAAGTGCGTATGAAGCAAAGGTGTGTCACAGAATTCATCCATGCAGAAAAAAGATCACACCCATTGACATTCACTGATGCTTGCTGAACTTTTGTGGAGACCAAAACAGTGGATTTTAACACAGCGAAGTGGTGAGTGGTGCGTTTCAGCCATGGCAACAGTGGCTTACTTCCACTGGTGCAGAATCTTATAAGTGCTGCATTCAGGTTCTTGTTTATTTCTGGCAAAACTGCATAGCTAATGGTGGTGACTGTGTTGAAAAATACTGTTTTGTAGCTGAGAATTTGCTCTATCAATTAGTGTTACTGTGCACTTTGTTGTAGCTCCCATGGAAATAAATTGGAGGCATTACTTTTGGAGCAACTTAAATGCAAGCCCTTGATATTTCTCAGTATGTTCATGGCAGCACACAATATCAGCATTAGATTCTTTCTGAATTTCGTTGTGATACAACTGTTTTACACCAGAAGCTATTATTGCAGCATCCATTCTCACATTAAGACACATAATTTGGAATAGTACTGGGAAAGAACACATAAGTGATATGGATCCCATTCACTGTATTGTGCAACAAGGATGCTGCAGAGATCCAAGATTTTCAATCTCCTCATACATCTTCAGTGGTATGAATTTGAATTCTACATGCAGACCAAAAACCCAGATGGACCTTATTTCATATTTACTTGGAGTCTGGCACAGCTCGACAAACTGCCCTGACAGTTTGAGTTTCCCTTTGAGATATTTGCAGCAGAGGAAGGTGTCAAGCACATCTGATCTTGAAATGAATTGGATATATCTACAATATAAACAGCATTCAATGAGAATAGTCCTACATGAATGAAGATAACTTGAAATGGAAGAGTCAAATTTACAGGAGGAGGGCTAGAACAAGGGTGGGAAAGGAAGAAAAGGAAAATGAAAAACAAATAAATTAAGAAAGATCAATAACTTATGAGAATAGAAGTGAGAGAAACACATTTAGACAAAAGACTCAAAGTACAGCAAAATTTTTCTGCAGGACAGATAGATTATTAAATCTATCGGAATAACAGTGAGAAGCATTGACTAAGAACCTGTACTTCAGTAAAAGCAAAGCATAAAGAACATATGCCTTACATATTAAAATAATGATAAATAGCATCTTAAATTTCCATATTGTCCTAAAACACATCAGAAGATGATGTGGCAGGAAAGCTACAAGCTGAAGTGCAAGAACTGCTTAGCAATCTACATTAGGCAAAGGTCAGGAAGAAAGGGACCATCACATTCAATTTAAAGCATAAGAAGAATTTAGAAAGACAGAGTGTAATTACTTAATCTGGAATCTAGCTAGCCTACTAGAAATATCAATGTTGCTGTAAAGGCCTTTAAAAGGCAAAATATCAGGTATGAAATAAGACTGGAAAGATTATACATTTCAGATCCAACAGCACAAAAAGAAAGTGCACTACAGAGGAAGAAAGCAAAGCTACACAAGAGGTTAAGCTAAATAACAAGAAATTTTCAAGTGAATTAAAAACGTGAGGTCAGTGAGGGAGACAGTATGACAGTCCTCTAAGAGGTAGGAACTATAATTTATTCACGAGAAGGGGAGAGAAGCTGTAATTCAAAGTGTACTTGGAGCCAAGAATCCAAGTGTAAAGTTCAAAAATGACACATTCTGTCAAAAGAGTTGGAAAGAAACATACTACACCAGGTCAAAGCATAAAAATGTAGGAAATGACTTGGAAAAATCCACCAGATTATATTTGTTTTTAACCAAATCCTTTGCTGGATTGAATGCAGATATGAAGCCAGTGGCGACAGGAACATAAATAAAGTTGTAAGTACATAACAATGGAAACAGAGAAAGTTCAAAATAAATAAAATAAAAATTAAGCATTACAATGAAGCACAGATGTCAATAGGAAGTGTTTTTCACAGCAAAAATAATGAACTACACTGAAAAAAAAGATAATGCAAAGAAAGGCAACACAAAATACCAAATCTCTTTTCTTAAAACTGTGAGCCTAAATGAAGATTTCCACCCCCCCTCATTGCTGTGGTATATTAATATAGGAGAAACACGTGCAATAGCACAATACTTAAAATAATAATTATCAATGAAAGATGTGGATATAATCTGAAAATCCAGTCATGATATCTTTCTGATATGCATAAATTTAATACATAGGCAAGTCCACATTTTGTGCAGAGAATCACAGAATTGCCCGAGTTGAAAAGGACCTAAAACATCATCTAGTTTCAACCTCCCTGCCACAGGCAGGGTCACCAACCACCAGACCAGGATGCCTAGAATCACATCCAGCCTGGCCTTGAATGCATTTCAGGGACAGAGCATCCACAACCTCTTTGGGCAACCTGTTTCAGTGCTTCTCTGAGTGAAAAACTTCCTCCTAATATCTAACCTAAACCTCCCCTGTCTCAGTTTAAACCATTCCTATTACTATGCACCCTCGTAAACATTCATTCCCCACCTGTTTATATATCCCCTTTAATTATTGGAAGGCCACAATGAGGTCTCCCTGGAACCTTCTCTTCTCCAAGCAAGAAAAGATTCTGGAGACCTAACTGAACAAAGCAAAAAGGAAAATACATGCATACAAACATACATAAATAAATAAAAAGAAAAACAAGAAAAGAAAAAAGAAAATGGGGGCAGGGAGAAGAGCATAGGAAGATTCAGGCAATCTGACTAAAGAAAAAAGTCTCTTGATGGACAGAGTGGCACAGAGGACAAGCTGACTGTAATCACTGGCAATGGAAACTCTTTCAAACAAATAAGTAAGTAAAAAACACTTCCCCATGAAAACATGCATTTGTTCTTACAAATATGACACAATTCTGGAAGGGGACTTTTAGAGAAATTAATTTCTGAGTACTTTCTGAGTGCCTCCTCACTGAAGAACCCCTTTGTTTTTCTTCTCAGAAAAACTCAAATATCTTTCAAGCAATAGAAATCAGAATTTAAGAACCACCACCACCGACCCTAATTTTTCAAATAGTTGTAACATTCACTGCTCATAAAAGTAAAATTATTGGAAACCTTAAAATATACACGCAGACTGACCCACCAATGGCAGAACCCATCATCTTCCTGTTGGGAAGCCAACTGATTTTGCACAGGAAATAGTAACTAAGGATTTGGAAATAAAGACAGTGCCATCATTCAATTAGTTTTAGCTTTGCACTGCAGTAACTAAGGGAAATTCTAATCAATACAGAGAACATTCAGCTTGCTAAACATAAAGCACTTTTCATACAAAGCTGAACATTTTTCTCCTTGTCACACAGAATTA